>NW_004567130.1:10742976-10764711 GCF_000260355.1 Condylura cristata | reverse complement strand
ATATTTATATATAAAAAAAAAGTTGCAGAGGGGAGGCCTTTGCCTACTTCCCTTGGGCCAAAGGCCAAATTAAGCTCTGAGGCTATTGTTTTAGGCCTGCAGGAATAATCAGTCATCCTTTCAAGTTCTTATCCAGAGAACAGCAATCATCACATTTAAAGTGATAGGGATGAGGACAATTGATGCCCTGGTTATAGGGCTTCAGTGACAGGACATGATGAAATTCTAACCAAAAGAGCAACTCACTGAAACAGAGGGTCACAAGTCTGGTGCTGCTTCTTATAAACCAGAGGAGAAAGGCAGATGCTGTGTGCCCCTAGGTACCCCTGTCATCTAGTCCCCTGGCAAATGCCCCATTTATTAGACGGAGGGTGGGAGGGTGAGAAGCTCCAGGATATGTTGGATGTGTGTCAGAGTTCTGTCTCCAGAAGCTCCACTGTGGAGAATTTTCCTTCAAGCTGTAGCTTATCCCCAGACCCAACTTTCCTAGGAGCAGTCTCACTCATCCACAAACATCCTGGGTCCTCGCTGTCTACTGGGCCTTTCTGGACCAGATTTGGGCAGACTCCATAAAGGAGGAGGAGATGACCCAAATCTAAAGCAACAGGAGAGCCAGACTCAAGAGATCATGGAATGAAGAGAGGGCATCACAGATGGAAGGAAATCACACATTAGTGAGGACAGAGTTTGCCCCAACTCCCTAGAGTGCACGGAGACTTTGACCAGCTCTCTGACACAAGGCCTGTGCTCTCAGAATATCACACAGCACCCCCTCATGGCCACAGGGCCCACAGCCTCCAGTCACTGTGATAACACTAAACACAGGGGCAGAGTCCTTTTTCTTGGTGTCACAACAGAGTGAGAAGAGGCGTCAGTGGGTCCACCATTGGAAACAGTGATGTTGTCACATGCTAACTTTTCCCTCCGTGGAATCTCTGTCAACTGTGTTCTTCCAACTCCAACTTTGCAAGCTGATCCTAGACACTGTACATGGTACATAAAAAGACAGTTTAAGTTCAGAAAGGTGCATAGGTCCTCACTGGAGGGCTTGTTGTTCACCCAACCCATTTGTCCCACAGCATCCTCTGCTGGCTCAGTTAACCCTCACTCTGATCAAAGACCATGCTACTGGGCGTTTCTTTCTCTTTGTCTCTTTCTTTTTTTTTTTTTTTTTTTAGTCTGGGTTAATAGATTTTGCCAAGCACATTATTTTTTTAAGGGTCCAGTGTGCCTAGGCCTTACTGTCACAAGAATCAACACAATTCTTTACTGGTGACTTTTCATATGGTTCCCCTAGAGATGGTGAGATTTGCCTTAATTCAAAAGGGGTAGCAGAAAGGATGCTTGAAGAAGAGCATGCAGAATACATAGAAGCTTTTAAGATAAAGAAATATTCAGGACGTGGCACAGGTCTGCTGCAATGCCAACAACAGAAGGTGGTGAGTTGGGAAAAGTTAGATGGATAAGGGAAGGAATGAGAGAGACTTGTGTGTGACAGGGAGAGGGGTCATGGCGGTGTTCTACATGCTACCCTTAGGATTTGGGGCTTCCCTTCTGTTTGATAATTATTGAAGATTTTAAACATGGTAGTGACATTCCAGGTTTCCATCTTTGGAAACTTTTCATAAAGTGATATATTAGAGAAACCCAGCTAGTAGCAATTATGTCTGTGTGAAGTGTTCATGGCATGGAAATCAAGAGGAGATGAGATGGTCCATTAAGTGGTGGACTGAGGCCCTTCAAGCATCCATTCCCCCTCCACAGAAATACTGAAAAATCAACCAAGGAGCTCAAGAAAATCAACTATGTGGAAGCTCTGGGGGACAGGTAAAGGTTAACAGCAATCAAGAAAATTTTCAATCAAGAAAAATGCCATTTTCAAAATGGTAGGGGGACTCACATGGGAACTTCAGCAAGGTGGTAAGTAGGAGGTTCCTCTCTCACAGCCCCCATGGCAATAATAATTTGGCTGTCATCTATGGACAAAGCCTTGGAGAATGGTCAGATCTGAGCATAACGCCTGTGGAGTCCAAGACCAAGAAGGACATTTTTGAGAAGGCAGCCCTTGTCCAGTGACTGACTCACTGTATTTAGTCCCATTTACATATCTGAAAACAGAGGAGAAAAAGAATTTGACAGAATTCAACATCATTTCATGATAAACACTCAACAAATCCTGTACGGAGAGATGCATCTCAAAATAATAATGGTCACATATGCCAAGCCCACAGCTAACAGCACACCAACACTGACACCTGAAAGCCCTCCTCCTAAGGTCAGGATAAAACAGGGCACCCTTACCACAACTTCTCAGGATAGTGCTGGGAGTCCTTGTCAGAGAATTAGGCAAAAAAATGCCTCCAACTAGGAAAGTAAAAAGTCAAATAATCATTGTTTGTTGATATCAAGAGACTCTATTTTAAAAACCCCAGAGAATCTACAAAAAAACCCCACAAAACCTACCAGAACTAATAAACAAATTCAATGAAACTGCGTGATACACAAAATGTAAAATTGGCTTGTGTTTATACACATTAATGATGAATTATCAAAAAATTAAGGAAATAATGCCATTTATAATAGTTTCTAAAATAATAAAATAGAATAAATTTAAGCAAGGAAGTGAAAGACCTATATATTGGAAACTAAAGAACTTTTGTTTAAAGATTTATTTTATTTATGCATACAGAACTGGGGTACAGGCCAGAGGTGCAGGGGTGGTGAGAGGATTCTCCAGAGACAGAGTGGGGAGCAGAAGAGGTTGATCTACTGAAGTACACTGCTGAGGGGAGCGGTGGGAGGGACAGGAGAGGTCTGCTGCTCCTCCGGGGTGGGGTTCGAACTCGTGCTGAAGCAGCTGTGGCTAGTTGCAGAGCTGCGTCCCAACCAGTTGCACCATCAGGGAGGGCTGACTATAGAACTTGCACCAAAAAAAAAGAGAAAAGTGGAATGCCATTCTATGTTTATGCATTAAAATAATTAATATTGTTAAAATATCCATTTTACCCAAAGAAATCTACAGATTTAATGGAATACTTCTCAAAATTCTAATTATATTTTCATATAAATATAAAAGAGCATAAAATTCATGTAGAACCACAAAGGACTCCAAATACACAAAGCAAATCTTGAGAAAGAAGAGCTAGACTGGAGACCTCACACTACACTATAAACTGAGTTGGGTTTGGCAACAATTTCTTGGATATTGCATCAGTGCAGTGCCACAAGTAACAAAAGAAAAAATAGATAAGTTGAACTTCATCAAAAGAAAATTATTGTACATCAAAGAACACTATCAAGAGAGTGAACGCAGGTCCTTCCTGATGGTGCAGGGGTTAAAGTCTCAACGCTATCACACCCTGATCCTCCACATAGCATGAATTCCATCCTGGCCAGGGAACAGACCCACATATGGTGCAGCAGACCTCTCCTGACCCGCCCCCGCCCGCTGCTCCCCTCAGAAGTGTATTTCAGTCAATCTACCTGTTCTGCTCCCTACTCTGTCTCTGGTGAAGCCTCTTACTCCCTGCACCTCTAGCCCACAACCCAGTTCTTATATACATAAATAAATAAATATTAAAAAAAGAGTGAAACTAAAACTCACAGAATAATAAGAAATATTTTCAAATTATATCTTTGATAAAAGATTGACATCCAGAATATTGAAAGAACTATATAGCAACCATATCAACAAAGATACAATTCTAAAAGGGACAAAGGATTGATTTGAATAGACATTTCTCTAAAAATAAATACAAGTAGCCAATAAGCACAGACAAAGATGTTTATCACCATTAATCATTGCATTAGAAGTGTAAATTAGAGCCAAAATGAGGTACCATTTCATCTTTACAAAACCTCTATGGATTTTTTTTTAAGATTTATTTATTTGTTCATACAGGACTGGGGTACAGGCCAGAGGCTCAGGGGCGGTGAGAGGCTTCAACAGAGACAGAGTGGGGAGCAGAACAGGCAGATCCACAAAGTACACTGCTGAGGGGAGCGGGTCAGGAGAGGTCTGCCACGCCATGTGGTCACCTCCGGGGCAGGCGGGGATCGAACTCATGCGGAAGTGGCTTTAGCTTCTCAGTGCTGTGCTTTAACCTGCTGCGCCACCAGGGAGGGCCATCCTGTATGGATTTTTAAATTGAAAATACTAAGCATTGGTGAATACATGGAGAAATGGAAACTGTGTGCATTGCTGGTAGGAGAGCAGAGTGGTGCAGCAGCTTGGAAAACAGTTTGGGGTTCCTCAAACAGTTAAACATAGAAATATCATATGACTTGTTCATAAGTGTGTAGTCCAAAGAATAGAAAACAAGCATTAAACAAATACATGTACTCCAATGTTCAAAGCAGCAAAGTTCATTGCAGTTTGCAAGGCACCTAGATTTTTGTAGTGATTTACTAATGTAGTAATTAACTAATCTTGGGGCATCTCCTCAAGTAATGGTGACAATGGGGATTCTCTCCTAGGACAGAGGTGCTGTTGGGTGCCATTTTCTGTATTCTCCACTTGCTGGCGCCAGCAAGGTAGAGCAGCTGCAGCCTGCTCCAGTGAGAACTGGAGTGAGTGTCCACCAACAGCCCACATAAGACTTTGTGTCCCACATGTGATGGACGATTGTGGGCCTACAAGGCTGTAATAAATCAGGCAGTCCTTGGCAGATTGCCACCCCAGTGTACTGAACTACAGTAAACTAAGGCACAGCCCCAGCTTTCCCATGCATTAAACCTGTTTATTTGTCCTGGAGCTTCAAGTTGAAGAACAGGCTTCAGGTTTATACCACCACTAGAAGCTCTGAGATGCTCTCAGGGTATGTAGAGCTATTAACCTTGAACTCTCCTGTGACCTTGACATAGCTCACTGGTATCTTCCAGAAAAGATTTTACACTCACCTAAAGACCCCAATTCCTGCAACTGTCACTGAAGGATACTTCCAGATCACTTGGCCTGGAGGGTGTCCGGGTATACAAATGTGGCTCCACAGAATTTATATATTTATACACTTTAAAAACTACTGCCCGAAAGTCTTTCAATTGACATGAAAACTAGGTGCTGATATCACTTCCTTTGGAAGAATGACAGGTCTTGGCACACTTTTAACATCTGGGGTCTACTAGGAGTAAATAAGGCTGCTTAGACAATCACAAAAGTTGGACAACCAAGAGCAAGGGTAAGGTTGGAGGATAAGGTTTATCTTCTACATAAGGCCACTCCTTTAAGACAGGAGAGGTAGCTGTTTCACTTACTACATAGAAACAGATGTAAAGAAGTGAGGAAACAGAATACTATGGTTCCAATAGAACAAGATAAAACCTCAGAAAAAAGGCCTTAATGAAGCAGAGATAAGTGATATGCCTGATAAAGAGTTCAAAGTAAGGGCCATAGTCTCACCAACCTCAGGAGAAGAATGAAATTACACAGTGAAAATTTCAACAAAGAGAAACTATCAAGCAGAAGCCACAGAGCTGAAAATACACAAGAAGTACTCAACAGCAGATCAGATGAAACAGAAATATGCATGAGTGAACTGAAGATAGGGATTGAAACTTACCCAAATAGGACAACAATAACAACTTTTAAAAAGTGAAGATAGTGGGGCCCTCCCTGGTGGCGTAATGGATTAAAGCACAGCACTGTGAAGCTGTCCACAGCATGAGTTCTATCCCTGGCAAGGGAGATGGCCCACACAGCACAGCAAACCTCTTCTGTCTCCCTACTGCTCCCCTCAACAATGTATTTCAGTACATCTGGCCGCTCTGTCTCTGGTGAATGCTCTTATCCACCCCCCATCCCCAGAAATCTGGCCTGTACCCTAGTTCTTGTGTGCATAAATAAATAAATAAATCTTAAAAAAAAAAGTGAAGATAGTGTATAAAAAGGCTATAGAATATTAAGTAGAAATATTTTTGCATTCTAGAGTTCCAAATTGGAGGGAAGAAGTAAAGTTATCATTTGCAGATGACAAAATTTCATGTTTTGTGTTATATTTATTGAGGTAACAATAGCTTATGGGGTTGCATATTAATTTGGGGGCATAGATTCACACCTTTTCCCATATATAGTACAACACACCCACTAATGATGACGATTATATTTTAGAAAACCCCAAAGTTTCAACCCCCAATAAAGGCAAAGGATGCAAAATAAATATACAAAATTTGTTGCATTTCTATGCACTAGTAATGAGACACCAGAAAGAACAATTAGAAAAAAAATCCCATTTATTATTGCATAAAAGAGACTAAAATACCTACAAATGAATTTAACCAGGAGAAAAACAACTTGTACCCTGAAAAGCTATAAAACTATGAAAGGTGGCAAAAATAAATGTAGACCATAAATGCTTATGGTTAGAATTCATATTGTTAAAATATCCATATTACCTAAAGAGATTTATAGATTTAATCCAATTTCTACCAAAATTATAATTACATTTATCACAGAAGTAGAACAGTCCTAAACTTAGTATGGAAGCATAGAAATAGTCTGAATAGTCAACACAATCTTAAAAAAGAACAAAATTTGAGACATCATGTTCTTAATTTTAAACTACATGACAAAATTACAGTATTCAAAGTAGTATGCAGTGGAGTTACTAAACATCTTCTTCAATGGGGGAGGAACCCTGAGTGGGTGCCCCACCTGCCTGAGGCTGATCATTAACCCAGAGCTTATATAGAAAGCAAAGCCAGGCATGGACTGGGGAAAGCGCCACCTGCAGCCATGGCCAGCACAGTAAGCCCTGACCCCACTACGGGGTCTCCAGGTACTTCAGATATATCACAGCTCATCCGAAACCCTGCTGATATCTCTGTCATTGTCATCTATTTCATTGTGGTGATGATCGTCGGGCTGTGGGTAGGTAGATGCCCAAAGGGGGCTTTTAGGGTGGGTATAAGGCTTGGGCGTAAAACATTTTAGGGAGACGATGATATGGGGTGACAAAGCTAAAGGAACATTAATGGTTGTTGAAGACTTCATTGTCCTCTCAGAATCATTTTCTTGTGTATAACAGAAATATTGCTAACATGGAGTTAATTTACTCCTAAAAAATCCCATTGTTTCAATAGAGCCAGCAGTGGGAACTTCAGACTTACTCTGTTCTGTCATCGCTAGCACCTGGCATACTGAAGAAAGATGACATTTTTATGATCCCATGTCTTTCATTTTCCTTTGTTGTTTGCTCACTGCGAGTTGGCTGCTTCCTTCATTGACTTTGTCCTTTCTTTTCTAGTAATGAATATGAGGCTGCAGATTCTCTCCCAGCACAGCTCTTTTGACACGGCACTTTGCTTTCCCAAATGAAAATAAACAGAATAGGACAGAAGTTGAAGAAGATGATTTCTTCTTTTTTCTTTATTTTATAAATACATTTTCACATTATTCTTCATTTTGTACATTTTTCAATCGAAGTTGTAATCCCTGTGGACTTCCCTCCACCACCACCCATGTGCCATCACCCCAGTCCCATGTGCTCTTCCCACCCCAGTTCTGATCCTGTTCTCTTCTCCTCCTCTATAGAATGTCTCTGGTTTACAATTGTTAGTTGATTTTTTTCACTTTATTACAATTATATATATATATATATGTACACACAGTATATATAATTACTATATATAATATATACAGTAATTGTTTGTTTGTTTTTCCAGATCCCTTACACTCCTGCTATGAGTGATACCATCTGGCATTTTCCACTTTCTTTCTAGTTTATTTCCCTAAGCATGATCTTTTTTTCCAGTTCCATCCATGTTGCTGCAAATGGCAAAAGTTTATCTTTTTGATTGCTGCGTAATATTCCACTGTGTATATGTACCACATCTTCTTGATCCAATCATATATTTTTGGGCATTTGGGTTGATTCCACATCTGAGGAAGATGATTTTTAAAGAGTTCCCAGGATTCTGTGAAATAACAATGCTATCCCACAGTTTCCAGGAAAATGGTTCTTTCTTTAGGAATGCTGGGAAAGCTCATTTCCACCAGTACCTGGGGTATCTTGGATATATCTGCTGTGATTTGATCCTCACATGATTCCTTTCTGCTCAGGCGATGATGAAGACCAACCGAGGCACTGTTGGTGGCTTCTTTCTGGCTGGTCGAGACATGGTCTGGTGGCCGGTGAGTAGTCAACATTTCCAGGAGATGTATTACCTGTGTGTGTTTAAGAGTAAAGAAAACATGGGGAATGAGGACAACTTCTGCTGTGTTTCTCTTGCCTACTTGCTGGTATCACTTTTTCCCAAATCCCTTGTCACCCCAGTAAATGACAGTGAGAACCTTCTTAGGAGAGGAAGCTTAGCCTGATATTTGAGAAGACCCAGCCCTGTTTCATACTCCCTTTCTGGTCCTTACTCAAGATCTTTGGCTCCTTTGCTCTCAGCACATTCCTGTTTTGTTCTCAGTCCTGAGCTGACTCTTCCTTTGTTTGGATCAGCTGCCCCTGTCTGTCCTCCTACTTCAGCACCCAGCTCATGAGCATCCTCTCTGAGTACAGTGGCAGAACTGTGTGGAGTATACAGTGGGTGCCCAGTACATGCTACCTTTTCAGACATGCTGACCAAATAGTATAAAGGGAAGTGGAAACTGGGAAGCGGCCTGGGTGGTTGCAGCAGAGCACTGTAAGCTTGGAGCGGACTCCACTCCAAGGGACACGGACATGCCATTTGGCGTGTCCAGTGTGGCATTGCCTTCTTAGGACTCATGACAGCCACACATCAGCATAGCCCCTTGCCCCAATCTCTGAGAGAAAAGGTGATTTTAGAGAGGACTGAAAAAGTGGGAACAGGAGTTTAGGGGACTGTGGGGGATTCTATACCCCAATTCTGTTCAGTCAGAACAAGTGCTGATCATGCTGTCTCTTGATATTTGTGACTTCAGAACAGTAGACAGTGCAATGGGAAGGGACACGGATGAGAAGAGGGTCCTTAGGTCCAGTAGGATGGAAGGAATCCTCCTCCTGAGCTCTGGCACCTTGCGGCTGACTGAAGGGGAGGTCTGGACAGTCTCAACTCAGAGCATTCAGGTAGTGAGACCGATGTCCTCCTAAGGCAGGGGCCAATGTGCTTTTCCAACAAGGGTCAAATTATAAGCATTTTAGAATTTATGGGCCATGTGACTTGTTGCAACCACACAATTTGACACTGTTTATAGAAGTAGCCACAGACAACATGTGAAACCGATGAGTGTATCTGTGTTCTGGTGAAGCTGCTTATAGACCCTGAAATTTGAATTTCACACAATTTGCACGTCACAACCTCATTAATCATAAGATTTTTAAATCCATTCCTAAGCAATCAAAAGTGTAAAAATGTTCTGAGCTAACAACTGTACAAAAACTGGTGGCTGGCTAGACTTTGTCCATGTGCTGTGGTTTGCTATCTGCTGCTTTGAGGAGTAGTGATGGAAACACCCCAACATTTATCTCTGTTCAAGAAGTCTGATTTGGTTCTACCTCTGATCCTCATGTCTGTTCTTGTGGATTTCAGATGGGCGCCTCTCTCTTTGCCAGCAACATCGGCAGTGGCCACTTCGTGGGCCTGGCTGGGACTGGAGCAGCTACAGGAATTGCCACTGTAACATTTGAATGGAATGTAAGTGACAGCAGAGGCTTCTCCCTTAAAACCAAAACTCTATCCAGGCATGTTTCTGTGGGAGCCTGTAGCAGATGTCTGGTTTAGTTTCTCTCTTTCCTCCTCCTAAGCCACCCTTGTTTGACCTTGAGGGTCACCCCTGCGAGGTCCCATTTGACTGGGACCATTCCAGTCATATGATCACTCACCTCTAAGATTTCCCTCAAGCAGCTATTCCCACTAGGAGCATAATTTCTATATAAGAATGTCATTTCAACCCCCCACTTTTAGCCCTTCATCATTTTAGTTCTCATTTCTATCTCTTTGCCCTGATCTATGACACAGAGTGTCCAGCCCTGAGTTAGATGCAGGGAATAAAAAATGCATCTAACCCCTGGTGGCCTAGGGGTTAAGTCTCAGGGCTATCATCACGAAGGCCTGAGTTTGATCCCGGGCTAGGGAGCTGATCCATATGGTGCCGCAGACCTCTCCTGTCTCGCTTGCTGCTCCCCTCAGTAGTGTATTTCAGTAAATCCACTTAGTTTTGCTCCTACTCTGTCTCTGGTGAATTCTCTCACCCCCACATCTCAAGCCTAAACCCCAATTCTTCTACAAAAAATAATTTTAAAATAAAGGCAATGGTGTCTCCTTTTGAGACACTTATATCCTAGTGGGAGCAACGGATGCACATTCACATCATTGTACACGGCCAGAAATGTGCCAGCTCTCACACAATGGGGCAGCTGTCATCGATGATGGGGGTGGCAGATGGCATGGATGAAAACCTTCCTGGTGCTGATATTAAGGAATACAGAGGCCAGGAAGTAATATTAGAGTAAGGTGTAAATGATTTAGAGATAGGAGGTAGGCTCTACAAGCCTTCATGATTGAGTTCCTAACTGTTCCACTACCATTTCACCACGGAAACTACATCCTCTTCAGGAGACCCTTGGTTCTTGAGAGAGGATCCGCCTCCTCTCATGCACTCATGCGGCATGCCCCCTCTCCAGCTCTTGACTGGGCATGTGTGACATAAATACTTCTGGAATTGCCAGAGTTTTTCCTGTTCTTTTTTCATACCCTTGCTAGTGTTTGCATGAGTATAGCATGTCTATTAGTTGGTGCGAGATGTTCACATAGAAGAAAGCTGGCTTATAGTGGAAGTGTAAATAGGCGCAAGATGTGACCTTAGAAATCACAAATGCCCATGCCCCTCCCTTGTTGATGATTTGGCCCCAAGTTTTGCTTTTGTAGCATCAGGGATTCCAGAAGGGAGCCAGCCTCCAAAGGCATGTACAAAGTGCCCTATGAACCCATAGTGTGATTGCCAGGCTGCCAAGAGACTGGCTGTTAACCTGCGACCTTGGGCTCCCTTAATCTCTATAATGCTCTAGTTGCTCCTCTCCTCTCCCCCTCCCACCCTGGACATAACTGGAGTACCTGTACCAATCACATGTCCCTTACCTGGTTGTTCTGAGAAGAGATGAGTGTTATGTGTGAAGACTCCTTTAACATTGCATGTTAGTATCTAACACTGATTGTACTATTCATTGTGGCAAGACTTGGGAGGCCCTGGGAATATTCTTCTGTCCCCAAATTTTTCTCTCATTGCTTTGCATTCTATAACTTCCTGCAATCCAAAAATAATCTCATTGGGTATATTGTATGAGCATCCAGAGACCAGCTGGATTCAGATTCCTTATCTTCTCTCCATTTCTCCCCAAACATTCTTGTCAAGTCCTAGGCCCCAGGAAACACTGGCTTCTGAGTTTTGGAAACAGAGGAACCCAAAGCTGTTTGGGATCATTACTTGGCGGAAAGGGACAGGTTTCAAGCAAACCTTTTTTTTCCCCTCCAGACTCAGAGCTCATAGACTCACAAGTCAAGCCTCTAACTTTGTACTTTTTTCTTGACATATTGCAGTCTCTGTTCCTGTTGCTGATTCTTGGGTGGTTCTTTGTCCCCATATACATCAAGTCAGGGGTGAGTATCCGTGCATGCACTCAGCACATCTGTAAGACAGTCATTTATTCATTCCTTTTTAGCCTTGATAATGTCACTTGTCTCAGAATTTCCAGGCTTAGACTTACACAGATCCACTAAATGCCGCCAGATTCCTGTTGAAAATGGCTACAGTTGGCTTCCTTTTGCTGATTGCTATGAGGTTCCCCGTTTTCCCATGTTCTCCCCCATCCTATGGTATTTTCCTATATTCTAGAGCTCACCAAGATTTTTTTTTAATTTAGCAGTGGGCTATATCACAGCTATTATGACTCCCTTTAAGATAGGTCTTGCCAACCAACCCGGGCATTGCTGTGTCTCCCTGAGCCTGGCTCACACATCTTTCCTTTGGCAGCTGGTGCTCAAACCATGCAGGTTCTCTCAGGGATCGTTCCTGTGATGAGTGTACCTAGGGAGAAAGCTTTCTGGTTAGTGCCTCTGCAGGTTGTCGTATAACCCACTTTGTTCACCCTGGGTCCCTTCTAGTTCCAGGTTTGCACAACTCCCTGGCAGGCAAGGATCCATGCCACAGAACCTATGCATGTGTGGTTGCATGTGGCTGACCATCTTTCAGGCACAGTTCCCCCTTCTTGTTTTCAGTAATAGAGTATAACTATTTAGTTAACTTTAATCATGAACTCAATCTGCTATGAGAAAACAAAAAGCCACCCCCTTTAGGCTACACACATAGCCGATCTCACTTTTGAGTCACAATTCATTTACTCTAAGTAGGAATCGGTAATGATGGTCCCTGAAATATATACCCAAATGTGTATTTACAATTTGCTGCTCAAGTATCAATTTTTTATAACACCATCATTGTGACTCTTTATTTGCAAGTCATATTGTTTTTGTCAGACTGAGATACTACCATCGATGAACCTAATATCAAAGTATCTGTAGTGTCTACCATACCTTTGGGGGTGTAGGTATTGCACATCTACCTTCACTTTTGCAGATGAGAAATGGAGTTTCAGCGGATTGGCATTTGCCATACGTCCACTTCTAGTAAGGGGGCGTCTGGGAACAGATCTCCAGGTTGTGTGATTCCAGCCTTGCCTTCTCATCTGTGTGTTCCCACGGCTCCATGCATGGTGCTGACCTACCCAGAGGTGTGAGTGAATGTGCTGGGATCTGCAGGTGAATCCTGTTGGTGTCTGTCTCTAGGTCATGACCATGCCAGAGTACCTGAAGAAGCGGTTTGGTGGGAAGCGACTCCAGATCTACCTCTCAGTCTTCACCCTCTTCACCTGTGTGGTCTTGAGGATCTCGGTGAGTTTCATGCCTTCTGCCTCTTGGTTTCACAAGTTGGGGCTGGAGTGCTGAGCAGAGAGGTAGGATCAAACTTTGCAGATGTCTTAAATCACCTGGGATCTTTCTACCAAGTTTCTTTTCTCTTCTTTTTAAAGATTTAGTTATTTATGCATACAGAAATGGGGTACAGCCAGAGGTGCAGGGGCAGTGAGAGGATTCACCAGAGAAAGAATGGGGAGCAGAACAGGCAGATTGACGAAGTACACTGCTGAGGGGAGCAGCAGCCAGGTCAGGAGAGGTATGCTGTGCCATGTGGGTCACCTCCGGGGCGGGGATAGAACTACACTGAAGCGGCTGCAGCTGGCTTGCAGTGCTGCCGTCCTAAGGTTGCGCCACCAGGGAGGGCCTCTACCAAGTTTCAATGGGGAAAAAAGGAGCTGTAGAAGCTTTAGAAGTTCATGAGTAAAATACATATCCTGAAAGACACCAAAGAATAAAGCAGCCCTTTTATTAAGGATGTGAAAAATAAAGAAAGGACAAAGTGTCTCAATACAGTAACACAGCTTTGTAGCGGAGGAACAGAGGATTCCCCAGTCACCTTACACCTCACTGCCTCATTGCCCCTTTATTCTCTGTCAGGGCTCAGAGAGGCTTCTATCTTCATTTTCAGTTTGATTATCTATTATCTGAAATGTGAATCAGAGGAAAGTGCTTTGTATTATTATACTGACCTTTCCTAAATTGACTATTTTATCGAAGACCACCCCTACAAAAGAGGTCATCATTAAGGGTTACAAGAAATTTTAAAGTTTTTAAAAGTTCCATTTTTGGCCATGACGTTTGAGGAAGAAGAAAGGAATTGAAGATTCAGCAGCACATGCAGAAAACAAAGAGAAAGTTCTTTGCTCTGCATATACCAGTAACTGATGAAATAATCCTGTGCAAGTTTATGGTCTAGGCAGTTCATGAGAGAAGCTGACCCTCGCGATTGCTCTTCTGTTGAGCTGAGACAGTGTGAGGAGATGCTGCCTAATTGAATGGTGTGAGCTTCCAGTGAGCCAACCTACGGATTCAGCTCTGCTGTCCATGGTTGAGCTTCATGTTGGGAGTAGCAAAGATTCTTGTGCACGACAGAGTTCACCGTATGGTTAAGAACTCTTCATCTGAAATAGCACTTTCTGACATTATGTGCAAACATATTAAAATATGGCTGTGAGGGCAAGTACAGAAACATGATATGGGTGGACTCTCAGGAAAGACGGTGATCTCTGGGATCCCTGTTGGGTGGAACTGGAAGTTGTCTCATTGCAGGGGAGGGAGGGGGCATTTAAACAAGCCCCCCAACAGGGGTGAATGGCATTAGGGCTCTGGGAGTGAGTAGGGCATGGAGTATAAACTTATTAAGGTGTGCAGCTGTAACCCAACACTTATGTGGTACAATAGACCAATGACAAATCAATCGGTTTTATTTAAAATATTTGAATAAAATAAGCCCCCAGAGCAGAATAGTTGGATGCTGAGGAGAGCAGAGGAGCCCTCCGGTACCCAGGGCTCGGCATGTGTCTGGGAAGGGGCTATAATGAGTTCCTGTTCTCCCCTGCTACAGTTTTATGGTCCTAAAGAGCATACACCAGGTGATGGGGCAGAATAACAGGGCTGCAGCCTCACAGAGTAGAAGGTTCCTAGTGGTGAGAAGGGGATGGAATGTTGGGGAATTAACAGGGAGCAGGAAGGCCAAGCACACACGCAAGTGTGGAAGGTCTGTGAGCAGCTGGAAAGATACAGGGGCGCCCATGCTTACCCCCAAGGTTACGTTTTAAGTCTATTAATAGGGATTTATCTTAGACACAACCTTTTGTGATCTTTTACACTCTGATAAGAGATACTACCCTGGTTACTTATTAAACAAGTCATGATGAGGCATTGGGGTAGTTTTCAGAGCCTCCCCTTGCCCCTCAGTTTGAGAAAGATCTTCTTACCCCTTGGTTTCCAGCCCCTAATAATACATATATTGAGAATCATTATAGACACAACACACCTTTTCCCCTTAATATTTCAGTCTGGATGAAACCACTGATATTCTTGTAGAAAAAAATCACATTTCACATTTTCAAACCCAGAAAATAACTTTGAAACAAACTGCTATGTAATCTAGAGACCTTGTTCACAGTGATGAGAGACTAATTGATGTCCTTCAATAGCAAAAGAAAATTTGGATTAGGCAATGCCTCTTTTTGTTATCAGGAACATGTTACAATTGTTATGAATGTAACTATCCTGTTGAATTGTACATGTTAAAATGGCAGATTTTTGTTAATATGTTTTAGTTAGCTATAAAAAAGCCTTGCTAATATAAGCGACTTAGATTTCAAAACAATTTCATACCTTAGTTGTACCTAAGAGAAACAAAACTCAAGGAATTCATAATAAGATTATATGTCTTCAATATGTAAATGATTAGGTGCAGATACACAAATCCTAATGCTGTGGTTATATAATTACTATCACAGCCCCCCTCCTCCCTCATGTATTATGGATGAGCATGAACGTGACAGTTATAAGTGCACAGACTCAGGTATGTTTTATGGCACTCAGAGGCAGTGACTGACCTCTCTGTAGGGGATAACTTTTTTGGTAAATATCCAATTTTCAATAAAGTACCATCTCCCCTCAATTCACCCAATAGTTGCATTATTAAAAAACCCAGTGATGGCCCTCCCTGGTGGCGCAGTGGGTTAAAGCACAGCACTGAGAAGCTAAAGCCACTTCCACATGAGTTCGATTCCCGCCTGCCCCGGAGGTGACCACATGGCGTGGCAGACCTCTCCTGACCCAGCTGCTGCTCCCCTCAGCAGTGTACTTCGTCGATCTGCCTGTTCTGCTCCCCACTCTGTCTCTGGTGAAGCCTTCTCGCCACCCCTGAGCCTCTGGCCTGTACCCCAGTTCTGTATGAACAAATAAATAAATCTTAAAAAAAACCCAAAAACGAAAAAAAAAAAAAAAAAAACAAAAAACAGTGATGACAAAGATACAGAAAGTACTTTGTGTTTGGAACACAGCATTAGCTTCTAGGTTCAAAGAATCAAGAACAGGTTTTGTACCAACATGAATGTCCGGTCAGATGAAAAAAATATTAGGATTATTTTAAATCTTAGGGAGGAGGAGGAACAACCATTTCTTGTTACACCTCTTCCCAACCCAATTTCTGCAAAGAAAACCACCTCTAATTTTCTGATTCTAAATCCTGCTATCTTATCCTTCACCTCTTCCTTTCCCTTAGATTCCATGTGAACTTGGAGACTGCAGGAAATAGCATGGATGGTATAATTACACTTGAGCAAAACAGCCTCAATTTCATTGCCTATCCATACCCACCTCTCCCACCCCTTTCTGAACTCCCCTGGCAGAGTTGAACACTGCTTCCCAGCTTCCCACTTACTTTATACCTGTACCCAAGGACTTTTTTTCTGTATTTCTAACATGTTTCTATGTTATTTCTCAGGGTTTTGTTCTGTTTGTGATTTTGGTTTTTGAAGCCTGGAGGACCTGAATTGGGGAAGCAGATCCAAGAAGGGTCTATACAAATTTGGGAGGCTGGGAAGCACCCTGTAAGGATACAGGGGTCCAGTAAAACTGGGTGTGTCTTGCTTCTTTAGGTTCCTCTGTGGGATTCCCTATTGGGCTCTCAATCTCAATCAATTCTCTCTGTGTATCTTATTTTTACCCAGGTCTTTTCAATCACTATTCTAAGCTGTCCACAACTTTTTTAAGCCTCTAGACCTCTGCCATTTTTCAGAAAAACTCATCTACTACTTTATTCAAAACATTTAAGCAGGAATCACTCATCCCCTCCCCATTCAAATAATATATTTTTGCCTTGTTCGTCCCATCTCCTCACCATTCCTTTTTGTCAAAGTCCATCCCATTAACCTATGCCTTTTCTCAATTCCTCTCTACATAACGTCTGCAGGGTCTTGTTTCATAATTACTACCTGCCATCATCTCTTACCCTACTTTCTACTACCCCCAAACATGCCCAATCACTTACCTTCCTAAGAACCATTGCCTCATTCTAACTCCTCACCTGCTGCTCATTTTTTTGTTTCTCTGCTACCAATCATGAAAGGAAAATATAAGCTGTAGTGCAGACTTTCTCACTGTCCATGCACTCATTCATCATTCCCCTTTATAGTCAGGCCAACAATTAACTCAAAGAAACAGATCTAGGTTCCAAGGAGTCCATGACTGGATGGCAGAGATGGCATATGGGGGGGGGGGGGGTGTCATCATTGAAGAACTAAGGGATACCATTCAGGTGTCTTTTCCCTCCTTTTTAGGCAGACATATTTTCAGGAGCCATATTTATCAAGATGGCCTTGGGAATGGACCTTTACCTGGCGATTTTCATCCTCTTGGGTATCACTGCTGTGTACACCATCACTGGTGAGTCCGCCATTCAGTTCATAATCCTACCTCTGACTCTGCTCCAGCCTGCAACTATTAACTTTAGTGATAACTTTGGGACTTCCAAGCTACAAATGTCCATTTAGTCCTAGGAAGTCAGGCCTTGGCTCAGAAGCACTAGAGCCAAGGTAGTAGAATCCTTGGGATTCAGTAGTGGGTGGGTGGGTGGGGAAATGATGGCTCCACTGTGTTCAGTAGCCAGCCTGTTATTTAGAGTTCAGCAGATCATAACCATGGAAGGTTAAGTTGAAATAGTAGTTCAGATGTCAGACTGGCAAATCCAAAGCTGGGCCCAAATGAACCCAAGATGCCAAGTTATGGGGAGAGGAGAACTGCAGCCATGGGTAGGTTGTGAGGGAAGATATGTGGCAGAGGCCTGAGTGCTGGCGGTGAGAGCCGGGTGCACTGGTGTAGTATGTAGTATGTAGATTTTAATGATAAGGTTGTTCATATTGATGTTCAGATGAGCTGTTGGGTTTTGTTAGTGGGGTCTGATGGAGGAAAAGAATAGAAAACCTGAAGGAGACACCACAAGGTTAAAACCTTTCTCCCACAAGGAGGTGCCTATGCAAGAGTCCTTTACTCCCCTGCCCTTTTCCCTAATAAGCCTACTCTTTAAATATAACTAATGCCTCTGTCTTGTGGAGAAATTTGCTGTGTGCTACTGAAAGGGGAGGTCTGGGGAAAACTTTCCCCAGAGTGAACCCAAGGACCTTGCACAAAAAAATGACATCAGGGTCCTTGGGTTACAGCTGAGAAATGTTTTTGCAGATTTCACATTTCAGGGGCATTAGGTGAGTGTACTAAGGACAAATTATTTTCATAGATACAAGCAGGCAAAGTTGTATTCAGAAGGGGAGATTTATCAGAAAAAAGAGAATAGGAGAAGGCACCTGCACAGACACAGGAGGGCAGAAAGCTGCACCCGAAAGAGGCAAGTTTGTTTTTATATAGTGCTCCTGTTAGCAAGCAGAAAGAGGAGCGCCCAAGCACCCCCAAACCTGCACATTCTCTTACGGGTTCTGCCATTCACCCATAAAGACAAAACATAGTCTTAGAGCATACGACCTTCCCTGAAAAAGAATTTTAATAGAATTAGTGTGCAATAGAGAAAAGAGAAAGAATATAGTTAAAATAGTTTCTCCATGGGTAAATGTCCAAACAATGATGGTCTAAACACTTGTCACAAGTCTAAGGCACCTTCTGGCAGGGAAACATAGAAATGGGCAGAAGGTGGCAGGCAATTCTGGAAGGAAAGGAGAAAAATCAAAGCACAAGTAAAGATAAAGACTGCCATTGTCAGCCTCCCCATAGGTCTCTCACCCACATCTCTGTCTCTTTCAAGTGTCTCTTTCCATGTCCCCCAAGTCCCTGGTTCAGGTTCAAGATCAGGAAGCAAGTGCAGCTTCTTCCACACATCTTTCTGCTCCATGAACCTCCTCCAGGTCTTTTCCCAAGTCTGTTTTAGCTTTCCCTCTCTGCTGAGCAATCTCCTCCTTAGGTGGGGCAGGAAGCCTGGAAACTCCCCTTTCTATGGGGATCAGGCTGTTACATTCCTTTGGGGGGGGGGAGGGGTTCATTTCTTTGTGGAATTTTTGTCTATTGTTAAATCAATTATTTCTAGGGTGTGATTGGGGAATCTGTAAGGACTGGTTGCCACAGGGCAGGGAGAGAGGGGCACCCCTGAGCCCCCAAACCTGCCTGCTTTATATAGTCTCTGCCACCCGCCGTATCAACACAAAACATATAAGACTTTAATGAAAAGGAAATCTAATACAGTGAGTATACAATAGGGAAGACAAAGAATATAATTTCTAAATCAAACACCTGAAGTTACCCATCCCCTCATGAGTAAAAGTCAACCTAAAAGGGATTGGTCCAAAGCAAGGCCCGAAAGCCCGCCACAAGACTAAAGCACCTTCAGGCCAGGACCCACAGAAAAGGGTCAGACATGGCCAGACAAGTCTGGGAGGAAAAGAGCAAAATCAAAATTAATATAAATACTGCTATAGTCAACCTCCCCATGGGTCTCTCACCCACAGCTCTTTCACCCAGTCCAGGGCTAAGAAACAGTTTCTTCACATGTCTCCCTTTGCTCCATGTGGCTTCCTCTGGCTCTCCATCCTGCTTCCTTCCTTCTCAGATTCCTTCTCTTCTCTACTCTTCTCTCTCAGTTCCACCCTCCTTTTGGGTGGGGCAGGGAACTTGGAACTTCCCCTTTTCCTGGGGACCACCCCATTACATGGTGATTCTTTGTAATGCCCCTCAATCTCATATCCCCACCTCTGGTCAGCAGTCCCTTGTAGTGACCCTTAATCTTCATCCCAGACTAAGGCTTTTCCATTTCCTCTGCTGGTTTCATGACTACCTTGGTCATTTCTACCCACACGTCTAGTTTCTGACCTTGTGAAGCCTGCATTCCAAATTTTCTACTCTGAAACTCCATCATTAACTTAAAAATTAAACTATACCAGTTCAGTTGGAAAAAAATATATAGAAAAATAACAGCTTGAATAATTCAGACAGTCTTGGGTCCATTTTCATACATCGAGCATATATTTTAGAGTGAGTAGAGATGAAGGCATCAAACTCCTGGTTTCAGGGTCTGCCTTTTCCCCCAACACTCTCCAAAAAGAAGAGTGAGTCTAGAATGGGAAAAGAAGTTGTTGATAGTTCATCATTGAAGCAAAAGCTCATCAGTTGCATTGGATATTCAGTTGATAAAAGAAATGTTATGTCCCAATACAAGAACAAAAATGGTTTGGCCCAAATTTGGAGAGCATTGCCTACTGTGCTAAAGGGAGTGAACTGTGGGATTGTTGAGGGAAAGCTTCAAGATATTAAAACTTGCCTTTCCCCTCTTGATATTCAAAAACTCATACAAAGATGGAACTCCACTACATTTCAACAGAAAGTTTGAGTCTAGGTGTAACTGGTCCCCAGGGAAGGGGAATTTCCAGGTTCTCTGCCCCATCCAGAAGGAGGGGGGAGCTGAGCAGAGAAGAGGAGTCTGAGAGAGAAGGAAGCAGGATAGAGAGCCAGAGGAGACCTGAGGGAAGAACATGAAGCAGAGAGACATGTGAAGAAACTGCATGTTTCTGCCCTAGACTGGTTGAGATAGACGTGGGTGAGAGACCCGTGCAAAGGATCACTATGGCAGTGTTTCTCTTGATTATGATTGTGCTTTTTTCCTCCCAGACTGGTCTGGCTGTTTTTGACCCTTTCTATGGGTTCCGGCCAAAAGATGCTTTAGGCTTGTGGAGGGCTTTCAGGCCTTGCTTTGGGCCAGTCCCTTTTGGGTAAACTTTTACCCACGAGGGAATGGGTAACTTTGGGTGTTTGATTTAGAAACTATATTCTTTTTCTTTTCTGTATTGCACACTCATTGTATTAAAGTTCCTTTCCATTAAAGCTCTATTTAGAGCAGGCAGCTTTGGGGTTTGATGGTGTCCCTCTCCCTGCCCTGTAACAAAGGCAGGGCTAGGAGATAGAAGATGAATGACAGACAAAAATAATAATGAGATAGTAATGCTAAGAGGGGCTTGTGCTCCCCCAGTTTTGATAGGGTTTTCTTGTTTTGCTTTGTTTTTCTGAGCATCATGGGTTTGGGTGGAGGAGAACAGCTGAGATAAAATGTCAAGATTTTTTCTTTCTCTCCACAGGGGGCTTGGCCTCAGTTATTTATACAGACACCCTCCAGACCATTATCATGCTGATAGGTTCTTTCATTCTCACAGGGTTTGGTAAGTGATAACAACAGAGCCTGGGGTTTTTGTCTCTCCTTTTTCTTTCCTACTAACTTCTAATTCTATAGAACTCAAATTTCCATTTATATAAGTCATGTCATTGAAATGAATGTCTTCTTTCTTGCTGTACTATATCAGCCTGAGGAAATGGGGAGGAGAACCTCACTTACTTTTAAAAACTATTGCTCACGTAGATTATCTTCTTTAATCTTAATATCTGTGCTCAGAATGAACAAAATCAGTATTAATGGGGTGATTAACTTTACAAAAATATTGGTGTATTTGATTAAATTACAAGAAGTCTTTATTATATATAGAGTCTTCCTAAAATGAAGGATTAAATATTTTAGATGCCTGAGTGTTCAACTTATTATGACCATTTCTAATAGAAATTATTAAAATACATTACTGACACTATTGATAGAATATACAAACAGACTGGATTTTCCTTTATGGCTCTCAATTATCATCAGTCTATTCTCTTGAGTAAGTCATGCCAGCTGGCACCACTAATAAATCTAATTTATAGCTGGCTAAATTTTGTTTTATTTTATTATGATGGTTGTTTAACTTTGCATAGGAAGTCCATGCACACAGTAAAAAGCATAGGGTGAAAACAAATGTCTTTGTATCCCAGCCCTGACCTGAGCTACCATGCTTATCCACTCAAGCTGTACTGAACACGTCATTT
>NW_004567130.1:10726069-10742266 GCF_000260355.1 Condylura cristata | reverse complement strand
TGGTCACCTCCGGGGCAGGCGGGAATCGAACTCATGCGGAAGTGGTTTTAGCTTCTCAGTGCTGCGCTTTAACCCGCTGCGCCACCAGGGAGGGCCTATTTGTATATTTTTTACATCATTGTTCATTTATATATGTTTGATTTCTCCTCTCAAGTGTTGTCCCCATAAAATTACTACCACCAAGACACCCATGAACCATCACTATAGATTCTTGTGATCTTTCTTCCCATTTTGATCCCTTTCCCAATTTATATTTTGTCTTCTGGCTTTGTCTCCCCATACACCCCAATCCCTTGTATGGTTTCCTTACATTCCTTCTGTAAGTAAAGCAATACAATATTTTTATTTTTCCTTCTTACTAATTTCACTGAGCATAATCCATTCCAGTTCCATCCATGTTGCTGTGAATGGCATATCTTTTTGATTGCTGTGTAGTATTCCATTGTGTATATAGCACACTTTCTTTATCCAGTCATCAGTTTTGGGGAATTGAGGTTGTTTTCACATTTTAGCTATTGTAAATAGTGCTGTGATGAACATAAGCACACAAATATCCTTTTGAATTACTGTTTTTGTGTCCTAGGAGTAGAGTTGGTGGGACATATGATAGATCCTTTTTTAGTAATTTGAGGGACCACAAGGTTTTCCACAGTGGTTGGACCAATTTGCATTCCCATCAGCAATATAAGAAGTTTCTTTTTCTCCATATCCTTGTCAGCATTTGTTGTTGTTCGTTTTTGTTTTTTTTTTAATGTGGGCTATTCTTAGTGGTGTGAGGTGATAGCTCATTTTGGCTTTGATTTGCAATTCTCTGATTATAAGTGATGTTGAGTATATTTTCATATGCCTGTTGACTATCTTCATTTCCTCTTTGAATAAGTGTATTTTTAGCTCTTCTGCCACTTGTTGACTGGATTCTTTATTTATTTTATTTATTTAATTTTTGCACTGTGTAAGCTCTTTGGAAATCTTTGATATCAGTTCCTTATCAGTTTTGTGGAGTACAAATATTTTGTCCCAATCTCTTCATCTTTTTTTTTTAAGATTTGTTTATTCATACAGAATTGGGGTACAGGCCAGAGGTGCTGGGTTGGTGAGAGGATTCACCAGAGACAGAGTGGGGAACAGAACAGGAAGATTGACAAAGTACACTGCTGAGAGGAGCAGCAGATGAGACAGGAGATGTCTGTTGTGACATGTGGATCACCTCCTTGGGCGGGGGTTGAACTTGGCTGCTAGCTTCATGGTGCTGCAATCTAACCCGATGCACCACCAGGGAGGGCCTCAATCTTTTCATCTTGATTATTGCCTCTTTTACTGTGCAGAAGCCTTCTAGTTTGACATAGCCCCAGCTGTTATCTTTTCCTTCATTTTCTTTTCTTTGGGGAATGCATCTTTGAAGATGTTTCTGAAATGTATGTCATGGAGAGTTTGCCTTTGTTTTCTTCTATGTATTATATGCTTTCAGGTTTTTCATTCAGGTCTTTTACCCATTTTGAGTTGATCTGTGTGTATCATGTGAGGCAGTAATCTGGTTTCATTCTTTAACATATAGCAGCACCGTTTATTGAAGAGACTGTCCTTGTCCCAGTGCATATTCTTTGCTCCTTTGTCATAGATGAGTTGTCCACAAATGTGTGGCTTTATGTCAGGGTTTTCAATTCAGTTTCATAATCCCAGAACAATATTTGGTACATACAAACATGTTGGTGCCCAACTGAATGATTAGTGAAGAAGTCAATTAATGTCAACCTCAGCTCTACAGATGGATGATACTCTGATGAATGTTGCATCATTTGAATCTATAGTAAGTGGCCCAGAAGACTGGGCTTTGTAGGGTTTTCATCCATTATGGCTCATCTCTATGTTTAACTAACCTTTCCATACCTCAAGCGGGCTGAGTTGCACTATATCCCCTCACCACAGATAAATGATGCCTCCAACTTCTGCTCCCTGCTTCCCAATTTTTATTGTAAT
Organism: Condylura cristata; assembly: GCF_000260355.1. Classification (NCBI taxonomy): domain Eukaryota; kingdom Metazoa; phylum Chordata; class Mammalia; order Eulipotyphla; family Talpidae; genus Condylura; species Condylura cristata. The sequence goes on along the minus strand of NW_004567130.1, from coordinate 10,740,289 downwards.
GTAGTTAGTATGCAGTAACGCACCAAAACAACAAACTGTATAGAAGGTCAGACCAGCCAAGCTCTGTGCCAAGAGAGGCTGTTACTTCTGAGTTCTTTCAGTGGAGCCAGGTTCTTTTTTGCTAGCTAGTTCTGTTATTCTTACTCTGTTAATGCATCTTCAGATTTGTATATGCTCTAGTTTGTTGTAAGACATCAATATCAACCTTTTCAATAACAGTTTTGTTTTTACTGCAAAGGTAGATACTAAATCCAAAAATTTCAGTAGCATTTTAAGAAAACACTTAAAGAGTGATTTGCCTTGTGTGATTTGTGCAAGTAGATCTAATAGCCTGGGCAATGCTAGAGGAGGGACTCCCAGAGACATGGGTCCTGGAAAGACAATAAGAATTTCACCTGAGGGCCCTCCCTGGTGGCACAGCGGGTTAAAGCACAGCACTGAGTTCTATTCCCGCCTGCCCCGGAGGAGATCCACATGGCGCAGCAGACCTCTCCTGACCCGCCCGCTGCTCCCCTCAGCAATGTACTTCGTCGATCTGCCTGTTCTGCACCCCACTCTGTCTCTGGTGAAGCCTCTCGCCGCCCCTGAGCCTCTGGCCTGTACCCCAGTTCTGTATGCACAAATAAATAAATCTTTAAAAAAAAAAAAGAATTTCACCTGACTGGTTGCACATGCTTGGGTATCCCCATCCCCAGGAAATAATTACAAATGTCTTAGATTTCTGTGAAACATTTCATTTTATCTGATGCTCTTTCAGCATTTGCCGAAGTTGGAGGCTATGAGAATTTTATAGAAAAGTACATGAATGCTGTCCCGAGTGTGGTGGAGGGGGACAACCTGAATATCAGTTCCAAGTGCTACACTCCTCAAGAGGACTCCTTCCACATTTTCTGGGACCCTATCACTGGAGATATTCCTTGGCCAGGAATAATATTTGGAAACACCCTTGTAGCTATGTGGTACTGGTGCACAGACCAGGTGAAGTGCCTTTGTGTATATGTGAATATGTTAATATTATTATTATTTTTATGGAAAAGCATCTTGTTTCTATTTTGTACACACACATCATTCAAAGAGTCAAACATTTCTATAAGACTTGTTAAAAAATAGCTGTCTGGTATCCCACTCTCTACTATCTTTCTTACTACTGCAAGACAACCCCTCTCTGTTCTTTTTTGTTTCCCCCTCTCTGTTCTTTTAATTAAGTATTTTGGTATGTATTTCTAGTCTCTAAATTTATTTTTTAGATTTATTTATTTATGCATACAAGAGCTGCAGTCTAGGCCAGGGGTATGTGTGGGGAGGGTTGTGAGATGATTCACCAGAGACAGAGTAGGAAGCAGAATATGCAGATGTACTGAATGAAATACACTGCTGAGGGGAGCAGTGGGTGGGACAGGGGAGGTCTGTTGCACCATGTGGGTCAGCTCCTTGTCTGGGAATCGAACTCACGCTACAATGGCTATGGATAGTTTCATAGTGCTGTATCTTAAGCCCTTGCACCACCAGGAAGACCCCTATTCTCGAAATTCTTATATTTAATGTGAGGTCAGTGAACCACTGGCATATGGATGGCCTTTTGGAGTTCATTAGAAATAAACACTTGCAGATGTCATCCAGACTCAGGAGTCAGAATTTACATGGAAATCTTGCCCACAGATGATTCAAATAATGAGAGAAGAGGGTTTAGCTCTTTCCATCCTCAATCCTACAACTCCTGATAGATCTAATTCACAATGTTGGGGCGATCAGCATTCTGGTGCTACCACTTTTGGATTACATAAACATAGTTGTAGCTGAGTCCATTATATCTGATTTTACCTTTTTTTTTTTTTTTTTTTATAAAAAATACCCAGAATTGTGACTATGTGATAGGAAACCCACGGGGATTACAATTGAGATTTTAAAAAAATGTACAAAATGATGTAAAAATAACTGTTATATTATTTAAAAAAAAAACAGAATGCAAAAAATAGGATCTTTCAAGTTATAAATTCCAAGGCAGAAAAGCTTGAGGACAAGGTTGAGGAAATCTCAACCTTTTTTTTAGAATACATAATAGTTACATTTTTTTGTTCTAAATTTTCTTGGTGTTTATTAGTCATTGAACATCAAACCCTGTGCACATTTGCTTAAATCTCCTCTTGATACTCACAAATACATCAGACATCCCACCAAATCTTTTCTCGCAGCCTCAATGACCTCTCTCTGCTTGGGGTCCTTTGTAACCCAGGACCCTTTTCACCACCATGTTCGGGACCTCCTTTGCCTCATTCTTTGGTTATACTCCTATTCCATATTCCACGTTGTTTTCTTTATTTGTTTACTCTTTCTTTCAGGGCAAATAAATTCTTCAATGAGTTCTTGAGACAGACAGATGAATTTATTGTGAATTTGTATATATGAAACATCTTCATTACAAATTTCTTTAGATGGTCCATTAGCTATGAATATATTTCTGGGAATTCATTTTCCCAAAAATCACAGATTCATTTTCTCCTGACTTCCACCATTACTGTTGAGAAGCCTGAAGTTATTCTTTTTTAATTTTATATATATTTTACATCATTGTTCATTTTTTTAGTGGGTTCCCCCCCCCCCTTAGGTGTAGTCCCTAATGAACTTCCACCTGAAATTATTCCGAATTCTGTGGATGTGGCCTATCTTTTTTCTCTGGAAGAAGCTTGTCTTCCCTTTGTTGCTGGTGTTCTTAGACTTCTCTGCTGTGTACCATTGTGTGTGGATCTACCATTGTCCATTGTAATGGGCCATTATGAGGCTGTCTAATCTGATAATTGACATCTCAAGTAACTCGCAGAAGGACATTTTCTTTTATTTATTCTACTTTGTTTTCATTTTAAGGTTGGTCATATTTAGCTCGCTCCTCTATTTTCTCCCCATATTCTATCTTTTGGTATTTTGTTCTACTTTCTTTGGTTATACCTACAAAGGTAGGCGATTTCCTCAACCTTACCTTCTAGTTTTTCTGCTTTTGCATTTATAATTTCCAAGATCTAATTTTTTTGCTTTCTGGGTATTTGGGGATTTTGTTTTGGATAGATTTTGGTTGGGGAGAGGGGGGATTTTCATAGCCCTAAACAGTCTCTGTCAAATTCAAACTTAAAATTACATAATTTTACACTTATCTTGAATCAATGGCCCTTTGTGATGATAGATGATAGTGTTTTTCTTTTGTCCCAGTGTCCTTTTTCTCTGTACCATAAACTGATTATTTTCCACATATCTACCAATATGCATCCTTTCACCACTGATTTCTGGAAACATCTTTAATATTTATTTTTTTTCTCTGGCCACTTGCCTTGTCTCCTATAAATTACTTGGCCTCACATTTACCTTTCCACCTGATGCCTAACCCCCTTGTCGGCAGGAATAGATGCAACTCCTCACCTATAACTTGTGTTGTCCCTCACTGTCTGCTCTTAACCTTCTGTCAAAAATGTCACCACTCCTTAATGACACTGCCGCTATCCCTAATAGATTTCTTTCCCAAGAGAACAAAGCAGAAAAGTTATCTTATTTTCTGACAGTCCTTGAGAAGGAAGCTCATAAAAAGTTATTTCACTGTGGGTAGAAATCCTACTTTGCTAGAAAATTCTTAGTCAAAAGGTTATACAATTTAAGTTGAAATTATAAAATTATATGCACTCCTTTTCATCAGAGAATCATAATTAACTCACGACTCAACAAGTTCCTCTGAACGTTCTGAAAAAAATCTAGAGATTAACGATTCAAGTTTCTATTTTGATGGCTGTCTGACTATAGAATCTCTGGCGATGGGCTTGAGTGGCCCAGAGGACCATTGTTCTGTAACTACAGAGAAATGCTGATGAGCAGGTTGCTTATTTAGAGCTCTGGTATTAAAAGCACAACTGAAACACACAACTTGTAGCAAAGACCAGCCAGCACAGCTGTCCAACTGGGGGCACATCGCCATTGCTGCACAGCCCCAGAGCTATGAACATGTTAGTAGAAGTGGTTGTGTTGACTTGTATGCACCAGGATACTTGCACCCAGTTTACCAAACCCTCAGAATACCCAAGGTGAGATGACCCTGTTAGAGACGAGAAAACTGAGATGCATACAAATCTTACCCTCTTGGAAGAGGAGCAGGAATTCAAATTATTATTTTACTCCAACACCCATTATTTTCCACTAACCATGACACCATTTTTTTGGTCATAGTAATTCCTGGAAGGTGTACTCATCCCTTCTTTGAAGTCATCTTTGTTTGTTTCATCATTCTGTGTTTCCCCGGCAGGTTATTGTGCAGCGCTGCCTCTCAGGGAAGAACATGTCTCACGTGAAGGCCGCCTGCATCATGTGTGGGTACCTGAAGCTGCTGCCCATGTTCCTCATGGTGATGCCCGGGATGATCAGCCGCATCCTGTACACAGGCAAGTCCTGTGTACACCGGGAAACCCATAAATACTCGGTGTTTAATGCTTTCATTCTGGAGAATGGCTTTAAGATTGTATTAAAACCTGATAAATTTTGGCCTCCCTGGTGGAACTGAGGTTAAGCCTCAGTGCTATCACTGCTATGGACTGAGTTCGATCCCTTGCCAGGGAGCTGACCTACGTGGGCTCAGCAGACCTCTCCTGTCTTACCCACTGCTCCCCTCAGCAGTGTATTTCAGTAGATCTATCTGTTCTGCTCCCCATTCTGTCTCTGGTGAATCCCCTCACCCACTGGAGCTCTGGCCCACACCAAAGTTCTTTATGCAAAAATAAATAAAGTCGAGTCTGGTGGCATAAGGGGTTAAGTCTCAGCATTATGAAGCTATCCTCAGCCACTGAAGCACGAGCTTGATCCCTTGTCAGGGAGCTGACCCACATGGGGCAGCAGACCTCCCCTGTTTTGCCCTCTGCTCCCCTCAGTCGTGTACTTCAGTTGATCTGCATGTTCTGCTCCCACTCTGTCTCTGGTGACTCCTGTCACCCCTCCCCCTTGAGCCTGTATCCCAGTTCTTGTATGCATAAATAAATAAATCTTTAATAAATAAACACCTTCCATTAAAAAAAAGTCTCCAACTTCCAGGCAAATGTCTCTCTTCCTACCCACGACCTGATAACTTATCTCGATGTCCAGTGGTTATGATTTTACCTGATTGGGTCCAACTTACTGAAGTCAATTTTCTGAATCCCTCCTTAGATGAGATAGCCTGCGTTGTGCCATCTGAATGTGTGAAACACTGTGGCACTGAAGTTGGCTGCACGAACTATGCCTACCCAATGCTGGTGATGAGACTGATGCCAAATGGTAAGAAAATGTCCATGCTCAGATCAATGGAAAGAGAATGACTATAGAATATTATTCATATTCGCTATTCCTTATTAAAAAGGAAATCCTTATTTTTTAAAGGATGCTATACTAGGTGAAATAAATCAGACACAGAGGTCTCCCTGGTAGCACAAGAGGTTAAAGCACAGCACTATAAAGCTATCGGCAGCCACCTCAGCACAAGTTTGATTCCTGGCCAAGGAGCTGACTCACATGGCCCAGCAGACCTCTCCTGTCTCACCCACTGCTCCTCTCAGCAGTGTATTCCAGTCAATCTGCTGTTCTGTTTCCCACTCTCTGGTGACTCCTCTCACTCCCTGCACTTCTGGCCTGTACACCAGTTCTTGTATACATAAATAAATAAAACTTAAAAATATAAGTCAGACACAGAAAGACAAATACTATATGATATTTATATGTGGACTTTAAATAAGTCAAAGTCAGAGAATAGAATGATGGTTGCTAGGAGCTGGGGGCCTGGAGCAACAGGAGATAAGTTGTGAGAATACATTCTGTACCCCTGATGTATAACCTGGAGACTAGTCAATACTAATGTATTGTATTGTTGAAATTTGTTCTCACCACAAAACAAGAAAATGTTATCTATGTGAGATGAGGATATAATAATTAGCTTGAAGGTAGGAATCATTTCAGTGTATACATATATCAGAGCATCATGTTGTACACCCTACATACATATGTGTTTTATTTGTCAATCATACCTCAGTAAAGCTGGGCAGGGAGCTATTCATGCTGGAACTATCTCCGAGGTCTGGTCATGAGGAAGGGTTATTATACAGTCCTTCATAATTTGTATTTCCATTAATTCACTTATATTCATCAGACATTTCTTGATTCCATCCCATAAGCCTCTTATGGACCTGGGGAATACAAAGATGTATCAGATGTAATTTCTATTAGAATAATCCTTACTTCTTTAGATTCAAGATTGTCTTCCAAAGCAATGAAGAACATGTCAGTGATCTACTGACATGCCAATCAAAGAGTTGCATAGCCATCATCATAAACTCACTAGAGAGGATCCATATGTCCTACTTATTATTTAGACCACTGAAACCCTTAATAGGCCTTCATCTACTTACTGAAATTTGTTTATTGAGTGCCTCTGATATGTCAGACATTGCCCTGGAGCTTAGTAAAATCAATGATGTAAACACAAAACCCCTTATCCTTCAGAAGTCACCTTCCAGTTTCATGAGTTAGAAAATAAGCCATACATACGAAATAATTAATTAATAGAATGTAAAAAGGTGATCTGTGAACAGAAGTAGAGGACGCATTGGGGCTGAGGGGCTGCCAGGTGATCTTTTACCTTTGACCATCAAAGGTTACCTATCACGGGCCTCCCTGATATACAGGGGTTGAAGTCTCAGTGCTGTCAAGCTATCACCAGCCACTATGGCATGAGTTTGATCCCCAGCCAGGGAGCTGACGCACATGGCACGGCAGACCTCTCCTGTCCTGCCCACTGCTGCCCTCAGCAGCATATTTTAGTCAATCCACCTGTTCTGCTCCTCACTCTGTTTCTGGTGAATCCTCTCACACCCTGCACTTCTGGCCTACACCCCAGTTCTTGTATGCATGAATAAATCTTTAAAGAAGTTACCTATCACTACTGTAACCTTTTTCCTCCTTTATCCACATTGTCAGGAGTAAGATAAAAGATCTCCCGTAAGGGATATCACCCACCCATCCCATTTCACACTTTGTCCCAGAAGGTTTAGGGGCTTTATTAATGAACTGACAGGGAACTGAAGAATGAACTTGCTACAGTATCTCAAAGCTCTTGACTTTGCCCACCACAGTGTTCTTTGGTGGTGCCACCTCGAAGTCTCCTTTCTCTCCATTTCTCTAAGTCATCAGGAAGCCAAGAATTCCTCCCCAAAGATAAGTGGTACAACACTCTTTCCTCTCCTCCCAGTTTAGGTTCCAATAAATCATCTCTTAAAGATTATGTTTAGAACTAAAATCCTATGCTGCTTTATTTTCAAGTCACCAGGACATATACAGGGAATGCCACATAGTGTGTGATGATAAGCACAAAAGTTAGTTTATATTCCAGATAACAGTTATCTTCAAATGACCCTCAAGTTTGGGGTGGTCCTCAGCAGATCATGACACCTAACCATGCTAGTTTCATCAGTTAGAACCAATATTCCTAACCAGGAACCAGCGGCTAACCAATGTTTGTCCCTTCTTCTGGCCCCAGGACTTCGAGGGCTGATGATGTCAGTCATGTTGGCCTCTCTCATGAGCTCCCTGACCTCCATCTTCAACAGTGCCAGCACCCTCTTCACCATAGACATCTACACCAAGGTGCGGAAGCAGGCATCCGAAAAGGAGCTCCTTATAGCTGGACGGTGAGAGCATCCTGGTTTCTGTCTAAAATTTAATTTAAAAAGTGCAGGTATAGACATAAGTGAGAGCCTGTCACTTTGGGAATGTGGGGGTGAGCTCCATACTGTGTGGGGGCACGTAAGTGCTGCTTTCTTACAACAGTCATGAGTGGTATGCTTGAGGACAAGAGGTGAGGTTTATACATGAAGAGCAGAGGAAAGGTGAGGGGAAACAAGTTCAGAAAAGTGCCAGAGGCAAGGTGGGGCAAAGTCATTTGAACAAAAAAAAAAATGGGGGTTTTACTTCACATGAGATAGAACACGAGTAAAGATGGGCTCTCCCCGGTGGTGCAGTGGGTTAAAGCACAGCACTAAGAAGCTAAAGCCATTTCCGCATGAGTTCAATCCCTGCCCTGGAGGTGACCACATGGCACAGCAGACCTCTCCTGACCCGCCCACTGCTCCCCTCAGTAGTGTACTTCATGGATCTGCCTGTTCTGTTTCCTGCTCTGTCTCTGGTGAATGCTCTCATTGTTCTGCACCTCTGGCTTGTACCCCAGTTCTGTGTGCATAAATAAATAAATCTTATTTTAAAAAAGAAGAAAACAAAGATAAGAGAGCAAGGGAAGACCAGGATTTGCTTTCCAGTGATGACAATAGGAGAGAGGGTGTTATTTATTGAATCCTGACTGTGTTCTAGGCAGGTTATAGACCGTTTCTTTATTGACATTTTATTAACAGATAATCATGAAGCATGGCATGACTTCATATGAGGTCAAGGAACTTCATTTTATTTGGAAAGCCAATGAATGGCCTCAAGTATGATCCAAGAACTAAAGGAAAAATAGAGGTACCAATAATATTTTGTTTGATATTTAAATCATTTTGTTTTCTTCCCAGGATATTTATCATTATACTAATTGTCATCAGCATTCTGTGGGTCCCATTAGTAGAGGTATCTAATAATGGACAACTGATCCACTATGTAGAATCAATTTCTAGCTACCTTGGACCTCCAATTGCAGTTGTCTATCTGCTTGCCATCTTCTGTAAAAGAGTCAATGAACAGGTAAGTTAAAATTGGGAAATAAGTGCCTCGCTGCAGTGAGAAAAATTTCTTTCACTGATAGAAAAATGCCTCTTTTTGACTCGTTCTACTTTTCTCAATTTCAGTTGTGGTCAACCACAATTCCTGATTCTCACTAAAGTGTGTAAATCTATTGTATACATGCAGTATCTTTATATTTCTCACAAAATATATAAAAATATATGTGGCACAGTACCAAGGAACATGGGTTTTCTTTTTAAAGATTTACTTATTTATGCCCACAGGAGCTGGAGCTGGAGTACAAGCCAGAAGTGTGTGTGTGGGGGGGTGGGGGGCTGTGAGAGGATTCACCAGAGAGAGTGGGGAGCCGAACAGATAGATTGACTGAAATCCACTGCTGAGGGGAGTCAGCTCCCTGGCCAGGGATCGAATTTGTGTTGCAGTGCCTGCAGACACAATTTTTTTTTTCTAAAGATTTATTTATTCATACAGAACTGGGGTACAGGCCAGAGATGCGGAGGGTGAGAGGATTCACCAGGGACAGAGTGGGGAGCAGAACAGGCAGATCCACAAAGTACACTGCTGAGGGGAGCAGCGGGAGGGTCAGGAGAGGTCTGCCACGCAGATCTTCTCCAGGGCAGGTGGGGATGGAACTCATGCGGAAGCAGCTTAAGCTTTTTAGGGCAGTGCTTTAACCCGCTGCACCACCAGGGAGGGCCAGCAGACACAAATTTTAATCAGGGGAACAAGGGATACATGCTTCCTGTCCTACTAACTTCTCAGGGGGAAAAAAATGTCAAAAATTTAACAAAGTTGTCAAAATCATCTAGTATCAGTTCTGCAGTTGTGTAACACAAGTCAGTTATGTTCATTCTACAAAATAAATGTTTTATATATACATTAATATCAATTTTAATATATTAATTTATATAATCAAAAGCAAGGAAAACTTCAGCTTAGGTCAGGGAAGATAGCATGTCCTAGAGTTGGGCACCACGAATGCCATGATGTTTCAGAACCACAGAGACAATCACCCATTAGTAAACACGTGTATGTGCAACTTTTCCTTGTTTTGGTCAAGGTTTGCTATTTGTTGGTCCTCAGTGGAGAAAGCAGCTAGGATGATGATTATGGCTTACTTGAATGAGCTTCTCATCATTTTTATTTTGTTCTTGTTTCTTTTGCAGGGAGCCTTCTGGGGTCTAATGATTGGACTTGTGGTTGGCCTTATTCGTATGATTACTGAATTTGCCTATGGAACAGGAAGTTGCTTAGCTGCCAGCAACTGTCCCAAGATCATCTGTGGAGTGCACTATCTATACTTTGCTATCATTCTCTCTGCTATTTCCGCACTAGTTGTCCTGGGAGTTTCCCTGTTAACAAGACCCATTCCTGATATACATGTAAGTAATGAGTAATAGATTTTTTTACTCCTTTTTTGTAAAGATTTATTTATTTATGCTTATAAGAGCTGGGGTATAGGCCAGAGGCTGGTGTGTGAGAGGATTCACCAGAGACAGAGTGGGGGGCAGAACAGGCAGACTGACTGAAATACACTGCTGAGGGGAGCAGCAGGTGAGACAGGAGAGGTCTGCTGTGCCACATGGGTGCTTCCCTGGCTGGGGATAGCACTCCTGTTGCAATGGCTGCCGATAGCCTCTAAGTGCTGAGACTTAACCCCTTGCGCCACCAAGGAAGCCCCCAGATTGTACTCATCTTAAAATAAGGATTCTTTGCCTTCTAAAGCAATTGTTCTACAAGTCCCAAGTCATGGCATCATAGCACCACAGGAGTTAGAAGGAACTTAAGATTATGTCATCCATTCGTCCACTTATATAACAAATTGCTCCTAGCATGTGCAAAGCACCATAAAAAAAACAAAACAAAACAAAAAAAAACTTCACAATGCCAGTGGAAGGTAAATTCATACCTTTGCTAGAGGATACCTGGAAGTCACCCAGGGAATGAGGAAAAACTTCACAGTAGCTGTTATCTGCGCCAGACCTGTTTTGGGAGTCAGACCTGTTTTGGGAGTCAGTAGAGTTTCATATATAGCACAAACACTGGCACAGAAGTGTTGTTTTGTTTTGTTTTGTTTTGTTTTAAGCACATTATACCTAGGGACAGGAAAAGAAAAATTGAGCTATGAGATGCTTTTTTTATTTTTGCCATTCAGAGTTATAGGAAAGTTAAATATGAATAGCATTTACTGATAATGAGATAGGGAATTTTCTACTCTCTAAAACTGTTGATAAATGTTATAAAATGAATTTTATAATCTATAATGGGGCAATATTTATTAATTTTAAAATTCTCATATCCTATGAGTCAATAATCTCACTCCTATGTGCTTAATTTTGTAGAAATATTTGCATAAGTAGGACAAGCAGTACAGTAAAGAGATATCTCAGGGTAATACAGCTTTTTGGCAAGACTAGAAAAATACCTGTTCCAACTTAGATCAGGAATTCAAGCAGCCCCAATACTAGAGTTTGAACAAGTCTTAGTATAAGAAGTGCTACAATTAATAACCTTATGAAGCTGAACTTAGGGATTATAGTGAAAAGATAAAAACATTCATTTGTTATATCATAATTAAAAAGTCAATTAAATTTTCTAGTAAATCTGTTAAAAAAAAGTCATGGACCAAGTATGAGCTAAGTGAAGATGAAGTATGGATTTGATAGATTAGAATTTTAAAAACCCATTTGACACTTGTGACAATTTCCTTAGAATGACAAAGATCTGCTATTTAAGTGTTGTGTCTAATTATATGTCTGATAACTCTGGCTCACAAACACGAAGCTATCTAAGGGCACAGATGCTCTTTATTTATTTATTTTTTAAATTGATACACAGATTAAACTTGGAAATCTTAATTATAGTTACAGAAAACAATGGAAAATTTATGGTGATTCTCCTCTGAATCTCCTTGCATACTCTTGAATGTGTACTGTCAACCTGTAATAAAGCTTCATTTCTAACTTAAAAAATTACATGAAGCTTAAGAGTTTTACTTTTTAATTTTTTTAATGTATGGTTTAAATCATCCTTCCTTTTTGTACAATGTATGCTTTCTCCTCTCAGGTATAGACCCTGTAAAGTTTTTAAATAATGGTAGAAATTTTGAAATAGATTGGAAAAGAGGTATGTAAGGGTGTAAATTGCTATCAAAACTCAATAATACTAGATCGATACTACCTAAACACAATGCTGCTTAGAAGATATCTTAAAGGTTATAAAACAAACCGCTAGACGATGTGAATAAGTGAAGCCAGGGTTCGTGTAAATTAGATAAATGTTCAACAGTTATGAAGTTAAGAATCAAGAAGTAGGATTTTAAATACACTATTTAAGAGTTTTAATTACTACTAGAAGAATTATAAACATAAATAAGTTTCAGTGGTAATATATTCTCATAAATGAGTGTGGTAGAGACATTTTCTTGGTTACCTATAATCTCCTGTGCTCTTTCTTTCTTTCTTTCTTTCTTTCTTTCTTTCTTTCTTTCTTTCTTTCTTTCTTTCTTTTTGATACAATAAACAAATGTACCACTATCATGCACACATCTGCCTATCACTAATATTCTGGTCTCTGATTAGCTGTATCGCCTTTGCTGGGCTCTCCGGAACAGTACAGAAGAAAGAATTGATTTAGATGCAGATGAGAGAAGACAGGAAGAAGATGATGATGATGAAGAAGGTAATATATACATTTAATTTTCATGTAGGACCTCTAACCCTGAATTGGTTTTTAAAATACTACTACATCCAGTTTCTTAAACACCATATGTATGACAAACTAAAAATAATCTCACCTTCCCAACAAATAATACAATTTGTTACATTTGAAATCTATACTTTCAATAGGCCTGTCAATCAATCTATCTGTCCATCTAGCTACCATCTCTCCTTGGATCTGTGTTCTGGTTCTGAGCTGAAAAGTGGTATCAATCTCATCTGTTCATTCTCACTTATTAAATATTCAACAAATCAGTCTTGATTGGTTGCAGTTAAGCACTAGTCCCCTTCTTCTCCAACCTTGTTTCTCATCTCTCCAGTACAACAGTCTCCATTCATTCCAGCCAGGGAGATTTCTTCCCTTTCCTCTCACATATATTAAACTCCCTAGAATAGTTCTACTTCCTCTTCAAGGGAGAGGAGGAAAGCCTATTCTTTAAAACTAGCTATAATCTCATTTCCTGCTTGAACATGTATTTCTTCAGCACTCTTCCTGGTGGTTCTTTATTTACCTGATATTTTTAAAACCACATATGTTTAGCACTTCCGTGTACATTGTCCTGAATTTTATACTGATTATTTGGTTTCAGTTGGGTTTTTGTTTTGCTTTAGTTTTGTCAGTTCCTTTGTTCTGTTTCTCTGTATTCCACACATGAGTAAAGCCATCTAATATTTGTCTTTCTCCTTCTGGTTTATTTCACTTAGCATAATCCCCTGCATTTTTTTAATATATAATAGTTTGTTTTTATTTTTATTATTATTTTAAAGATTTATCCATTAGTGCGTACAGAACTGGGGCACAGGCCAGGGGCTCAGGGGCGGCGAGAGGCTTCACCAAGGACAGAGTGGGTAGTAGAACAGGCAGATCCACGAAGTACACCGCTGAGGGGAGCAGCGGGCGGGCCAGGAGAGGTCTGCCTCGCCATGTGGTCACCTCTGGGGCAGGCGGCAGGCAGTAATCGAACTCATGCGGAGGTGGCCCCAGCCCCTCACTGCCGCACTTCAACCCGCTGCACCACCAGAGAGGGCCTATAATAGTTTATTTTTAATCCCCTCCAGTTTTATCCACATTGTCACAAATGACAAAAGTTCATTTTTTTTTAAATAAGTGACTCGTGTTCCATTGCATATATATACTCCATCTTCTTAATCTACTGCTCTGTCATTGGGCACTTACATTGTTTTCATAATTTGGCTATTGTAAATAGTGATGAAATTAATATGTCATAGGAGTGTATATATACCTTTGAATTAGTGATTTTGTTTGCATTTTAACCTCATTCATTACTTTCTGTTCTCATTTATATACTCTTCCTTTTACAATATTTTAGTTTATTCTGTTCTTTCCCTAAGTTGAGGATGGATTACTTAAGTTACATTCACTTTCCTTTTTAATTTAGTTAATATTCTTTTTAAAACAGCATTTATTTCAAGTATATGGCTTTATATTTCACTACCGGTATATATTACATTATACTCACTATCAAAGTCTACTTTCTTTTTGTCTGTTCTACCTACCCTCTTCCCCTCTAGTAACCACTTTTCTGTTATTAGAATCTAAAGATATGTTCTGTTTGCTCATTTGCTTTTCTTTTTCTTTTTTAATTAATGTTTTAAAAGGACAGTTTTATTAGGAAAATGAGAAAAAGAGAGGAACACACCAAATCACAGGTGTGCAGGAGAGTTATGCTCCTGTTTTGAAAAGGGAAAAGATTTGTAAAAAGAAGCACCTGCAGACTCACAGGCAGGCAGGAGAACTGCAGCTACTGTTTTG
>NW_004567130.1:10714074-10724769 GCF_000260355.1 Condylura cristata | reverse complement strand
TGTTATCCTTCACTATCATTGCATTGGGTGCTGTATATTTAAAGATGTTACTGAGGTGTATGTCGTGTAGTGTTTTGCCCATCTTTGTTTCCAGATATTTTATCTTTTTCAGAGAAACACCCAGAAGTTGAATAGCTGGGTCACCTGGTATTTCTATTCTTAATATTTTTAGAAATCTCCCTGCTGTTTCCCATAGTGGCAACACTGATTTATATTCCTACTAGCAATGTATGAGAGTCCTCTTTTCTCCATATCTTTGCCAATACTCACTGGTTTTGGTCTTTTTTAATAATAAAGGGTTTGAGGTGATATTTCATTGTGAGTTTCACTTGCCTTTTCCTAATAAGTGAAGAATAATAGCATCTTACCATGCACCTATGGGTCATGTGTGTGTATCTTTGGTGAAATTTCTATCTTCTCTGCCCATTTCTAACTGAGTTGCTCTTTTTGTTTGTTTGTTTTATTGTATATGTTGTTATGTCAATCCGTATTTGCATTTACAATTTGCAAATACCTTCCCTGTTCAGAAATTCACCTTTTGTTTTGACACTTGTTTCCTCCCCTATGCAGGATCTTTGTAGTTTGACTAGTACCTTTTGTTTACCTTATCTTTGGAAATGAACCCAGATTCAGTATGAAAGCTGATGTCAAAGAGCTCATCACATATTTTATCTTCTATTGGAAACTTAATAGGGATTGCATTGAAGTGGTATATATATGTATACTGCTTTAGGTAAAATGGCCATTTTAATAATGTTGACCTTCCAATTCAGGTGCATAAATGTCTATTTCTTTGCATCTTCTTTAATTTCTTCCAACAGTGTCTTACAGGTCTCAGTATACAGTTTCACCTCTTTGGTTAAGTTTACTCCTATTTTATTATTTTGGCATGTTTGTAAGTAGGATTGTTTCCTTTCTCTTTTTGCTAGTTCATTGCACCAGATTTTTGTATATTGATTTCATAGCCTGCAACTTTACTATATTTGTTTATTATTTCGATTATTTGGTGCAGTTTTATGGGGTTTCTAGGTATATCATATCATCTGCAAATAGTGACAGTTTTAGTTCTTCCTTTTCTATTAGATACCTTTTATTTATTCTCTTTCCTAATTAATCTGCCTAGGACGTCCAATACTATGTTGATTAGTTATGGTGAGAGTAAACATCCTTGTTTTGTTCCTCATGTTGACAGAAAAGCTTTTAGTTTTTCATGGTGTTAACTGTGGATTTGTAATATTAGACCTCTTTGTAATGTTTAAGTTTATTCCTTTTATGCACACTTTATTGAGGGTTTTTGTATAACTGGGTATGCAGACTTGTGGTATTGCTTTTTCTGAGATGAACTTAAGATTTTTACCCTTATTTTTACTCACATGATGTATCACATAGATTGATCTGTGTATACTAGCCCATTCTTACATCCCTGGAACAAATCCCAGTTGTTTATGGTGTGTGATCCTTTTCATACATGTTTACTTCTGTTTGCTCATATTTTGTTGAGGATTTTTATGGCTATGTTCATCAGATATTGGTTTATAGCTTTCTTATCTGCCTTCCTTTCTTTCTCCCCCCTTTTTTTCCTCCCTCCTTGTGAATCCTTGTCTAGTTTTAGTCTTAAAGTAGTGCTGGCCTCATAAAGTAAGTTGGAGAGTGTTACCTCCTTTTCAATTTTTGGAGGAGCTTGAGAACATTAACTATTACATGTTCTTTGAATACCAGGTAGAATTCACCATTGAAGCTGTCTAGTTCCAGACTTGTGTTTCTTGGGAGTTTTTTTTTAATATAATAGCTTATTTTTACATCATTTTGTGCATTTTTCCATCTCAGTTGCAATCCTCTTGGGCTTCCCATCACCAAATCACCCATGTGCCATCACCAGTCTGGTGCATCTCCCTTCCTCTTGGGAGAATTTTGATTGTTATTTCAATTTCCTTACTAATGTCCAGTCTATTGAGATTTTTTCCTTCATGGTTCTAACAACTTATCCATTTCTTCCAGTTGTTGAATCTGTTGGCATATAAATATTCTTCATAGTCTCTTATACTCTTTTTTCTGTTACTCATTGTAATTTCTTCTCTTGTTTCAATTTGAGTTTTTTTCTTAGTGGGTCTGGCTAAAGGTTTGTCAATTTTGTTACTGTCTCAAGAGAACCAGTTCTGGGTGTTATCATTCTTTAATATTATCTTTTTGATCTCTATTTCATTTATTTTCCACTCTGATTTTTTTAAAGATTTATTTATTTATGCATACAGAACTGGGATACAGGCCAGAGGTGCAGGGGCGGTGAGAGGATTCACCAGATACAGTGTGGGGAGCAGGACAGGCAGATTGACAGAGTACACTGCTGAGGGGAGCAGCGGGTGGGTCAGGAGAGGTCTGCTGTGCCATGTGGGTCACCTCTGGGATGGGGATAGAACTCACACTGAAGTTTCTGCTTGCAGTGCTGTACCCTAACCTACTGTGTCATCAGGGAGTGCCCCTCTATGCTATTTTCTAATGTAGCAACAAATAGCCTTTTGCTTGGGACTTCCGTGGTTTTGCCAGTGAACTTCTGGGAGAGATTTTGAGAAGCTTGACTTGGTGGTCAACGGGTATTGCCTATGCACTGCTGCTTTATTCTGCTAAAATTCTCTTCCATCAGAATCACGCTTCCTAGAAACGACATGTGAGAGTAACTGTTTCTACACAGGCCCACAAATACAGTGTGAAATTGGAATTTCTGTCATAATAGATGAGTATCTCAGGGTAGTTTTTTTTTTTAATTTTGTAATAGTTTATTTTTACACATTTTTGTGCATTTTTCCATCTTAGTTGCAATCCCCTTGGGTTTCCCATCACCAAATCACCCATGTGCCATCACCATAGTCCAGTGCACTTCCCTCCCCCCACTGTTTTTGATCCCACTCCCTACTCCACCCCCACAAAATGTCTCTGGTATATAGCTGTTCATCATTATCATTATTTTCTCACCTATTCCATTATATTCCTCTCAGGGTACTTTCAATTTAAATCTCTCTCTTTTTTTTCTTTCTGAGTGAGTTTAAGGACCATCTGTCTCTGAACTCTTGATTCATTCCTAAAGTATGTTTCCATGGGGTTTTTTATAGTTTTGTGTTCTCTACTTTTTGAAACCCATTACATATGAAGGATATTAAACTCTTTGGCATAAGATGCAAATGTTTCCCCCCAGTTTGTCACTGTCTTTGTTTATTGGGCTTTATACTATATGCGAGTCTTCTATCTTTATATAACCAATTTAGCCTACATTTTCCTGGAGACGCCTCTAACACTGCAGTGCTGCAGCCATTTTTAGTCATTTGTGCTGCACTGACAGGAGCTTCTTCCCCAGGTTTTGTGAACATGTTTTATCTTTGTTTCAGATGAGCCTGAGGAAACTCGTGGATGTCTGAGGAAGGCATATGACTTATTCTGTGGCTTACCAAAGAAAGGCCTCAAGCTGACTAAAGAGGAGAAAGAAGCCCAGAGAAAGAAGCTGACAGACACATCTGAGAAGCCCTTCTGGAGGACTGTTGTGAACCTCAACGCCATCCTGCTCCTGGCGGTGGCAGTCTTCATCCATGCCTACTACGCCTGAACTGTAGCTCAGCCACAGGCTATTTACTAAGCAAATCAATCATTTTATTTATTTTTTATTTTTAGAATTTGTTGTGCTGCAAAATGGAGAAAAGCAGTTGGTGATTTTAATTGAATGATATGACAATGGATCTGGATTTTTTGCTTTTCTTGTTCCTTTGGGTCAAAAAAGGAGTTGGTCAGCTAGAAGTCAGTGAGATGATTCTATGTATGTATGAACTAGGACTACCAAGTTGAAACACTTCTTTTTTCAGTAGCACACCAAGCAGATTACTTTACCTTGTCAGCACTTTGAGCAGCTTCCGGAGACTAGCCCTAGAGGGAGTGCCTTTCCCGAGTCTGCCTCACCTTGTGACCAGTTCCTGCCTTCATCTCAGCGACCTCAAAGACCTGGAAAATAGAAACAGCCCTAATGACTTAGGGGAGATGAAATATTTTTATAAATTACCTGGAAGTTATTATCTTATGCCTTTAATAAAGCCATCTCCCACTAAATGTTACCTTATCAAGCAACTGGATTTTTCAAAACATGTTGTTAAACTCTAATTTAAATGTCATAAAATGCACCTTTTAAGTATATTATACTTGAATATACTAAGTATATTTTAGAATATTCAAAGATGTACAACAATTATCACTATCTAATTTTAGATGTTCACATTTATTAGTTGATATTGTTAATTTTATATATAGATATATCTTTGTCTTTTTTCCTGATTTCTTTTGAATTACTGAATAAAAACTCTATGATTATCTAGCATTAAGGCTATACAAGATTTAAAAGACACCTTTTTGTATCTCTAAAGAATGCAAAAACATTAACTTGAACATACACACACATTCCTATGTTCATGGCAGCACTGTTTATAATAGCCTAGGTATGGAAACAACCTAAGTGCCCAATGACAGATGAGTAGATTAAAAAGATGTATGATATATGAGAAAGGGAATATTATTCAACTGTTTAAAAAAGTGAATTTTTGCCATCCCTGACAACATTGATGGAACTGGGATACTACTTCTAGTATAAGTATGTTATATATCTAGGTATATTATACTTCCAGTATAAGGGGTTATAAACAAAATAAGCCCAAGGAGAAAGACAAATAGCAATTATTTCACACATCTGGAATGTGAAGGGACAAAACTAAATCAAAACAAACTCCAGGAATCTGACTGCAAAGCTGAAGCTATCTTGAGTTACTGTTAAGACTATAAAAGTAGGCTGGAATGGGACTGAGACGGAGTTCTGGGGCTGAACAACACTCACCTGCATTCTTCAAAGCTATTCAAACAGTGCTGGCTGCAGGAACCTCACCCACACCTGACAAATTTCATGCCACATGCCACAAACTAATCAGGCAATGCCACCTTCGTTTACTAAAACCTAACGTGGAGATTAGAAGGGGAAGAGCTGTAAGAAACTTCTCTTCTCCCACTAAGCACATGCGCAGTGACTTCAGCACTGCAAAGAGTAGGTTCTAGTGTTCTAGAGGTAGAAATTTCTCTAAGCAAGCACCAATGCCTGGCTCAGTTGCATAGACATAAGCCCAAGTAGGTCAAAGGCTCAGGATCACCTTAATGCAGCAGGGAAGAAGACTTGTCTTCTCATTTTGAGAGATTCCTTTTGAAATATTCAGACATATTTAAAGGCATTTTTTTTTGCCTGATGAGCACGATTTTTTAATTCTAGAAACTGAACATTAATAAGTAGCCACTCTGTTCCACAATACCCTCTTTCCATTTTAGGTAAAGAATAATTCTTGTACCCTGAATTTATTCTAGCACCCTTTATCAGTTACTTGTGGTTGGTGTGTTCTAACAGGACATGATGTATCTAGTAGGTCATAAATGAGGAGAGTTATTCACCTCATACTTACTAGAAATTTTGAGGTTGGAGTCATCTCCAAACTTTGCTGTATATATTTTTAATTGTTCAAGTTGCTAGGTTCTATTCTCACTCTCACTGTCCTGGCTTCTGCTTCCTACTCCAGATCTTGAGCCAACTAAAGTTCACCCAGGCATGGTCTCTGTATAGAATGTCTAGAGAACAGAAAATCAGGATGTTATGGTTTCTTAATGTTTTTATTTTATCAAAGTAACATTTTAATTTTCAGGATTAAATTCAGTTTAATATAACATCAGTATGGTACCTTTCATGGAAGTATCTCCTGCCCCCTTTATGAAGTGACCTTGTCACAACCCAAGGAGGTATGTTGACACTACAAGCACCAAGATTCCCATTTTTTTTTTCAGAAAGAAAAATACACAGATGAGAAAAATAATTTAACATGATATACAGTAAGTCACTGACAAAGCCAGAAACAGAACCCTGCCAATACAGATATGCTGTGTCCACTCTATTCACCAACTTTTAGTCCTCTCCTTTTATCCTGTCAAAGCTCGTGAAAATTACAAACTGCCCCCAAACTAAACACTGAATAACCTTTGAAGTTCTTTGCTCTTCCCCCTTTTCCACCTAGTTTAAGGAGGCTGTTGAGAGTATTCTGTTCTCTGTTTTCCTTCCTTCCATAAGTACAAACCATCCCTTCACCTGCTGAGCCATTTTCATACCCTAGAACCAGTCCCACTTCCATGGAATCTCAGAACCCAGCTCTTTTCTTAACTATCCTGAAATCGGTTGATTCTAACTTGGTGAATTTTTCTTAACTTCAACGGGATTATAATATAATTGAGATTTTTGTAGGTAGAATGAGAGGAATCAAATTAACTAAAAGTAAATTATCTTTTATAGAAAACAGGCTCAACAAGAAAGGCACACCTCTCAGTTAAAAATAATGGGAGGTTCTACCTAAAACTGAGACCACCTACCCTAACCTTGATCACTTACTAACACACCTGAAAAAAACAAAAGGAAGGGTTGGGCCCTCCCTGCTCCCTGGTGGAGCAATGGGTTAAGTCAGCACTATGAGGCTGCCCACAGCCACTGCACTGTGAATTCGATCCCCAGCCAGGGAGCTGACTCACATGGCGCAGCAGACCTCTCCTGACCCACCTGCTGCTCCCCTCAGCAGTGTATTTTAGTACATCTGCCTGTTCTGCTCCCCACTCTGTCTCTGGTGAATCCTCTCAGCACCTATCTACCTCTGGCCAGTACTGTATGCATAAATAAATAAACATTAAAAAAAAAAAGCAAGGGAGAGGGTAGCTGCTTTAAGATTAGAGATGCCTCGCAAGAGGAGCATTGCTCTACTATGTGACACAGAGCCAATTTCTAAGTTTGATGGTCAACATCCACTCCCTGGGGAAGAGCAGCCTCTGGAAAGTGCACTCCCATTGCCAGGTTGCCTCCTCCAAGATGCCAGATTTCCTACTCTATGCAGCTACAAGGACAGGTAAACCAGGGATCAGGGCTTTGTAAAAAGAGAACAGTTGTTTGTAATGAACACCCAGAAGATTCATTCACACACATGCTGCTGAGGGTCTGGGACAACCCAGGCACAGTAAATGTCAAAATGAATGAAACCCCAAACTCAAGGCATCCATAAAGAACATTTCCAAGGCCAGATACTCAGAAGATTATCTACTTTCATTATCTTAGGAAAGGTCTGCTATTCCCACGTCTCTCCTGAGAGCAAACACCCAGAACTTCTGTAAGTGAGCACTTACGCTTGGCTCCACTTGACATCAAGCTCTCACTCAAGTTTCAATGCACTCATCAGTTTCTCAGACTGATTTTGTGTGTCTGTCAGGAAAAACCTGACAGGGACGCAATGAAGGGATATTTTTTCTTTTAAAAAATTATAAGGAGGGTATTAAATTGGGCAAGTGACAGTAACCAGGGAGACCACACTCTTAACACAATATTCAAAGACCTTAAACAAAGTCGACATGCTGAATCTACCTGACAAACTGGCCTCAGACACCTGGGGCTTCCACTTCCCAGCCTGCCTCTTCTTAAACAAGGATGAATGAATTTTTTTTCTGCAGCTTTAGTATATATAGTTGACTATATCACACTAGCCTCAAATAAATTAACAGCAAATTATTTTTTTCTCCAGTTATCATGTAATTGCACATGTATACATTTATCAATTGGGACAAAATTTACAACTGGTTGGTTTCCCTAGAACATCACAGAAAAGACTAAAAGGAGACAGAGTAAAGAGTTCAGCCTGCAGGAGAAGACAGGGCTCAGGCAAAATACGCATGGCAGAAGACGGCCACAGCCAGCAGAATGATGCCATTGATGTTCACTACTGTTCGCCACAAAGGCTTCTCAGAGGTGTCTGTCATCTTTTGCTTCATGGCTTCCTCCTCTTCCTTTGTCATCTTGGGCCCCTTTTGTTGTTCCAGGCCACAAAACATGTCATAGACCTTCCTGCAGCATCCTCTGTTCTCAGGAACTTCTGTGTCAGGAAAAAGGGATACAAGAGTTGTTTGTTACAGAAGTAGAAAGCACTAGAAAAGGTTTCCAGGGGAGATGCCATACCATGGAACATTTACTATTCTGAGCACACTTCCAAATTTTCTAGTTTGCAGTAGTGGAAATAGTACCAAATGTTTGCATGAACTTAATTTAAGATGATGTTAGCAGGTGGAACCTACATCCTTAAGATTATGTAGACTATGTTTTATCTCTATCAGGCCCAATAAAAATGTACTTTTATTTATAGCCAAACCAAAATACAACATTTTTGGGAGGTAAATGTTAACAGTAGACTGGGGGACAGTGATATATGAAGGACGTGGAAGATAAAGTTCTGAAACATGTACATTCAAATCTGCTCTCTACATCATTGGAGGAAAATGAAACTGGCATGACTCAGAAGTTCATGCTGTATACCTAGAAATTACAAATCTTCATACCAGAACCAACCTTGTGACAGGACTGGTCTGAATAGTACCTGATACAGTGACATGCTGATTAACATTACAGGACTTAAACTCGAATATTGCATATCAATGCAGCTGAATCAACCATCCTATCTGTGCTGCCATTAAAACTAGATGCCCACCAAGGGGAAGAGATTCTCTCCTCTGAGCCAAGATGTGGCAATGGAGGCAGACACACCTGCCTTAGAAGCTCAGGTCTGGGGAGAGAGCACAATAGACCATGGGGATGAGCTGTAGGAGCTTTGTTAGGGGGTAGTAACAACACCCAAAGGTGGAGATTCTATATCTCCAAAACATAAAAAAAAAGTATATAATCTAATGCAATATAAATTTACAAATAATAAAAAAAAACAGTTAAAGAAATTCCTCTTAAGAGAGAGAGAAAAAGAAACCCAGGTCTTTAACTCATCAGGTAGGAAATGAAGCCCACTATGCTTTAGTACCATGGTTAAGAAACAACTAGTTTCTACTCATCATTCTTAAGAGTCAGGGTCTTTCAGAATTGGAAAGAGCCTTCATGATCAAGCTTATAACTATAGCAGAACTGGGAACAAAATCCAACTTACACCTTGGTAATTCACCCCTCTTTATAGATATATGTACATATACATAGACACATACATATATACATACATATGAAGCTGAATAAATAATACCTCTTCATTACAAGGTTTTATGAGAGAATGTCAGTAATGGATTAGAGAAATGCTAGTCTCCCTCCATTCTTTCTTTTCTCTAATATACACAAGAAAAAGAGACAAACATCCTTGCTCCTCTCAATTTTATCCTATTCCACCCATATAAGAGAATGAGAAGAGTAGCAAGGCATTGGGTTCTCTGATCACCCCAATAACAAATATTCCTCATCCACCTGCTTTCAAATCAACAATACCCTCACTCAAGGTGGAGATCTTTTTGGAGGTAAAAGAAGTGGAGGGTATGTCCACACCCTCACCAACATTTATTGTTGCTTTTTTTTTTTTTGATATGTGCCATTCTCATTGGGGTGAGGTGGTATCTCATTGTAATTTTGATTTGCATTTCCCTTATTACAAGTGATGCTGAACATTTTTTTTCATATGCCTGTTGGCCATCTGCATTTCCTCTTTGGAGAAGTCTCTGTAGCTCTTCTACCCATTTTCTGATGTGGTTGTTCACCTTATATTTGTTGAGTTTCATTAGTTCTTTGTATATCTTTGTGATTAGCCCTTTATCATTTGTATTGTGGGCAAAAAATTTCTCCCAGTCAGTGGGGTTTCTGTTTGTTTTATGTAATGTCTTTTTTGCTGTACAGAATCTCTTCAATTTGAAGTAGTCCCAGCTGTTTATCCTTTCTGTCACTATCCTTTCTTTGGGTAATGTATCTTTAAAGATGTTATTGAACTCTCCTACATGGCTGGTGGGAATGCAAACTGGTGCAACCACTATGGAAAGCTATGTGGAAGTTTCTCAAACTGCTAAAAATGGAGCTTCCATATGACCCGCAATTCCACTCCTAGGTATCTACCCAAAGGACACAAAAACAATAATTCAAAAGGACACCTGCACCTCTTTGTTTACTGCTGCCCTATTTACAATAGAGAAGATGTGGAATCAACCCAAATGTCCAAAAATAGATGACTGGATCAACAAGATGTTATATGTATACACAATGGATTATTACTCAGCAATCAAAAAAGATAAACTCGTGCCACTTGCGACAACATGGATGGAACTGGAAAAGATCATGCTTAGTGAAATAATCCAAAAAGAAAAAAAAATACCAGATGGTTTCACTCATAGAAGGAGTGAAAGATATATATATATATATATACACACTTATATATATATATATGTGTGTGTGTGTGTGTATGTACCCATAAATAAAGTAAAAAATAACATCAACTAACAACTATAAACCAGAGACATTCTACAGGAAAGGAGAGGAAAAAGACTAAAATGGGTGGGAAGAGCACATGGGCTATGATGATGGCACATGGGTGAAGTGGTGGTGGGAAGTCCACGGGGATTACAAATTATATGAAAAAATGTACAAAATGAAGAATAATGTAAAAAATTTATTTATAAAATACATTTTTTTTTTTTTTTAAAGTGGGGGTATGTTTAAACTGTTCCAGGAACACAGGGAGGTGGCTACCTTTTCAGCACCATGGGTGGGAAGAGCACATGGGCTATGATGATGGCACATGGGTGAAGTGGTGGTGGGAAGTCCACGGGGATTACAAATTATATGAAAAAATGTAC
>NW_004567130.1:10696419-10713974 GCF_000260355.1 Condylura cristata | reverse complement strand
TATATGAAAAAATGTACAAAATGAAGAATAATGTAAAAAATTTATTTATAAAATACATTTTTTTTTTTTTTAAAGTGGGGGGTATGTTTAAACTGTTCCAGGAACACAGGGAGGTGGCTACCTTTTCAGCACCATGGTCAGCTGCCAGGGCGCTTATACCATTCCAGTACTTGGAATCACAGGTATAGAGATCAAGAAAGAAAGTCTCTCCCTGTTGAACTTGAATTTACAAGTCCTTAAAAGGAAGTGATAAGATCAGATATCTTGAAACCCTTTCTGAGAACTAGAACTCTGATATTCCTCATGGCCAGATTCAGTACTTGGTCTACTGCATCTGTGCTCTCCATTAGAAGGAGTGATGAGACCTCCAGCCCAGCATGTGACAGAACACACATGACCTAGAGTTCTGCATGCCACACATCTCCCTCTACCACACAGAGAAGAAAAGTTTCAATACAGAAAGCATTTCTCGATGATTAGGATAAACCTTGAGCACTGACTAAGCACGATCTCACTTGACTTCCAAAGAAATCTGATTTTTAAAACCTGATGTGGTCACCCAGTAAGACATAACCTCTATCTCACACCCTTATGTCACGAGAACTGACCAAGGTTTTCATTCCATCTACTTTCAGTTCACAGGTTATGTCAGAAGAGCTCTGATTCTTTTTTTGTCCCTGACCATGCTCCAAATCAAGGTGACAGCTTCCTAATCCATACCTATTCAGTGAGTTCACTAAACTCTGAGGGGAGAGGGAGCTATGGTGACCCTGCATCTTCATCCTTTTCTTGACCAGACTTCAGGGTGAACTTCCCCCAAACCTACTCATTCATCTCGCTCTCCACCCAGCTCGTCATCCCCCTCTACAATAGAGATTTGAACATTAATGAAGGCATTTAGTGAAGGTTTCAATGGCCTTGCTGTTGTCAGATAAGTTTTTAGGATTTTGGAATCAGTTCTGAGTTATAATCACCTATTTCAGCAATCTCCTCTGGAGTTTCTTGAAAGTTTTCCTCTTCTGCATCTAGGTCAATACGTTCCTCTTTGCTGTTGCGCAGACTCCAACACAGGCGGTGGAGCTGTGGGAAGACAGAATAGGTATAGCAGAAAGAGCCAAACAGTGTCCTCGACCAACAAATTTGGAGAATAACGAGATATGCTCAAGAAAGGAAAAGCAAGTTGGCCTTAAGGTACCAAGAGGAATATAGCTAACAGTTCCCATCCACAGCACTAAAAGTACTGGGAACTTAGATGTAAACCATACACATATACACATAAACCCCTATGATACATGCATATTTGGAGACTAACAGATTGTTCTGAATAGAGATGTTCCAAATGAATGAATTCTTGCTATCTATGATAAATGAACTTGTTTCTTTTAGCACTGATACTGGCAAGCAAGACTAGATGCCCATTTGTACAGATCAGTCATGTAAGTTCAGAATTTTATATTATGTGGTTTACCATCTTGTTGGTAGAGAATCTAAAGAATCATGAGCCATTTAGAAGAGCTGGAGGCACAGTTTCCACTGATATGAAACAAGAAACTTGAAGTCTGAAAATCAATGCAGGTGTTCACCCCAAGCACACCTTCTTTGATAACCTTGCTTCTTCTACTTCGAGAGGAAGCATGCAGCCAAGATGTGCTTAGGGCTACAGTACTTTTAAAGAATGAGACACCAGGAAGTAATTAATATAATACAAATCTGAGACAGATTTGATGCATAAACATGGTGGAGGTTCTGTTGTGATAAAAGTAATCTTTCTTTGGGGTCTTCCCTGGTGGTACAACAGTTTAAAGTGTAGTATTGTGAGGCTAGCCACAGCTGCTTCAACATAAGTTTGATTCCTGGCTGAGGAGGTGACCCACATGGTGCGGCGGACCTCTCCTGACTCGCCCACTGCTCCCCTCAGCAGTATACTTCATCAATGTGCCGGTTCTGCTCCTCACTGTCTCTCTGGTGAATCCTCTCACCATCCCTGTACCCTCTGGCCTGTATGCATACATAAATAAATAAATATTTAAAAAAAAAGTAGTTGTTTGACATTAAGGTTAATAGATTTGAAATGTTTTTTACTTTTTTAAAAGTAATTTTACACTTAAAATTTTTCAAAAGTAGTACAGAGGGTTCCTATATACCTCTCTCACTTGGTTTCCCCTAATGTTAACATGCTGTATAACCATAGGATATACATCCACAGAAAAAATAATGTGCTACAATTTTATTAATTAAGCTGCAGAATTTTACTCAAGGTAGATAAGTTTCCTACTCATGTCATTTTTTGCTCTGGGATCCAATCTAGAATCTCCTTAGTATTCCTTAATCTGTGACAGTTCCCTAGTCTTTCCTTGTTTTTCATGCAATTACCTTAAAAATTTGTCAGTGAGGTTAAAAGTCTCTTAGAGATTCCATACGTGTAAGTAAAAAGTTAACAAAAACCTTTTCCCTTCTCTATGGAGAAATGCAATCTTGGATTAATACTTCAGCTCTGTTTTGGAAACCAAGAAAGACAATGTCCACTGTGCTGAGTTACCAGACTATATTGGTCATGATAAAAATGGCCCATGCTTGGTAATCTTCATCTGCATCAGGAGGGCTATAAGCTCTTGCCCAAGAGTGACAGCTCAACATAAAGAAGAGTCTTGCCAGTTTTGAAGCTTTAAACTAACTAGGCTTTGATACTGCTGATATTTGATATTGATGTTGCTTAAAATATCTTTTGTTCTTTGGGCAACTGTTTTGCAGCTTAGTTGGAAAAGTAACCTTCATGTGGTGACTTTTGTAATTAAATATGTGCCCTTTCTATATCCCCTGGAGGCTATGATTACAAACTCTTATATGAAATATAAGTTCCTATTTGGGACATGAGTATCCAAATCAGGATCAACCCTCTGCTCAACCAGGTAATTTTATTCCCTTGTACCTTAGCTGTCATTTGGGGAGCAGGATTTGAATAATCCTGGACTGAAATGTGAACTCCCACTGAAGACACTCTTTATACCACCCTACTGAGGTAGAACACTACTTCCCATTCTGTGCCCTACATGAAACCAATGGCAAATGTGGACTGTTTTAGTCAAGGGAGTAAAATATTTAAATGTGCCAAGGCCTAGATGGGTGTTGCAGCCTGAACATGGAGCAAGGGGTGGACAGATCTCCCAAATAGATACTCACATGTTCATCTGGAATGGGCTTGGTCAAGAGGGAGACAACCAAAATGATGATGATAGAAATGACAAAGAGGATGATGGCAAAGTACAGGTAGTGCACACCGCAGATAATTGTGGGGCAGTTGCTGGGACTCATGCAGCTTCCGGTTCCATAGGCAAACTCAGCAATCATCCGGGACACTCCAATCAGGAATCCTATGATCAGCCCCCAGAAAGCTCCCTGTGAAAGAAAACCTTAGCTTAATAATGGCTGAACATGCAAACAACTGTGCATTCCTTAGGGGGCAGAAGGAAAGGAATAAAGATGAGAGAAGGGATAGCTCTGGGGCACCTGAAGCCAGAACAGAGGATGTTTAGAATATGGTTAGGAATATTAAGGCAAGCCTTCAGGGGGTGTGTTTCAGTGATATGTTCAGAAAACAATGATTCATGATATAATCTTCAGTAATTCTTTAAACATATCATGCATATTCATTCTCTGTATCTGGGAGAGCACAGCTCTTCCCTATTCAGAAAACTTGTTCTAACTTGAATGTCCTCTCCTTGCATCCCCAGACAGAAATGGGTGAACAATGTGGCTGCAGCACTCTGGACACACCTGCACACCAGCTCCGACCACTGTGTAATGTATTCACTTCTCTGTGTCCCCGTCTGAACCAGGAGCTGGCCCAGAGAAGGAAACATGATTAATTCCCTTTTTTAATAGCACCTAGCTCCAGGTCTGGCATCTGGAAGCATATCAGAGAAATAAGAGAATAAGGGAAAAAACATTCTCTGTTCATTACCCATACACTTATTTAGTCAAAAAACTATTTACCCACTTTAGTTTGTGTGAACAGACTTGAATTAACTTGAAAGACTCTCTATCTCTTTTTTTGGCAATTAGCCTTTTAGTCTTTATTCTCAAAAAGCTCTCAAAACAATCTGAAACTTTTGACATTTTCAAAAGTCTTCCTCACCCTTTCCTGGGTGAGAACTTCTATGCTGGTCCCAGGTTCTTAGTTCTGTTTCTTGAAAGTGCTGGTCCAGCACAGAACTGAAAGTGCATGTGTCCACTGCAATATCCAGTTGGGCTTCAGCCACATATTTCTAACTTGTCCCCTTTCCATAGAGTGCTGGGCCAGTTCTGAGACTTGTCCTGCAGGGACAGGCTCTGCACGCTTCTCTCTGCAGACCGCCAGTTTCTCACCATCAGCACTGTTAACTTTGGGCTAAATAATTCTTTGGGGAGTGGGTGGGGAGGTTGTCTTGTGCATTGTAGAATGTTTAGCAGCATTCAACAATAGCATTCCCTGATTCATAACAATCAAACATATTCCCCAGAGAAAAATGTTCCCCAGAGAAGAGCAAGACACCTCTCCCCAGTTGAGAACCTCTATGCCTGTCCCAGGTTCTTTGCTCTGTTGAGAGCTCTGGCCCAGGAGAGAACTGAATGTGCACGTGTTCACCGCAGTATCCAATCAGGCTTCTAGCCACATATTTCTAACTTGTATTTTAGAAACCTCCTAGTGAACCAGCTTCAGCCAATTCCTTTTGAAACTTAGTCCAAAAATGTACTCCCATTTTTCTGACCTGTCAAGATCCCTTTCAAATTAAATTCCAGTCTTTTAAGGTGTTTATCTATGTACCCAATATTGTGTCACCAACAAATCTGGATTTTTTTCCCAGTTGACAAAGGTTAACAGAAGAAAGACACAGTGGTAACTTTAGACACCTAAAAATGGGTCCCTCTATGAGATCTTTCCCTGGTATATTTTTGTATATATTTCCCTGGCATGTACTCTATGCAGGGAAATGGTGAAAATGGTGGTCTCCAGTCAAAAAGTGTCATCTTTCTATTGTTTCAAACTCTTTCCCAATACTCCACGGTATGCAGGTGACTGGATACAAAGACAGCTGAGAATCCACAGTCAGAAGACATACTCAAAGGCCTTCTTTTCACATGCTTCACAAGCTGCAAGGAAACCCCACTAGTGACGCAAAGTCTTTAGCCTGGCTTAAACTGCCTCTCCAGCTGTGTCTTCTGTTACGCGTGCACACACACACACACACAGACACAGACACACACACACTCCTTGAGCCATGTGAGAAGCCAGGTAAGTCCCTAACCTACTTGCCACTCTAAGCTCTGGGCAGTGCTATTCTCTCTGCCTTGAGTGCCCTCTTGTTCCCCTCAAAAGGGCATGTCTCTTGCCCATGTTGATGTAGTCTTTCTGAGAATAACTTCCCACTTGTATGTAGTGCCACATATTATCCCTTGAATGTCATCTACCTTATATTATTTTAAATATAAGCTTCTGAGTACCAGGACTTAATCCTACACTGGGCCCTAAAAAACACAGGCTGGAAAGTTCACTGTGGAACCACTGGAGAGTATCCTGAACTAGGACTTCTCCTGAGATTGCACCCCCTGGGGCCACAAGCTTCTCAAAGAGTGCCAGGAAGTCAGGCCAAAATCACCAGGACTGGGTGGAAAATGTATATCATTCCTTGGGAGCTAGTTTGAACTCTGCAGCAAGGAGGAGGGGGATCTGAAAGAATGAGACCCCAGGAGAGGCCCTGAAGTTTTCCCCCATACAAACACTCAGCAGCACATCCATTCCTGCTATAGATCCCTCAAAATAGAATTCCCTCCCACAGAGAGTATATAAGTCCAGTTGGGAGTTTCTGTGCCAGAATGCCTTTTCCAGACCTGTATGGATGATACCCACCTGCTCGTTGACTCTCTTACAGAAAATAGCAAGCAGGAAGACAGCTGCAATGGGAGGTCCCAAGTAACTGGTGATGGACTGGATGTAATCGAAGAGCTGCCCGCTTTGTGCTGACTGCACAATGGGCACCCAGGCAATGCTGACACCAATTAGCACCAAGATGAACACTCTGAAATCAAAGGCCCCACAACCAAGCGTTAATAAATGGCTCCAGGCTTCTCTGGTGGCTTAGGGGTTAAATCTCAGCGCTATCTCTGCTATGGTCTGAGTTTTGTCCCCAGCCAGGAATCTGACCCATAGGGCAGAGCAGACCTCTCCCATCTCTCCTGCTGCTCCTCTCAGTAGTGTATTTCAGTCAATCTGCCTGTTCTGTTCCCCACTCTGTCTCTGGTGAATCCTCTCACCTCCTGTACTGCTGGCCTACATCCCAGTTCTCCTATGCAAAAAAAAAAAGAGGCTTCATAATGAATAAACAGATCACTGGATATCAGAGATATCTATAACTAGCAAATATGTACACATAACACATAGGCAGATATAAAATGTATAAAACATGTCTTATGTGTTATATATATATATATAATAAGTTATATGTTTGTAATATGACAGCAAAGAAAAGTAATTAGCAAATTAATTCTTGAGGAATTTTTCTTCTGTGTCTTCAATAACTCATCTGTGCCTCTGAGTAAGTGAAATGCACTCGACTTTCAGTAGGGACCTAGACACAGTCCTGATTTTTGGACCTAATTTAGGGTTTCCCTCCTGCCAGATACATTCCACAGCTAGTACACATCTTCCTTACCTCTCCCTTTACTGAGCCCTGATTGCTTTTACTGGCAATTCCAACATTTGGAATTGTTCCATGGGAGTGTAAATTTATCAAGGGCAAGAATGAGCCTCAGGGCAGCAGTCACAAAAATATGAGGCCCAACATAATCTCAGGCTCAAGGGGTCCTGCCTTGAGCAAAGCAACAAAGTGTTTCTCTTCCCTGGCTGCATCTTGACCCTTATAAATAGCAGGAAGAGTCAAAAAACTCCTTAAGGAAAAGTCATCCAGGTAATGGTGCCGCTTCCTTGATACATAATAGTAGGTACTGACCCAGTCTGACCTCTAGGTGTTTCATCATCTGGGACTGGTATACCATTATCCTTACCTTTGTTTGCCCTAATCTCGCCCAGAGACATATCAGGTGGCAGTCCACATCTCTCCTGTACTCAGTGACCATTTCCCTCGACTGATAGTTCAGAGGACTGTTCCCCTGCCTCGAGGAGGTTGCTCTGCCTTAGCCCATGGAGAGACATGGAGGTGCTTCTTCTAGCCTCTATCCAGGGCAACTGCTCCATGGACAATGATTATAATAAACACATCTGATCCATGTATTGTTTTCAATATCCTTCTGTGTCCACTAGCCTCCTTGCCATTAACAAATGTGCTCATAGCCTGGTGCTTAAACCTTACAGAGCATGTTCACAAGTACAACTTGACGTGCCCCACACAGTCCTGCAAAATCTTACAGCAAAAGGTCGTCATCTGAGGCATCTGAGCCTCAAAGATATCCAGTGAGGACAGCATCAGTGTGGGAGGCTGAGGAAGACATTGTGGGTGCTCAAAAGAGTCTTGGATAAGGACTCAATTAGCCATGGATTCCAGACCTGGGCCTGGCTTTGCCTCAGCTGTCTAGATTTAGGCAGGACAAGTCTTTTTATGCTCACTAGTAGACTGGAGATTAGATTAGACAATCTAATGCCAGAGGGGCATTTTGGTTATCTCCAATTTAAAGTTAAGTGCCACTGAAGGGCTATTCCATCCAGACATATGCTAATCTTCCCAACTCAAGGGGAATTTCAGGGGAACATTATAGGGAAGAGCTGGATTTACCTTCCTGCAATCATGAGCTCCTTTTCAGATGCTCCCTTCCGGACCTTGGTGTAGATGTCCATGGTAAAGAGGGTGCTGGCACTGTTGAAGATGGAGGTCAGGGAGCTCATGAGAGAGGCCAACATGACCGACAACATGAGGCCTCGCAGTCCTAGAAGAAAAGGAGGTTCTGAGTGGCACAAAGCACCTGAGCTCTTTTATGCTCAGCAAGAGAGGACTCAAGGTTGGTTTCCTTGCCAAAAACATGTACTGTTCTCTGATTCATCTCCCCCAAAGAAGTAGAAGGCTTAAGAAATGAACTGTAACTTTAAGTTTTACTGTAAACCCATAGCAGTCAACAAAGAGCTAAGGAATATATATATATATATATATATATATATATATATGTGAGGTAAACACTTGGTAACTGAATGATGATGGTGGTGGTGGTGATGGGGGAATGTGTGTGTGCAAAGTAGGTGTATATGAGATACTTAGAAGGCAAAATGAGCAGAATCTGGTGATGGATTTGTGGGGGAACATTTACTGGATGACTGGAGGAGAGTGCATCTGCAAATGAGACAATAAGGAGCTGCCATAAAAGGTGGTGGGGAGGGGCGGTGCTGGCAGAAATGAACAGAAGAGAATAGTGCCGTGGAATCTAAGAGAGTAACTCAAGAAAGATGAGTGGTCAGTAGCTGAGTGCTCCTGAGGGGTCAAGTAAGATGAGGAATGGAAAACATCTTTTTTGATCTAGCACAGAAAGGTCAGAAACCGGATTTCAGCTGAAAGTGAGGGAATGGCAGTGGTGTACAAGGGCATTCCATTGCCCTTCATTTTTCTGTTACGCACAGTCCATTCTAGCACAGTGTTAAGAGCTACAGTTCTCACCCAGGATCTGCCAATCTAAAGAAAATAATATAAACACCCATAAAGTCGAGCATAATCCCAGCCAGACGTTTAAATGAGCCAGGTGACTCTTCCTAATTGCAAACTTGATTAACAATCAGGCTGGCTCAGTGGGAAAGTTACCCATTACTCCCAATTTTATAGAATTTGAATTCAAATGGTTTGCGCAAGGTCATAGGTCCAGTCTGCAGTTAGAAAAGATCCCAAATTCTTCATCTCCCTCCACAAACAAAGTAACACAGTTGCTATATGCCCTTTACTCCTGCTTCCCTCAGTTTCCCCAAATGTAAAATGAAGAGGTTTGACTAGGTGGTCTAATTTTATAAATAAAATAAAATTTTATAAATTCATTCTAAATTTTCCTGATTAATAGCTTTGCATTTATGATCTCTTGAGAGCCCCCCATCTAACAAAAATTGCATCTCCTGATCCAGAATTATATTTTTCTTCTGTATGAAAAATGAACTAGGAATAGCCTCGCAGGTATACCCCAAAACTCATTCTCCTGAGATAACAAGTTCTTCATAGTGAAAAGGCCAACTGTAAACTATCCACATACTTCCTTATACTTGCTCATTCTAAAGCTAAATGCCCTCAAACACGAGTGTATCAAGACAATGTGTGTACATGTATATATATGCATAATGGAATGCTATGCAGCAATAAAAAGATAGACTCATGTAATTCACAGCAACATGGGTGGAGCTGGAAGGGAAATAAGTGAGAAGGAAAAAGAAAAATATCAGATTGTTTCACTTTGAGGAGGAACATAGGGAAAACCAAATAAGGGGTCAGAAAAAAAAGACAAAACTAGGAGACAAGCTATAGAGCTGAGATATATTGCAAGGGTGAGGCAGGAAAGGTGTCAAAAAAGGGAAGGGAAGAGCACAAGAGGATATGGTAGCAGTTCCCAGGTGATGTGGTGGCAGAAATTTTATGGGGATTACACCTGAGGAGAGAAATGAAATATCATACAAAAATCAAATGATGTAAAAAGAAAGAAATAAATATAAAATTAAAAAAGACTGTCAATCTGAGCATTAAAAAAAAATGAAAACCAACAAACAAGAAAATAAAGTTAAAACAGCCCAGAAGTCAACTCATTCTCCAGGTAAAACTCCACTAGGTTCAAGCCTTCACGTTAATGTCTGTTGGGGAGCTACAAAAGACCTTCTAGATGAGCATGGAAAAGACATGTTTTTCCCTTCACACATTTTCAGATCATCTCTTCCAAATCTTACTGATGGGAAAGCCCAACCAAGTCATAGATATCTCCTTTCTGCTGAGAGGAGACATGCTCAAAACTGAAAACATCCAGAATAAGTCTCTCCTACTGACCCCCCCAGCACAGACACGGCTTTCCCCCAGAGGTCCACAGAAATCTGTTTAAACCAGAAGCCCAATTAACTTCCCAAGTGAGCCCCTGCCAGTGGGGATGATTCTCACCATTGGGCATGAGCTCCATCACCAAGGTGGGGTAGGCAATGTTGGTACAGCCAACTTTGGTGTTACAGTGCTTCTCACATTCCGAGGGGGTGGCACAGGCAACTTTATCTGCAGAGAGATGAAGAACCCTGTCAGAAAGCAGACAAGATCTACTTTCTTTCAATTTTTTTTTAATATGCTTAATTTTAGTTAGTTTTTTTTTTTTTTTTAAGATTTACTTACTTATGCCTACAGAACTGGGGTACAAAGGTCATAAGAGGATTCACTAGGGGCAAAGCAGGGAGCAGAACAGGCAGATTGACAAAGTACACTGCTGAGGGGAGCAGTGGGTGAAATAGGAGAGGTCTGGTACACCATGTGGGTCAGTTCCCTGGCCAGAGATCAAACTCATGCAGAAGTGGCTGAAGCCAGCTTTGTAGTGCTATGCTTTAACCAGCAGAGAGGGCCCCCAAGATTCACTTTCTTAAAACAAGCTTTTGAACAAGATAATCCTGCCTTGAAGTGGGTTCACAGAGTGCTCCTGGCTGAGCCCTTCCATGCTCTGCCCTGTCCTGCTGGTCCTCAACACCCCAAGCTCTGCCTGAAAAGAAGAGGAAGCTCCTAAGCAGAGGAGAGGAGAGGCAAAGACATTATCAAGGTGGGAAAGGAGGGGGTGTGATCCCCAGACTTTAGCCAGCTACATGGCAGCTCAGCAGCACTGTCTTGTGTCTACTGAAGACTAGAGATACTTACAGTTCCTTTTTGAGCATCTTTTAAGCCAGTCTAGCAAGTGAAGTTAAACACTCAGACAACTGAGGAAATTCCCCCCGGGGGAGGTTTACTAAGTGGTACTTCCAAGACATGGAATATCTGGGGTAAGAAAGAAAAGAGGAGGAAGAAGAGAGGAAGAACATGATCTAGACCCTGGAGAAAATTCTAGAAACTTCTACAGAATTCAAATCAATAAACATTTATGAGGTACAGGTATATCATCTAGAGCTGCTTCTTATAGCTCTGGTTGGAATATTTTTATATGTGTTATATCCCTTATCATATAAACTATTCAGTTAGGAATATATCTCATAACAGGCAAGCCCATACAGGGATGTGAGAGCACCATTAGGAGCACTTTTAACAGCCTGTGGCAGCAAATGCGTTTTGACTGTTCTGTCTTCACTTTGAAAAGTGCTCACAACTTCACTCCACAGTGCTCTCTTTTTTGTATTATCTCATTTTCTAGGAAACAGCTCTGATTTATTATGGTTGACCAAAAAATAATAATAACAATGAGTGCAAGTGGCAGTGCTGGAGAGGCCACAGAAGGACCAAATCTTTCACCCTGGAGAGCCTAATGCAAGGGGCTCCTTGGAACAGGAAATGGAACAGGAAACAGGTCTCAGAGGCAAGCTGGGGTCATTTGGAATTAAGGTTCTTTGTCATTAAGAAAGCCTGGGGACACTGAGCAAGATGTGAGCAAAGGTCAGCTGGAAAAGCCCCAACTCAGAGAAGGGGAAAGAGAGAAGCAATTTTCAGTGGGGGAAACCAGGGAAGATAATGTCACAGGTTCTGTGACCTCAAAGTTCTCACTCTCTAGAAGGGAAATATAATGCTTGGTAACTGTAGCAAGAAAAAAAGAGCAGAATGAGAGGGGACTTTCAAGTGAAGGAATTTTAGAAGAGATTCAGAGTCAGGGAGAAAGCGGCCATGAGTCCAGCGGAAGCATCACCTGTGTACAGGATGCGGCTGATCATCCCGGGCATCACCATGAGGAACATGGGCAGCAGCTTCAGGTACCCACACATGATGCAGCCGGCCTTCACGTGAGACATGTTTTTGGCTGAGAGGCAGCGCTGCACAATGACCTGTGGGGGAAGGGCAGTGAGGGCGGGATGCCAGCCAGAGGCCCCCTGACACCTTCGGTTCCTGCAGCTCCCCACCACCAAGCCCATCCTGGGTCTTTGACCAGGTAGCCCCATGTCAATGAGACACCATGACCCTTAGACCAGATGAGCACTGCGCTATCTTTCCTGACCCCCAAGCCACAGACAGACAGGAGCCCTGTAGTGCTCTGGGCCTATCTACCCTGCCTGTCCCTTATGGTACCTGATCTGTGCACCAGTACCACAGAGCAAGGATGGACATTCCAAAGATGAGCCCAGGCCAGGGCAGGTCTCCCTTGAGTGGATCTCGGAAGATGTGGAATGAGTCGGGCCTCGGGGTGTAGCACTCTTCCTTGATGGTCATATTTCCCTCAGTAACCACCGATGGAATGGCTTGCATGTACTTTGTCATGAAGGCCTCATACCCTCCCACTTCATTAAAAGCTGGAAAACATTTGTTACAAAAATTAGCATCTTGTGTGATACATATATACAGTGGAATATTACTCAGCAATAAAAAAGATAAAAACACATGCCTTTTGCAGAACATGGATGGAGCCGGAAGGGATCATGATTAGTGAAATAAGCCAGAAAGAAAATGATGGTTTCACTCATAGCAGGAGTATAAAGGGCCAGGGGACAAAATAATAATAATAATGAACAACTATGTGCCAGAGACATTTTATGGGGATGGAGTGGGGAATGGGATCTAAAATGGTGGTGGGGAGGGAAGTGCACTGGACTGGCACACGGGTGATTTGTTGATGGGAAGCCCACGGGGATTACAACTGAGATGGAAAAAAGCACAAAATGATGTAAAAATAAACATATTATTTAAAAAAAATTAGCATCTTGAAGCTCTAAATTCTTCATAGCAGTTTCCTCCTGGGGATGACTGAGAAACTGAGAGGACTACAGCCCAGCCCTCACTGAGGGGTCACTTTCCCATTCTGGACCTCAGCTTCCTCATCTATTGGGGACCTTGCCTGGCTCCCTGTGAAAGCCCAAAGCAATGGCCTGTGAAAAAATTCCAAGCATAAACCCAAACCCCTTTACAAAGAGAAGACATTTCAATTATTAAAAGATGGACTTCAGGGTTTTTTTTTTTAAGGCTTATTTTTGTGTCAAACAACTGGGGTATAGGCCAGAAGGGCCAGGGGTGTGGGGTAAGAGGATTCACCAGAGACAGAGTGGGGAGCAAAACAGGCAGATGACCTAAACACAGTGCTGAGAGAAGCAGTGGGCAAGACAGGAGAGGTCTGCTGTACCAGGTGGAGGGCCACAACCCCCACAGACCAAGACTTAACCTTTAGGTCACCTTAGGCCCCAGACTTTGGTTCTGAACCAGATCCAAAGAATCTGTTTCCCCCCTCACTCCCTCTCATGGCTTGCAGGAACGACAGGTACGGGGGCTTGAGACACTGGCTAGGTCATACCAGTCACCTCTGGTTCCAGCAATCTGGTGGCAAGGATAGGGAATGGGTGAGGAGTCTGGAGCCCTGCCTTCTCCTGGTTATGTGCCCATGAAAAAAGCAATCCAGCCCCTGTAGAACCCTGGAGATGGGTGGGGGAAACTGAATGGAAGCTCTTGGAAAACAGCATAGAGAATGGAAGAGGCTTTGCAGGATACACAGAAGGCATGAGCCCCCATAAAAATGAAATACATTTTATAACTCTGCATCTTACCTAGAGATCTAGGATCTTATCTTTGGACAATTTTTTTTTTTAAAAATCAGGGTGTGGAGGGGGAGAGCACTACAGAGTGGTTGTTTGTTTGTTTGTTTGTTTAAATCTTGTCCAAAAAAAAAAATCACTTTCAATTCATTCAAGAAAGAAAATTTAACGCCAAAATGTAGACAAGATATAGTCTGAGATTTAAGACACAATATTTCAATGTAATCAGCCTGTGGGATATGTAGCTGTAGTCTTTCTTGTCCATTTTCTCTATAGATGGAAAATTATGTTGTCCCAGGCTGACAATGGGAGCCACTGTCTAGCGAGGGCAGCAGGCTCTCCGAGTGTTGCTGGTCCAGACCACCCTGAGACCTCCAGGGCTGAGGAGGTGCCCCCTGCACACCCACAGTGATGGTCAGCCAGCCCCAGGCCGTTCCCTGGGGAGGGCAGTTAGTCCAGCTTCCTGCCCATGCTAGTGGCAGGCAGGGGGGCTGAACACAGGCCTCGGACACAGGCGGGACACAGGCTTATCTGCCCCAGACACGGGCCTCAGTCTCTGCCTCCCACCTCCTCAACTTGCCCTAGCACCACTTACCAAACCCGGTTAGAATAAAAGATCCCACCAGCATGATTCCCGTCTGTAAGGTGTCCGTGTAAATCACAGCCGCCAAGCCCCCTACATAGTCAGGAAACAAAGCATCCTATGTCAGGTATGAGGCGCAAGCAGCTGTCCCCTCTCCCCACCCTTCACCCCTACTCCTGCACCCTGCTCAGGCACCCACCTGCCTCTCCTTCCTTCCCTCCCCTGACCTGTCTTCCCTGTTCAGTAATCTGCTGCCCAGCAGGTTCCCACAGCTCCACAGATATGCTAGGAAGGACTTGGGGAAAGGGAAATGTTCCTCCCTGTTTGAGGAGGAAGAACTTGCTGTGAACCTTTCAAATAGGAAGATGGCTTCTTTATGGTAAGAAGAAGCAT
Organism: Condylura cristata; assembly: GCF_000260355.1. Lineage (NCBI taxonomy): Eukaryota > Metazoa > Chordata > Mammalia > Eulipotyphla > Talpidae > Condylura > Condylura cristata. Next base: position 10,699,365 of record NW_004567130.1, on the reverse strand, counting down.
CGTTCCCAAATGAAGGCAGGAAAGCCTAGAGACCTCACATCTCTGCAAGGTGTCTGGAGACACTATGAAACTGGCACACTTTATAGAGCTACTTGTATGTCCATTTTTTCTTTTCTCAGACAGCCTAAGTAATAACTTGTTCCCAAAGCTCTGGGGCTCCACTGAACAGCAAGTTGCATCACTGACCATGGCCCTTCCTAATCACCACAGGGTAACACCTCTGTAAAGGTGCCCTCCACTGTTACCTGTGCCAGTAGCCTCTCTTGTCAGCTCTTGAATATTCCTCTAAAATCTCTTGGTGCCATTCTCTCCCTTTCACAATGCTCGCACCCCTGTAAGAGCAAACCCAAGATGCCTCTCTCTCTGGTCCCTGCACTACGACCTCAGGACTATCAGGCTTTATGAACCACATACCCCTGGCTCCCTCCCATGAGCCACCCTCCTTCAGTCAAGCACATTTGCTTGCCCACCCTGCATCCCTGCACCCCATGATCTCGCCTCCATCCCTTTGCTCTCACTGACCCCTATACCTGACACTTCTTCCCTGATTCTTCAACTCAGCCAAGTCCTCTCCATAAGGCCTCATTCCTCCATATTCCAGTCAACACTGGACTTTTCTAGAGCTAACTCTATAACCTGTTAGAGTCCATGCACTGGGGCCAAGCAAACACCCCCTGGGTTTATCACTCCTTCCTCGGTTTATCTCTCTTCATTGAGAGGAGAAGCTAAGTCTCTTATTTTCTCACCCTTCACAAGATCCTGATCCTAAACCAGGCTTGAGCTGCTGGATCATTCTGAATGACTCACCAGTGATTGTGTAAATGCCAGTGATTGCCAGTAACAGAAAGATAGCCAGGTACAAATCCAGGCCCAGTGCCATGTTGATGAATATGGCCCCAGAGAAGATGTCCGCCTGGAATAAGAGAAGTGGAGTTAGGAGTGAGAGAGACCAGCTGGCTGCAGATGTACCCAGGGTCTGAGGCACTTGAACTGCTGGGACAGGAAAGCAAATTCGGGGGGAGGGGGGGTTGGACAAAAATAAAACAGCCTGATTAAAGATGAGCAGAAGATCCAAATAGACACTTTTTTAAAGAAGATGTACAAATGATCAAAAGGCATATGAAAAATGTTCAGCATCTCTTATTACTAAGGAAATAGAAGTTAAGACAATAATGAGCTATCACCTCATCCTACTTGGAATGGTCATTATCCAAAAACGAAGAAATATTAAGTGCTAGTTGAGAATATAGGAAAAAATGTTGGTGGTGTAAACTGGTAGTTATTATAGAAAACAGTGTGGTGATACTGCAAAATAAAATAAACCATATGACCCAGTTATCCTACTTTGGGACAATTACCCAAAGGATAGATTCGAAGAGATAATATTCCATGTGCATCACAGCATTATTTATAGTAACCAGGAGTTGGAAATAACCCTGGTGTCTTTCAACAGAAGACTGGACTAAAAAAAGATGTGTATATGTAATGGACTATAAGAATCTATAAGAAGATGAAGTCCTACCATCTGCAACAACATGGATGGATGCTGAGGGTTTTATGTTTAATGAAATAAGTCAGATGGAAAAAGACAAATACCATATGACTTCACATGTGGTCCATAAACAAATGAACAAATGAACTGAATAAAATAAAGATAAACATTTAAACTATAGGACCAAATTCATAGTTACCAGAAGAAGAGAGGGCAAATCGAGTAACAGGGGTCAACTGTAAAGTGAAGGTTGGAGTTACACTTTAGTGAAAGCTCAATGTAGTATATACACAGATGTTGCTTTATAATGATGCATACCTGAAACCTAGCTAGTGTTCTTAACTAATGTTCTGTAATAAAAATTTGCTTAAGAAATAGTCAAATTCATAAAGCCAAAGACTAGAATATTGATTACCGGGGGCTAGAGTGGGAGGGGAGGGAGGAGGAATAGAAAGTTATTAACTTGAGACATAAAGTTTCAGTTAAGTGAGACAAATTTTTCAGTAAGATGAATAAGATCTAGACTTCGGCCACACAATATTGAATGCATAGTCAGAAAGAGTGCATTGTACACATAAAATCTGTCAAGAGAATGGATCCCTGTCAAGTAATCCTACCTGAAGGAAATAAGAATAAAAAATAAAAGGATACAAATGCCTGAAAGAAAGTCACATTCTGGTCCGATATTTCTTGACAAGTTTTCTTCAAGATAATAGATAATTGATGAAAAAGAGGATCCCATGAACCGAAAGGTCTGTGCTTACTCAATGTGAAGATAGATCTACCACATGATACAGCAAGTGCACTTCTGAGTATATATCCAAAGAAATGAAAATAGGATATGGAAGATATATCTGCACCTCATGTATACTGCAGTTGTTCACCATAACCAAGGCACAGAAATAGCCTAGCAACCATCAACAGGCAAATGGATAAAGGTGATGTGGTGTATATAGACAATGGAATATTATTCAGTCATGTGGAAATTATTCATGACTAAATAATATTCCATTATAGATATATAGACGGGTTCACTCTTAGGAGGAGTATAGAGAATCCAAATAAAGAATCAGGGAAAAAAATAATTACAATAAAGTAAATACCAAAATCAACAGGCAACTACAAACCAAAGCTATTCTGCAGGGAGTGAGAAGGGAACAGGATCAAAACAGGAGTGGGACGAGCATAAGGGACTATGGTGATGGCACATGGGTGAATCGATGGTGGGAATTTTATGGGGATTATAACCGGGATGAGAAAGCACACGTTGTAAAAAATGATTCAAAAAATATACAAAAGAAAAAAGAAAAAAAGAAATAACCCAAACAGATAAAGACAAATATAGTATGATATCACTTACATGTGGAATCTTTTTTTAAAAAAGAGTCAGGACCCTCCCTGGTGGTGCAGCAGGTTAAAGCACAACACTAAGAAGCTAAAGCCACTTCAGGATG
>NW_004567130.1:10676674-10696144 GCF_000260355.1 Condylura cristata | reverse complement strand
TGAAGCTATTGGCAACCACTGAAGCATGAGTTCGATCCCTGGCCAGGGAGCTGACCCACATAGCACAGAAGACCTCTCCTGTCTCACCCACTGCTCCCTTCAGCAGTGTTTTTCACTCAATCAGCCTGTTCTGTTCCCCACTCTGTCTCTGGTGAATCCTCTCACACTCCCTGCCTAGCTTTTGTATGAATAAATAAAATAATTTTTTTTTAAAGAGTCAAACTCACAAACAATGAATAGAAAAGTAATTGTCAGAGGTTGGGAGTTGGGGCAGAGTGAAAGAAATAGGGAGAGGCTGATAAAGGTTTGAGGCTCTAATATAAAACATGGTTACTGTACTGTACTACTAAAATGTGGTAAAGAAGTAGAAATTCAAGTTTCAAACACACAAAAGAAGATATATATAATGGATGAATTCATTAGCTAGAAGGATTGGGTGGGCTCCTTTTACTATACACACATATCAAATCACCATGATGTGTACTTAAAATAACTTAGAATGCTTAGTGTCAATTATACCTCAAAAAAGCTGAAATTTAAAGGAAGAAAGCACCTGACCTGGTTTTCTAAAGGAAAACTAGGAAAAGGTAGTATTGTGTTTACAAAAAAAAAAAAACAACTTAATTGCAATAATGTAGTAATTCTTGAAAAAAGAGTCAACTGATTTTGTTTATGTTGAAGCAGTTTCTTTTCCACAGAATTTCACACAACTTCCCTTCCAGTGACCTTCCCATAACATTGAAAGATCTTATTGCCTGGTAGAGCACCTCGTTGTTCTAATTCTGCTCTTACCAGGCAGGCTTGGTAAGTGGTTTTCTACCAATTATGTCCCTGATGCATTTTTTTCCCCTCCCTACCTCATTTAGCTCCACAGAGAAACTTCTACCTGGCTGGCAAGTGCAGTTGCTAATTTAAACCAATAGAGAGCACTGGAGCCACCCAAAATGGATTTGAATGGTCTCCAAAATTCTACCTGGAAGTGTCGTATTAAGGGATGATTGTGGAGAATCTTTTATTTTCAAATCTCTAGTTGTAAAGGGAACTAGATTTCTCCTAGATGGGCGGCAAGAACTGTTTCACTGTATAAACCTGAAACATTTCAGTTCATGGAAAGGACCTCCCCGTCAGTCTTAGGAAACCGTGCCCCTGAATCTCTTATCTATTTTATCTTTGCTACTCCAGGCCCTTTACCCTCCAATGGCTCTGGATCCTGCCAACTAAATCTCCTATTTGCTGACACTATTGGCTTGCAGTCAGCTTGTTCCACACTAACTCTAAGCTTGTCTACTAAGTCATGACTCCCTGTTTCCCAAGATGCCCCACTGAAGATCTGTGCCTTAGCTCCCCTGCACATTCTCTATTCCCAGGGGACCTACAGCATTACTTCTCCTGGTAGAGAATAGGCAGGGCCAAGGGTGGGGACCAGTACAGTTTAGACCCCATCTCCACTCCCCTGGACTGGTGGTCAGAGGACCTAAGTTTTAACCCCAGCAATGCCAGTATAGCCCCGAATGACCAAATAATAAACCTTTTCCTCTCTACAGCTCAGTCTTCAGATCTTTAAAGTGGGAAGCTCTGATTCCCGAGGCTTGTGATTCTCAGTGACTAGAATAGGAAAGTTTTGTAGCCAAGAAAATCATTCTCCTCCCAGTCCTGGTCTTTCTGAAGGGACAGGAAAAAAGAGTCCCACCTCCGTAACATGGTAACCTTGCTAAGGGTGAAATGGCCATTCCTGGGTCTCACTGAACATGGCAGCAACTCTGCAGATTGCTGTTTTCTTTGCAAGCTGGGCCAGCCCTATACACAGCAACCCTGTCTAAGAGACTAGCTGGTGGCATTGATCTTGGTACCACCAACTCCTGTGTAGATGTCTTCCAGCAGGTAATATTAGAAATAATTGCCAGGGATCAGGGAAACCAAACCACCCCAATCTATATCGCCTTTACTACTACAGAGCGAATGATTGGTGATGCTGCAAAGAATCAAGTTGCAATGAAGCCCACCAACCCAGTTTTAATATCAAATGCTTTATTGGGTGTAGATTTGATGATGGTGTTTTCCAATCTGAAATGAAGCACTGGCTTTTTTAAAAAATTTATGCATACAAGAACTGGCGTGTAGACCAGAGGTGTGGTAGAGGGTAAGTAGATTCACCAGGGACAAAGTAGGGAGCAGAACAGGTGGATGTACTGAAATACACCGCCGAGGGGAGCAGTGGGCAAGAGGAGAGGTCTGCTGTGCCTTGTAGGTCAGCTCCTGGCTGGGATGGAACTCAGGCCACAGTGGCTGGCAATAGCTTGATAACTCTGGAACTTAACCCCTGTGCCCCTGAAATGGAGCACTGGCTTTTTCTGGTAGTTAATGCAGGTGGGCCCAAGTGTCAAGAAACTTCAAGGCAAGGTCAATATGAAGACAAACAGAAGATTCTTGACAAGTGTAATGAAATCTGGCTTGCTAAGAACCAGACAGCAGGGAAGAAAATTTGAACATCAACAGAAAGACCTGGAAAAAGTCTGCAACCCTATCATTACCAAGCTGTGCCAGAATGCAGGTGTCATGGGAAGAGGAATACCTGGGGGTTTCCATGCTGATGGAGCTCCATCATCTGCTGGGACCTCCTCTGGGGCCACAACTAAGGAGTTTAATTAAATTAACATGGGCAAGAATTTAGCAGTGGCCCACGCAAAATATTAAGGGATGTAAACTTGTAGCCAATTCCATAGCAGTGAAAACTGAGTGGCTATATAGTAATAACTGGGCCTTCTTGATACTTGACTATGGAACATGTGCATGGGAAAGAAAGTAAGGTTTCCTGTTCTAAGCACTGCATTGTAAAAGGCAAATGCAATGTCTTGAATAAAGCTATTGAAAAGCTATTGACCCTCCCCACCTCCACCCCCACAAGCCATACTTTCCTGATGCTGCACGGTGGTCACTTGAGCTGTCACAATTGCTGCTCCCTCCCCTTCTCTGCCTCTACTTCACCACATAAAGATATTACAATCAAAAGGGATCATTCGCTGATAACAACGAAATGTTAAATATGCACACTTGATTTGGTGATTAGCTAATAAATGTGAATGAGCTATAAAAAGATTCCAAGGCTGTTCCCTCCTTAAAAATGCCGAGTTGGCTTATTTTCTGGAGTAGTTCATTTGTAATGCTTGATAACAACATATCGCATATGATATCCTTATTAATATTTGCCAGGCTGTATTTAATCACAAATAAATAAGGCATTACTCTTTATATAATGCTATGTGCAAAATCTATAAAGATTTACAAGGTGGGTTGGGCTAATAAAAATCATATTTTATATTACTTCCAGCTAGTAAGGCAGATGAAGAACTCTAAGAAAACTCTCATTAATCAAAGAAACCTAGGAGAATTTCTTCTTCCCATGAGTCACTCCTAACTTCAAGAATAAATTCTTTCTCTGCATTTGGAACCCCAAAAGGAGTGTCTGGGAAACTAGCTGAGCTCCTGTTAGCCCAAGTGCTCTGACACTAATGTCTTTGGATCCCATAGGTGCCCCAACTTCCTCCTGCTTCACTAGAGTATTTTTTTCTCCCTACTCAGGGACTTTACAGTGTACCAAGCACTCTCAGACTACATTCATTTTTTGATCCTCACAATTGGCAAATTGACTTTGCATAAAAACAAAGTCAGTGACTTGCTAGAAGAGTTAAAATCTGGGGTTTCTGCCTCCAACTCCAAGGACCTTCCCACAACACTGAAAGATAAGGAAGGGTTCTCCTTTCCCAAATATTTTCTGCAGAAAGCAAGTTGTTTTTCCAACATAAGAGCTTTTTTCATTTTTAAAATTATAGAGCTTTAGGGCCCTCCCTAGTGGCTCAGAATTATGAAGCTAGCCATGACTGCTTCAGCACGAGTTCTACCCCTGACCAGGGAGGAGACCCACACAGCACAGCAGACCTCTCCTGTCTCACCCGCTGCTCCCCTCAGAGGTGTATGTTGGTGATCTGCCGGTTCTGCTCCCCACTCTGTCTCTGGTGAAGCTTCTCACCACCCCTGCACCTCTGGCCTGTACCCCAGTTCTGTATGCATAAGTAAATAAATCTTTTAATTAAAAAATAAAATTACAGAGTTTTTATATATGGTTAAGGAACAGTACCACAGAAAGTTATATACTGAAAAATAAATGTTCCCACTTCCATCACTGGCCCAAAGGCCATCATATTTTTATCCACCAGAGGGCTTTTAAGTGGTGTGTCAAATATTATATCAACAATTATGATCCACAGACCCTAAAAACAATACTTATGAGGTTGGAATCATGGGGGAATGTGTACACTGTGATGCTAAGCAGGAGAGAAAGACAACAAAATAATAGGCATGTTCTGACTGTAACTGAGTAAATGAATTCATGTAATATTGTCTGTACCTAGAAATGGGTGCCTTTCCTCTCCAGATTTTCTTAAATCCCACTGTTACATTCTTCTTATATGTTCAAAGTTGAGGGCAGGGAGCAGAAACTGATACACTATATTCTTTATGGCTATGTAAAGATGTGTAGGAAAAATATGAAAATGTAGACCAGAAAGTATAGTTCAAGTTCAAGACTGTATTAATCTTTCAAGGAGGAAGGACGTTGGGGTCAAGAAGGTGCTAGTAAGCCTTCAGTTACAGCTGTAGTGTTTTATTTCCTTTTTTAAAAATAATAAAACTGTTGACATTACCTTAGAATGTAGTTGGTGGTATTTGCTATATTATTCTCTGTGTGCTTGTAGCATGTCATTACTTTTTAGTTTATAGATGTATTTATTGTATCCCAGATCACAGCTTTGATAGAAAAGAATTGTCCTGTAATCCTATGAGCCCATTTCACAGCTACTCCCAAACCACTGCTTCTTGAAACTACCCTTAGTTCCTAATTTTAAAAAGAAAAGAAGTTTCAAAGTAAGTAAATTTCTCCAATGACATGGAGCAAAAACAACTTAAAGTGAAATGGAAAATGAATCACCTTCTAGACCAGGGAACAGCAAACTTTCTGCTAAAAACACACACACACAAACAAACAAAAAGAGAAATAAGGCGATAACAGCACATACAGTCTCCGTTCAACCTACTCAGTCTCTGCTGTTGAAGCAGCCAAGGACAACCCAGCACACATGGGCATGGCCGTGTTCTGATAAAACCGTATTTTACAAAAACAGATTGGAAACTGGATTCAGTCCAAGAGATTTGCTCCTTTCACTTGGAAAGTTTGGTTGAACAACATTCATGGGATTAATGAGGAAGAACAGCAACAACAATAAAAACAGGGCCACCTGGGAAACATCTAAGGGTGACTGACCCTGACTGCAGATCTTAGGCAGGTTGTTTTATCTCAGCTCTGATAGTTCCAGATCCTGTGTGTGTTTGCTGCCCATTCTGATCCTATTTGAATACCCAATACAGCATCCCTGGCAAATGCCTGGCGATGACATGTGAAATGGAGAGCCCCATTACTCAAATTTCTCCTTCCATTCATGAAAGAGAATGGACCAAGTGATGAGCATTCATATCTTAAGTTAAAAAAATCAAAGCTCTATTCTCACTCAAGGATGCAAAATAGATAGTGGAGTAATAAAAGTTTATTGCAGTCATAATCTACCATCACAGTGCCAGGAAACATGAATATGGTTACTTGATTATTATGAGTAATTCATAGTCTGAGGCTTTATCTCAAGTGACTGGCACATTTGGATAAGCTAGGCAGGAAATTTTACAGAACAAATACCTCTCAGAATTTGACAAGGCAGGGTGCTGGTGTGGGGGAAAGATGAGGAAATTGAGAAAAATCATCAATTCTGGGTCCTACAGGCCAGGCATGACCACAGATGGCAACCAACGTCAAGACTCCACACCATCACTGGCCAGTGGCCTGACTTGTCTCCCAGCCCTGCACTGAAATGCATTTTCTTTTTTTCGCTCCCATCAACTATATACCCACTGGACTGCCAGATTTTTGGCAGGTCCCTGGTTGTTCCCTGTGCAAACAGATCTTACAGAGTCACTGTTCTTCTTAGCCACACACCTACATACTCAAACACAATTTTTTAAAAAAGATTTATTTATTTATGCTTACATAACTGAGGTACAGGCCAGAGGTGTTGTGGGTGAGAGGATTCACCAGAGACAGAGTGGGGAACAGAACAGGCAGATCTACTGAAATACACTGCTAAAGGGGGCAGTGGGCCAGACAGAGAGGTCTGCTGTGCCCTGTGGGTCAGCTCCCTGGCTGGGGATTGAACTCACAGTGCAGTGGCTTCTGAGAGCTTCATAGTGCAGTGCTTTAACCCATTGTGCCATCAGGGAGAGCCCTCAAACACAATTAAGATAGACTGTGTACAAGATAAATTCCTGACTGTCTTATTTTGCTAACCTGTAATTCTTTTCTTTTTTGCATGAACCCCTAACTCATGTGTACTTTAATGTGAGTTTCTAGAAAGTGATTTTGATGTCAGTGCAATTGTTTTAAAGATTTCATGCTCTATGGCCCATGGGAAAACCTGAAGTCAGACACATTTATAAAGGCAGAGCACTGACAATCTGACCTTTTCTTGCCCATCCCCTCTGCCTGTTATGGGGAAGGATGTCCTAAAAGAATTCTGCAGAGTCTTGTGGACTCCACCCCTACTCCAGCTTTCTGGATTCCACCCCCTACTCCAGTGATTGGAAAACTACAACTCCCAGCAGTACCAAGAAGAGAACTGTGAGTACCCAAGGGCGGAGCTAAGCAGGCATTCTGGAACTTTGGAGGATAAATAGTGAGGAGTTTCCAACTGTCGCTCTGGAGAGATGGTTCTCTCTCTCTGGAGCAACTGCTCTCAGACCGTGTGACTGGGGCTAGCAGCCTTAGTTTGGGACTAGAGCTCCAAGTTGTTTCCCTCTCTCTTTCTTTAGGTTGTTTCCTTCCCCACGCCCCCTCCCTTGTTTTTTTAAAATAATAAACCTGAAGGAAAGCAGTTTGGCTTAGCAGCTTAGCTTGGTTAGCAATTCTGGGCCTCAGGCTGATAAGGAAGCGCCCGTGACCTTGACTAGGTTCTGGCTGTCTCCTTCCCCGTACATGGGCACAGACCCAAAACCTCCAGCATTATAGGTTCTTTTGTAAATAATTTTGATACTTCCCATCCACTAGCCGGGGCCTGGCCACTGGGCGCAGGCCACGACAGCCCCCTTTGTTACAGTAATCCCCTTTTCATGTATATAAGCTTGATGCTGAAAATAAAGACAGGGACTTTCCTGGTGAACAGACTCACGGTGTCCATCCTTTTCCTTTCAAAACCCATTACCCTTTTTGTGTGTGTCTGCAGAAAATTACATTTTGAGCGCGTGGGTGAGGGCCCATAGACAGGCAACCCAAGTCCGCTCTGGGCTACCCTGTAACAGGACTATGGAGTACTCTTATGAGAGGTAGAAATGGGGTAAGTAAAGGCCCTTCAAGGGAGTAAACAAAGATATTGGCACTAAATGAAAGGTAGTTACCTTGCTTCTTGTGCATTACTCAAGAGATCACTGGCTTTGGGCAGCAGGTGGAGCAAGTAGGACATTGGCCAAGGCTTCCAGTAAGAAGTCATACGGCAAGTATTTGGTAGCAAAATTCAGAAATAGCTAAACGCAGGATCTGAGCTGAAGGAGGCTTTCCCTCAGTTACCTGGGTGCTCCAAGTCTAAGGATGTTTAATCAGAAACTTGAACAATAGTTGAGATGATTGGGAAGGCAGGGATAGAGGCTGGGCACTTATTTATGCGACTATTTCTATGCCAGCTCTGAGGGCAAAGAGTGTTCTTTCCATGGCAATTGCAGCCAACAGAATTTCACCCATTTGCACTATGGACTTTGAAAAGCTTGCTTCTGGGAAAGGAAATCTACGTGCTCATTAGGAGGGGCTGCCTCACAAGCTAAAGGAGCATCTCCCTTAACAACCTTTCAACAGTTCCAGGTGACTTCCTGCCCTCTTAGCTTACATCACTGTTTCTCCTCTTATATCTGCCCTTCACTTTCTAAGAAACCTCTCCACCCTCAGCACTTCTCAGCCAGCTCCTGCATACCCATTGCACATAAAATAGGACAAAAAAAGTGCAAGATTTTCATCTTGTTACTAAAAACTAAGCCTGAAGGAAGGGAGGAGAAAATGAAGGTGCTGAAATCATCACTTTGGCAGGAGAGGCACTAAGGCACCAATCAGGGCAGCAGGAATTTAAGTCAGGAATCTGGGCAATGAGGGAGTTGTAATCTTGGAAATCAGTTCCAAGTCTAAGACAAAGTCTTATAGGTCCAATTGTTAAGGGGAAGGATGTCCTAAAAGAACTCTGCAGAGTCTGGTGGACTCCACCACTACTCCAGCTTTCTGGATTTCACCCCCTACTCCAGTGATTGGAAAACTACAACTCTCAGCAGTACCAAGGAGAGAACTGTGAGGACCTAAGGGCAGAGCTAAGCAAGCATTTTGGAACTTTGGGGAATAAATAGGGAGCAGTTTTCCAACTGTGACTCTGGAGAGGTAAGGGTTCTCTCTCTCTAGAGCAACTGCTCTCAGACTGTGTGACTGGGGCTAGCAGCCTTAGTTTGAGACTAGAGCTCCAAGTTAGCTCGGCTGGTAAAGTATTCCAGCTACTTTGTATCCCTCTCTCTTTCCCTGGGTTATTTCCTTTTCCTTTCCCCTTTTTGTAAATAAACCCATTACCCTTTTTGTGTGTTCCTGCAGAAAATTATATTTTGAGTGGGTGGGTGAGGCCCCACAGACAGGCAGCCCAAGTCCACTCTGGGCTACCCTGTAACACTATCAAAAACAAACAAACAAACATGTTTTCAGTGAGTTGTGGTAAAACATATGTACCAGACCATTCAATGGGGAAATGGTAGTCTCGTCCATAAGTGATGCTGGGAAAGGTGGACCATCACATGCAAAAGGATGAAGTTGGGGCCCTCCCCACATCCCATACAAAAATTACCTAAAGATGGATCAAAGGCCTAAATAAGACACAAAATCTTAAAAAAATAAATATGGGGTAAGCCTTTAAAAGCTGATTCTTGGCTGTGGAGTCTTAAGACTGACACCAAAAGCATAAGCAACCACCACAACAGAACTTGTGTGCATCAAAGGACAGTATCAAGAAATGAAAAGACCACCTACACAACGGGAGAAAATATTTTCAAATACAAATTTGTATCTGATAAGGGGCGAGTTCTAGAATATAAAACAAATTCTTTCAACTCAACCAAAAAGAAAAGTTGTTTTTTTTTTTTTTAAGATTTACTATTTATGCATACAGAACTGGGGTACAAGCCAGAGGTTCAGGGGTGGTGAGAGAATTCACGAGAGACAGAGTGGGGAGCAGAACAGGCAGATCAACAAAGTACACTGCTGAGGGGAGCAGCAGGCCGGTCAGGAGAGGTCTGCCGTGCCATGTGGGTCACCTCCAGGGCCGGGGACCAAACTCTCACTGAAGCTGCTGCAACTAGCTTGCAGTGCTGAGCTTTAACCTGTTATGCCACCAGGGAGGGCCAAAAGAAAAAAGTTTAAAGAGAAAAGTACAAGCATGTAGACTGGGACCCTACCCCACCTCTTACACAACTGTGGTAGGCTGAAAATACATACACATATCTCCTTGAAAGAAAGTATTTACAAATGCCATATGTAGACTTCAGTTAAGTCTTGATTCAAACAAACCAACTGTAAGATGACATTCTTTAGATAATCAGGAAATTTAGTTATGGACCAGACTGTACTTAAATACTTAAATAAAGAAATTACTATAGGGGTCTCCTGGTGGTGTAGGGTTTAAATTCTCAGCACCATCAAGCTATTGACAGCCACTGAGGGCTGAGTTTGATCCCAGCCAGGGAGCTGATCCACATGGCACAGCAGACCTCTCTTGTCCCACCTGCTGTTCCCTTCATCAGTGTATTTCAGTAGGTCTGCCTGTTCTGTTTCTTATGCTGTCTCTGGTGAATTCTCTCACTTCCCACACCTCTGCCCTATACCCCAGCTCTTGTATACATAAATAAATAAAAATTTTAAAAATAATTAAGAAAAAGAAATTACTATGAATTTTGCTGGGTGGGATAGTGGGAATGTGATTAAACTTTAAAAACTTCAAAGGAGGGATGGGAAACCCGCGGGGATTACAATTGAGATGGAGAAAAAAATGTACAAAATGATGTAAAAATAAACTTTTGTAATTAAAAAAAAAAAAACTTCAAAGGGGTATTCAGGAGAACTTACAATGAAATGACACTATATTTGGAATAGGATTTAATATACAAATGGGTGGGAGTGAGAAAGGAACCAAGAATGGCAGATGGTAAATCACTGTTAAAACCAAGTGGTAGGTATTAGGTCCTCAATGTTTACTATATTATTCAATTTCTGTCTGTGTATGTTTGAAATTTTCCAGACATTTGTCCAAATGTTATTTGATATTGTTCCCTCAGCTTTAAATGAAAAAAGAGAAGAAAAGAAAAATCTATTTGCAGTGGAACAAACCAGGACTCCAGAACCCCAAGCTCCCTCCAATTATTCTCCTAAGTAGCTTTTTCTTACCAAGGTCCTATTTTCGTTTTCTTATTCCTCATAATTCACATTTTCCTTCTTCCCTATTTTTCTCCCAGTGTTTCTTTAATTTTTGTCATACTTTATCAGACAATCACCTTGGTGGTAGGAAAGTGCCAGACAAAACCTCCAGCAAACTTTGCTTTTCCCACCATTTTTTGCATTTGCACACTTTTTTTTATATAATAGTTTATTTTTCCATTATTTTGTGTATTTTTCCACCTCAGTTGCAATCCCCGTGGGCTTCCCATCACCAAATCACCCTGTGCCATCACCATAGTGCAGTGCATTTCTCTCCCCCCACTGCTTTTGATCCCACTCCCCACTCCACCCCCACAAAATGTCTCTGGTATATAGCTGCTCATCATTATCATTAGTTTCTCGCCTGGTCCGTTATATTCCTGCTATGAGAGAAACCGTCTGGTATTTTTCCTTTTCTTTATGGTTTATTTCACTAGGCATGATCTTTTCCAGCTCCATCGATGTTACTGCAAAAGGCATGTGTTTCTTTTTTTTTTCTCTTTTTGGTTGCTGAGTAATATTCCATTGTATGTATGTACCACATCTTTTTAATCCAGTCATTGGATTTATACACTTTGAAGGAAAAGTGAAAGAATTGTAACACTTGCTTTTGTGGATCAAGCAAGAGCTCTCATGTATACCCCGGATATAATCTATCCTAGAGAATCTCATCTCTGCCAATTGGGACCGGAAGCTCCAGGCTGGCAGGGAGAAAGTTTAAATGATCTGGGAGTAGCCCTCATGACTGGGTTTAGAGGCAGTAAAAGTCCCCTGGAGGGTTAGTGACTAAAAACCCCAAGGGAACTAATTCCAGCTTAACCAATAACTGCATGAAAAGGACAACAAGCTAGGACTGGTGCTCTGGGTTCTACTCTTGATTTTAGGAGCAGAGCAAGTATGTATTTTCATTTCCATGCTTGTTGTAGAAGAGGAAAAAAATCTCTACGTTTCCTTTAAGTGTTAATACTGACTTCTCATGCTTAAGTACATCAGAAATGTCACCCACAGCCATGTTCTGACCCTGAGAGGACACAAGTTATACACCTGTGTCTAAATTTGGATCAATCCTTCGATATCCTTAACTGAATAGAAAATTTTTCAATTTTCAGTTAAGAACAGTTTTCACTTACTGAATAAACATTGGGTCAACATGGATATCAGAAAGTATCTTGATACTAATGAAACAAAAATCCAGGGCCAGATGGCTTCAACTGATAAATTCTGTCAAACATTCAGAGAAGAATTAATTAACACCTATCATTCTCAAAGACTTCCAAAAACAAAACAGGAAAAGGAGTCTATTCATTTCATCAGGCTAGCATTACCCTGACACCAAAACCAGATAAGAAAAAATATTGTAGGCCATTATGAACATTGATGCAAATATCCCCAATAAAATATTAGCAAACCAGATTCAATCACATATCAAAGTGTTCAAGCACCAGGATTAAATGGGAGTTAAGTCTCAGCACTATCAAGCTGCAACCCCTGCAGCATGAGTTTAATCCCCAGCCAGGGAGCTGACCCACATGACACAGCAGACCTCTCAAGAGGAAAAATATTCCAAGTTTACAGATTGGAAGAATTAACCTTGTTAAGATGGTCATTTTACCTAAAGTGATCTACAGATTCAGTGCAATCCCTATCAAAATTCCAATGACATTTACCATAGAAATAGAACAATCCTAAAATTTGTATGGAACCACAGAAGCCTCAAATAACCAAAACAGTCTTGACAAAAAAGACCAAAGTAAGAGGAATCATGCTTTCTGATTTCAAATCATATTACAAAGAATTAGAATTAAAACAGATTGGTATTTTCATAAAAGTGCACATCATAGATCAACGGAAAAGAAAGGACCCAGAAATAAACCCAGGTATATATGGCTGATTAATTTATAAGAGAGGAGCCAAAAAAGGTATAATGAAGAGAGGTGTTTCTTCAATAAATGGTGTTGAGAAAAAAACACTCACCTACAAAAAAAAAAAAAATTGAACCACCATCCACAAAAATTAACTCAAAATGGATTAGAACATAAGACCTGTAACCATAAAACTCCTCAAACAAAACATAGGTGGCAAACTCCTTAGTATTGGTTTTGGCTATGATTTTTTTTTTTTTGTATTTCACTTGAAAAAAATAGACAAACGAGATTACATCAAACTAAAAAGTTTGAAACAACAAAGGAAACTACTACCAAAATGAAATGTTTCTACCAAGTGGGAGAAAATATTTTCAAATCATATATCTAGAAAGGATTAATATCCAGTATAAAATGAGCTCTTATAACCCAATAAGCAAAAAGTGGATAAAAACATCTGACTGGGTCATTTTCCAAAGAAGATATGCAGGTGGCCAACAGGTACATGAAAAGACGCTGAACATCACTTATCACTAGCAAAATGCAAATCAAAACCACAATAAGAAATCATCTTATAACTGCCAAAATGGCTATTTTTTTCAAGATTTGTTTACTTATGCGTACAACAGCTGGGGTATAAGCCAGAGGTGCAGGGTGGGTGAGCAGAGACAGAGTGGGGAGCAGAACAGGAAGATCAACAAAGTATACTGCTAAGAGGAGCAGTGAACAGGTCAGGAGAGGTCTGCTGCACCATGTGGGTCAGCTCCCTAGCAAGGAATCAAACTCATGCTGCCAATAATGTCACAGTGCTGAGACCTAAGCCCCTTGTGCCACCAAGGAGGCTCAGGATGGCTATTATCAAAAGGATAAGCAACAACAAGTGTTTACAAGGATGTGGGAAAAGGGGAACCCTTGTGCATTAATGGTGGGAATGTGAGTTGGTATAACGACTATGAAAATTGTACAGAGTCCTCAAAAAGTGAAAACAAAATTCCCATCTGAGTAGGCTATTCAACTTCTGATTATTTATTTATTAAAGAGTTATTTTATGTATTTATGCATACAAGAACCGGGGTGTAGGCCAGAGGTGCAGGGGGGTGAGATGATTCACTTGAGACAGAGTGGGGAGCAAAACAGGTGGACCTACTGAAATATACTGCAGAGGAGAGATCAGCTCCTGTACCATGTGTGTAGCTCCTTGGCTGGGGATCCAACTCACATTGCAGTGGTGCTGATAGATTGATAGTCTGAGATTTTAATCCCTGTGCCACCAGGAAGGCCCCCATTTCTAATTATTTATTTGATAAAAACTAAAACACTAATTCAAAAAGATATCTACGACATGGGTTCATTGCAGCAATACACATAATCACCAAGATATGAAAGCAATCACAATCTCCCATCATGGGTGAGTGGATAAAGAAAACGTGGTGTGTATATATGTGTGTGTGTATACAATGGAATATTATTCAGTGATAAAACAGTAGAAAATCCTGCCATTTGAGATATCATGGATGGAACTTGAAGCATTATGTTAAAAGAAGTAGCAGACAGGAAAAGACAAATACTATGTAATAATAATTACATGTGGAGTCTATAAACAAGAAAGCATGTAGATACAGAGATTAGAGGTTGTCAGCTGCACAAGGCAAGAGGTAGCTGAAGTGGGTAAAGAGGTTCAAAAGGTATAAACTACCACTTATAAAATAAGTCATGCAGGTAAAATGTACAGCATGGTGACTATATTTAATGACACTGTAATGTCCATTTAAAAATTTCTGAGAGTAGGTCTTAAAAATTCTCATAACAGCCCTCCCTGATGGCGCAGCGGGTTAAAGCACAGCACTAAGAAGCTAAAGCCACTTCCTCATGAGTTCAATTCCCGCCTGTCCCAGAGGTGACCACGTGGCGCGGCAGACCTCTCCTGACCCGCCCACTGCTCCCCTCAGCAGTGTACTTCGTCAATCTGCCTGTTCTGCTCCCCACTCTGTCTCTGGTGAATCTTCTCACCTTCTGCATATCTGCCCTGTACCCCAGTTCTGTATGCATAAATAAATAAATCTTTAAAAAAAATTCACATCACACAAAAGTGAAAAATTTGTGTCTATTTCTAGTGGTGGCTGTTATCTATTTATTGTGGTGATTTCACAATATTTCCAAATAGCTAATTATTTTACTGTACACCTGAAACTAATACATTCTTATGTATCAATAATGCCTCAAGTTAAACCTCCATGAACTCGTGTTTTCAGTCTTTCCTATGGCAAAGGAGAAGGAGTTTTATGTGTGTGAAACAGGACTTGATGTGTGAAATAGGACTTTACCCGAAGGAGCAAAAATGCCTAAGGACCCAGGTGGTAGGAACATACAGTCCTGTCTCTTTGGCAGGCAGTACATGCTAAGGAGCAACAGTGGTAGGTTTGGAGTTAGCCAGTGTCCAGGGCCATGGACTCACCGAGATCTTGGTGAAAATGTAGAGCAACAAGGAGAGAACGGAGAGGTAGCACTGGATCCGCTTGCCTCCAAATCGCTTCCGCAGGTACTCGGGCATTGTCACCACCTGCATTGGATGGAAGGGAGGTTATCACTTGCAAGAGTGACCAGAAGGTCCAGAGCAAGCAGAGCAGGGGCAGCCACTCCTGTGTCAGTCTGCAAGGTAGCCACATGCCTCCCACCCCGCTCTGGTCTTCAGCCATTCGCTTAGCTCACTCCACAGGCTCTAACTGTATTGTCCCAGCACTCAGAAGACCCATGAAAACTTGTCAAAGAACACATGATGTGTAGACTGAACAAGCAGATCTTTGCCCCTTTAACTCCTAAATAAAGCATTAATTTCTATACAAAGCACCTTCTGTGAAGACATCATCATCACAATCGTGCATCTTTTCAGAGCACCAACCAAGATGACCAGGCTGGATGTATGCTTCAACCTGCCCCATGCCCAGACCTTGCCAAGGATTGTGGTTGCAGACCTGCTCAGCTGTTGTCCCAGTTTCTCTCTGCAAATGCCAACCATACTTCTATCTCATACCCTCACCCTCAAGCCTTCTGATTCCTGGGATGAGATATGTGTCACCAATTGTCTATGAGCCTCCAGAAAATGCATTTTGCTCTGTATTTCTTCCATACTGTTTTCAGTAACTAATGGGTAGACTTACATGTGGTAGGTGCTCATTATATTTCACTGAGCAAATGATACCAAAGCTGTTTTAAGTAAAATGTCAGACATTCAGCCCAGAGACCAAGCATGCATTTCATAGTTCAATACCAGCTTCATGCTCAGCAACTAAAGCTATTTGTGTATGTAAATAAAAGGAAAATATAATTATTCTTCTCATGTTTCTTCCTTTCCAGAGGCAGAGGCAATTAGTTCTATATCATGAACAAATACCTGGTATGTCCTTATAAGCACACCCAAGTGAGGGGAATTGATGCTTCAGAGGGCAGTGAAGAGAGTGAGGTCACTTAGGAGGGCTTCCCAGAGGCAGAAGCCATGGCTGAGTGGACCTGCTTGATGCCCCTGAGAGCAGTCAGGAACTTTATAACCTGGAAGTCAAGATACAGATTTTCTCCACTATTTGTCCCAGAAGGTCTCCTCTGCCTTCTAGGAGGGTTAAGCTTACATATATATCTGCCATCAGGAAGTGAAATAACAGCAGCTACTTACTCCAGCTTTAATGTAAATTGGAACAAACACCCAACCAAGCACAACCACCAAAACCAGGGCCTGAAACCAAAGAAAAGACAGAATCAAATTAGAAAGAAAGTTAGCCTATTCTGCTCCCTAACGAACCCAGTGCTGCAAAATAATCACCTAGACTTTAATCTTTGGGCTCTGAGGACTTCTCCCTTGTGGCCATCAGAGACTGGATGAGGCTGTTGCTGCTTGGCCCATGGGAACAGCAATGGGGCAGCAGTGAAAGGAAGCCCAGGCTGCCCACTGACATTAGAGCTCCTTTTGCCTCTTCCCTGATTCATGAGAAGTAAAGTACCATTGAGATATCTTTTGTTAAACAATAACAACTGAAATCTGGTAAGCATTTTCAAATCTCCAATATGCCTAAAAGGACACAGAGAGTTGTTTTTTTTTTTTTAAGATAAAAAGTAAACGCTATTGCCATCATGTCAGTAGTTCTCTTCTGTTACGCTCATGAAAAGGGAGCAGAGCTTGGGGCTCCTGAAATGGTGCCCATCCTCCAAGTTCATCTCAGGGTGGCCCCGAGAGGTTACCTAACACTTGGGACATCTCTGAGCATAGATTGAACTGACTGATGTTAAATTTCCTTCCAGCTTCATGGCTGTTTCTGATGTTACTCACGTTCCACTCAAAACCCCCAGTGGCGATGCCTGCAGCTGCTCCAGTCCCTGCCAATCCCACAAAGTGGCCACTTCCGATGTTACTGGCAAAGAGGGAGGCTCCAATCTGGAAAAGATAAAGTCAAATGATGGAATACTACTCAGCTGTAAAAACAGATGAAATCTTGCCATTTAAGACAATATAGATGGAGCTGGATTGGATTATAGTAGAGAATTAAGTTAGAAGCAGAAAGCTACATATCCAATAATTTCACTTATAAGTTAACAGAGAGAATCAAAACAATGAAACTGATAAAACAAACCCTAGAAATATAACTGTAGAATTGAGGCTACTAGAGGGTAAAGGTGGGGGGGGGTCAGGACAAGAGGGGAGGGGGCCTAAAGGTGTATCGTAAAGGACTGTGAGCGCCTTTTTAAAAAGCATAAAGTCAGATGAGGACTACATACTTGATCAGGACACTCAGGGTGGGTCAAAGAGAGGAGACAAGTCAGGACAAGAAAGAGCAGGCCAGGAACTTGAGTACTGGAGTCTGTCAGGAGCACAGGTTCAGAAGTAGGAACTTGGTAAGCGTGAGCATGAAATAGAGAACTTTGGGAAGGGGTGGTGGGAAAATCCTCAAATCTGGTCATCTTTGAGTCCTTTGTGAGCCCAATGCCCGATAATAAAGATGTGAGAAGCCCCACAGTTCTCAGCCTCTCTCCAGAGCTCTCCCAAGAGCTTAGCGGCCCAAGAGAAGGGTCTAAAACATTCACCTCTGTGTTCTCCAGCACTCCAGGACCTTGACCAATGCAGGTTGTTAGTAATTATAGACAGATGTGTGGAAAGCTATCACTTAAAGGGAAGTTTGTAGGTTTCAGTTCCCACACTTGCAAAGGCAGTAAGGGGTGGATTTCCAAGTAATTCAGAGTTACTAAATTCTATAATTTCATGTGCTCCTAGGTAAAAAGAAATACTATGAATAAATCATAATCTCTAAATCAACATAGTATTTTTATAGTTTTAAAAGTTCCAGATTCCCCATAGACACATGCATAAAACACTAATATTTCAAGGATACCTATGTATCTAACTACAGGTTGAAGAGACATCTGTTAAGTGCCCAAGAGTGGCAATCTGGGAGGGGAAAGGTGAATGGGAATATGGATGAGAAGTGAAAGGGAAAATATCAGGAAAAATAAGAGAGGGATCTTTCACTAACCATCATGAGGTCTTCCCATCAACTCAGTTGCATCTAAAGTCCAAGAGCACTCCAGAAAATTCTAGAGTCCTACACCCAGGAGAAGGCATAGCAGCATTTTATAAGAACCAAACTAGTATAAATAATTCTCTCCATTATTCTGAACAGATAAGGGGAATTTTGTTGTTACTTGTCTAATGTCTCTAAGGTGGTCTAAATCTGGAACAAAATACATATTCCCCCCCCCCCAAAACAAACTATTCCAAGAAGCCATCTTAATGAAGTCAGTTCACACTTCCAAGAAGTCTGAGGGGAGATTCCTCAATGCCAGAAAGAGGTCTTCAGAATGATGAGGTATCAATGGTATCAGCATTCATTCATTCACTCAATATTAACTTAGCATCTACTCACTGTGTCAAGCACTATATACCAGAGATTCCACTGAATAGCACAGGCAAAAGCCCTATGCCCCAGATATTTATATTCTAATTGAGAAAAGGCAGATAGATGACAGAGAGACAGAGAACAAGATAGAGACAAAGAGGAGGGAGTGTTAAGTGCTATAAAGAGAATAGAACAGCTACTTTAGAGAGTTAAGGAAGGTCCCTCTGTAGGTATAACCACTGACTTGAGATCAGAATGATAAAAGAAACCCACCATGCTGAAATCAAAGGGAAAGTATTTCAGCAAAGCACTATACCCCACATGAGAAGGTCATCATGGTTGATGAGAAGCAGAAAAATAGCCAGTGTGGCTGGAGTGCATTGGGCAAAGAGGACAGTGGTATGAGATGACAGCGGATAGTTGGGAGGAGATTCATCCTGAGGATTCTAGTGAGACAAGATAGGGTATGTGGATTTTCTACTGTGTTGCTATGCCACTGGAGAGTTTCAAGCAGGGCAAGGACAAGATCTAGGTTGCTTTCAAAGATTGCTCTCCAGTGTGTAGTGATGCAGTGATGGGGAACAAAAGAGAAAAAAGAAACCATGTGGGTGCATCTAGGTGAGGCAGGACAACAGTTTGGTCTCAAGTGGCTGCAGTTAAGACAATGACAATTATAGAGATTGGGGAATGCTATAGAAACAAAGCTGATGGGCCTTGCTGATGGGTCAGATGTGGAGAATGAGGGAAAGAGTAATGAACAGCACCTGCTAGATTTAGGACTTAAGTAGGTGAATATCATTCAAGAAGGAGAAACCAAATACTTTGCTTAATCTTTTATTATCTGTACTTCAAATGGTGCTGTGCAGCAAAGCACACTTTCCTTTAAAAAAAAAAAAAAAAAGGGTCCTCCCTGGTGGCGCAGTGGGTTAAAGCACTGCACTGAGAAGCTAAAAAGCCACTTCCGTATGAGTTCAATTCCCGCCTGCCCCGGAGGAGACCACATGGCGTGACAGACCTCTCCTGGCCCACCCGCTGCTCCCCTCAGCAGTGTACTTCATTGATCTACCTGTTCTGCTCCCCACTCTGTCTCTGGTGAAGCCTCTCACCACCCCTGAGCCTCTAGCCTGTACCACAGTTCTGTATACAC
>NW_004567130.1:10629385-10676574 GCF_000260355.1 Condylura cristata | reverse complement strand
AAAAAAAAAAGAAAAGAAAAGATGTTATTTATTTTTATGTAGAACTAGGGTACAGACCAGAAGTGTGAGGGGTGAGAAGATTCACCAGAGACAGAGTAGGGAGCAGAACAGGCAGATGTACTGAAATACACGGCTGTGAGGAGCAGCGAGACAGGAAGTCTGCTGCACCATGTGAGTCAGCTCCCTGGCTGAGGATCGAACTTATGTCGCAGTGGCCACAGATAGCTTCATGGTGCTGAGACTTAACCTCTTGCAGGGAGGCCCCAGCACACTTGCCTTTGTTAGAAGTATAGGATCCAGTAAACCCTGCCTAAGGAAATAAACGACCATTGCCTCTGACTGTTAGTGGAATTCTCAAGGCTTGAAAGCTTTATTGCGCCAAACTGCATCTCATCTTCATGAGAGCATAGACATGAAAATACCTTGTGAGTCAAAAGAAAAGAAGGGGAGGAGGGGAAGTCTGAGGAGGAGGGGGAGAGGGTGTGGGAGTGGAGAAGGTTGAATGGGAAGAGGTGGAGTAGAAGGATGAGGTGGTGAAGGAGGAAGAGGAGGAAGAGAAAGGCAAGTATTTAGAGAAACCCACTTCCTTCCCAAAGCTTCATGGGCGTAACAGTCCATTTTTTAAACTAAAGTCCCTTTTGTATGTGGCCTACCCATTATCTTTCCATTTATACATCTCTCTTCATCAATTATTAAGCCTAATGTTGTACCATTAAGGGCATAATTATCAGTAATAATTAACTACATTAGATTATTCTTAAGTTCAAGAAGTTCTCTCCAACATCTCTCCCTGAGGGAGACAATGGACTTTAAGCAGCCTCACGCTGTCTCGAGGTCCTGCCTCACCATTTGGGAAGGGATAAAACAGAGTCCAGGGAAGTTTTGGGGATACAAAAATGTTCTGCTCATTCTGTCAAGGGTACTAATATTTTTCCCAGTCCTCACCTTGGCCTCATCCTGACCTCCCTCCCTTACCCCAAGACCTGCTCTCACTCATTTACCAAAACCCTGACTCTGTCTTCACATTGTCACGGACATTCACACTTTTCATATCACCCTGATGCAGGCTGTCTTTATCCTGCAACAACATCATGGCAACAGGCTTCTAATGATCTCTAGTCCCTCTCCACCCAGGTCGACAGTTACCTCTCCAAAGCACAACCCTGATCACATCATATCACTTCCCTATTTAAATCAGTAGTTCGAGGAATTCATCAAGACTTCTAGTTAAAGTTACCTCTACTGAGAAAATAGCAAGAGTTTAAAATTTAAGAGTGTGAGGGGAGGGAAGAGCACAAGGAACTGTGGTGATGGGTCATGGGTGTGTTGTGGTGGGAGAATTATAGGGATTACAGCTGAGGGGAGAAACTGAACACTACCCAAAAGTCAACAAAAATGTAAGAAAACAGATTAATTGAGTTGAAGCCCTCCCTG
This sequence comes from Condylura cristata, assembly GCF_000260355.1. Classification (NCBI taxonomy): domain Eukaryota; kingdom Metazoa; phylum Chordata; class Mammalia; order Eulipotyphla; family Talpidae; genus Condylura; species Condylura cristata. The sequence goes on along the minus strand of NW_004567130.1, from coordinate 10,675,140 downwards.
GTGGTGCAACAGGTTAAAGCAAAACTATGAAGCTGGCTGTAGCTGCTTCAGCACAAGTTTGATCCCCGGTCAGGGAGGTGACCCACATGGTGTAGCAGACCTCCCGACCCTATAAATAAATAAATCTTAAAAAAAAAAAAAAAAGAGTTGGAATGCTTACCTAACCTCTCATTATCTCGGCGATCCTAAGATCTATATGTCTCAATTTTCTCTTGTGACAGGGTTTTGCAGAAATCAAATGAGATTATGAGTCAGTAATGATTGGCAATCAGCTGGCCATCAAGTCCTTTTTCTCCCTTTCTCTCTTCCAAGAGGACACCCTTGAAGACAGTTCACAAGAGCAATGAGGGCCACTGAAGTATGTCTCCCCATCCCCCCAAATTTACATGCTGATTATATTTGGAGAACAGATACCTTTAGGGTGGTAATTAAGGGTAAATGAGGTCAGAAGGGTGGTGGACTGGTCCTTATAAGAAAAGGTACTCTTGGCCCTCCCTGGTGGCGCAGCGGGTTAAAGCACAGCACTGAGAATCTAAAGCCGCTTCTGCATGAGTTCGATTCCCGCCTGCCCAGGAGGTGACCACATGGCGTGGCGGACCTCTCCTGACCCACCGCTGCTCCCCTCAGCAGTGTACTTCGTCGATCTGCCTGTTCTGCTCCCCGCTCTGTCTCTGGTGAAACCTCTCGCCACCCCAAAGCCTCTGGCCTGTACCCCAGTTCTGTATGTACAAATAAATAAATCTTTAAAAAAAAAAAAAGAAAAAAAGAAAAGGTACTCTTTATCTCTCTCGCTCTCACTCTCCTCCACCCCCGCAACCCCTCTCTACATCCCCATGCACAGAGAAGAGGGAAGTGTCCACACAGCAAGAAGGCAGCCATCTATAAACCAGGTAGAAAATATCACTGGAAAAGGTCCCTGACAGCACCTTAACATGGGTTTCCAGCATCTAGAACTGTGAGAAAGCAAATCCCTGTTGTTTAAGCCCCCCGGTCTGTGGTGTTTCATGATGGCAGCCCACGTGGATGCATAACAGGCTCTGGTGCCTTATTGCCTCCTCTCCCTGCTGGGTGTGCACACCACACTGGGTCTCACTGGAGTTCACCAGCAATGCTTTCACTCCTCTGATTCCCCAAATACTCTGCCTGCCCACTCTTCATCCATATTCATGCTTATCTGGAAATCATGTCCCATATAGGGAGTGACCCAATGACACAAGTTATCATGTCCTTCCTGTCATTTCCCCTCATATTTCTTCAGAGTTCAGAACTTTAGACTTCATCTAAAATTTCCCCAGCTTGATCTTATTTCCTGCTAATTTCCTTCCAAGCCATCCTCATCCCCTCATGACGGAGCTCAAACAGCCACTACAAATACTTAGGTGGTTTCACTGTGATTGTGCAGGATGAGCTTGGTGTGACCAAGGCCTACAGGTTTGATAACAAGGTAATTAAGGAAATAACATGTTGTACCACAAAAGACAAGAAGACCATGTTTCCTTTGACTTCAGAGTATTCACAATCACATTTTGCTGCTTAAATTTCCTATCCTAGAATGTTGACAGGGAAGAAATACATGGAGAATTTATAGAATCTGCCAGAGATATACAGCCCCACTGATATCTAGCTGAATCCCCTCTGTAACACCCCACAAGAGAAGGTCAGCTTCTGGATGCATGGGAAGGCCTAGAGATCTTCCCACCTCACAGGCAGATGAATTCATAATGGAATAACTCTAATGATTAAAAAGGCCTTCTTTAACTTGAGCTGAAATCTCCCCACTGGAACTCTCCTTCTGGCCTTTGGAATGCTACAGAACAAGCTGTCTCTCCCCAGTTAGTCTACCAGTGTAAGGACAAGGGCTTTGCTATGCCCACCCTCAAATATCCAGGCTAAACTTCTTTTTATGTGTCTGCCCCTCAGTGACCACTGATTTGAATCTCATCAGGCCTGTTGCTTTCTGCTGCTCTCAGCCCTAGCTGTGTCCCCCAAGTAGGCCTCAGACTAGAGTGGCCCACTCCAGACTTGGGCTGTCAGAGTGAATTGCTCTGCCCCATGGATCTCCCCTCTGGATTTAACTTCATGCGGCTTCAAATCCTCCTTTTAACCTGCCACTCATGGGCCTGTGGGGAGGACTAAGTTAGTCACTAATTGCTAATTGCTAGTCATAATTCTGTCACTGTCAGAGAAACTGCCTCTAAATAATCTGGACCATTTAACATGAACAGATTTCCTCTTGTTGCAGTTCAGAATCCTGGTAACACCAATTTGGTTTCCCTCAACAATATAGGGGTTCGATCACTTAAATTTTTTTTTTGCTTCAGCTCCTCCAGAATTTGGCACAAATTCTGACATTTGACTGCTGATCTTGGGAAAAGAGAATGACTGACATTACAGTGCCTCCTCCAGATCCAGAGTGGGGCAAGGCACTTCATTTACTTTCTGTTTAATGCTCACAGCTATTTGTGAAGTGGGTATTATTCTCAACTTCTAGATGGGTCTCGAGACCTTCCCATGTTTGAGAAGACTGAGGACTGGTGGTATGATTTGCCAGAGGTCCCATGTGAATGATGATGGAGGGTAGTGAGGTGCTCCAACACTGTGATGACCTCCTTCTCCCCTGGACATTCCCTTGTGAGCGTCCCTGAAGGGCAAGTCCTACTACCTAGCTCACTGGCAATTCAGAAACAGCATGTGAACATCTGTATCGTCCCTCACCCTTAGGGACTGGTCTAATCTCAATTGGCATCTCGACTGATTCCTTTGTAAGGTGTCTTCATAGGGGAAATCTGGAAAGGTTGAATCTTCTGTTGTTGCCCTCTTTCAGGGATCCTACTTCCTGGGCTGGGAAAGAAGAGGTGAGATTCATATATTCAGAATATTTTATTTCTGAGACTCTGGTAAATATGTGGACACAGGACTTGCTCCAGAATCATCATAATCTCTGTTGACTCTACGTGAGTTCATGTCTCCCATGAACAATGGTTGCCTTTCACTCATTAACTTCCTTTCACATAAATCTCTCTCCTTGACCCCAGAACCAGAAGGGTAGGAAATCAGGAAACCACATACAAAGCTGGCATTTTCCATATGCCCCTGGCTCAAAAGACAAGTGAGGTCTTCTGGTGGCATCGACGGTTGGAGACGAGATCCAGACGGTTGGAGATCAGCCCTCCCCCCAGTTTAGGTGGGTTCATCCTTGGGAATCATCAAAATCTCAGGGTCTGTCACCCAAAGGGCTTGACGAATATCATGATCTCTCCCCTCCACTGGCTCCCATTCAATCCCTCAAGTATTCCAAGCTCCCCTCCACTTCTGACCTTTGACTATTCTGTTCCTTCTGCTTGGACTGTATTTCCCCAAACTTAAGTGGCTGGCTCCGTCTAGATCCTCAGGTCTCAGCCTAAATATCCAATCCTTAGCAAGGCTTTCCCTGACCCTGTTAGGTTGGATAAGAAAGACCTCTCTAGGGGCCTCCCTGGTTGGCACAGGGACTACAGACAGTGCTATCAAGCTCTCGTCAGCCACTGTAGCACACTCCATCCCTGGAGGGCTCACCCCCTACTCCTCTCAGCAGTGTATTTCAGTAATCTGCCTATTCTGCTCCCCAATCTTTCTAGCGAATCCTTTCACCACCACCCTGCCCCTTGGTTTACACCCCAATTCTTATATGTATAAATAAATAAATCTTTTTTTTAAAGATTTATTTATTTGTACATACAGAACTGGGGTACTGGCCAGAGGCTCAGGGGCGATGAGAGGCTTCACCAGAGACAGAGTGGGGAACAGAACAGGCAGATCTATGAAGTACACTGCTGAGGGGAGCAGCGGGCGGGTCAGGAGAGGTCTGCCACGCCATGTGGTCACCTCCGGGGGCAGGCGGGAATTGAACTCATGCGGAAGTGGCTTTAGTTTCTCAGTGCTGTGCTTTAACCCGCTGTGCCACCAGGGAGGGCCAAATAAATAAATCTTAAAAAAAAAAAAAAAGACCGCTCTACTTTCCTATCATGCTTGACTCAAATACGTTCCCTTCCTAACACCACTATTTATAACTTTAGATCTACTTTATAAGAATGCCTGTCACATACACATGCATATACACACTAATATATGCCAGCACCTTTCACACAATTCTGAATGTGTGAGCAGATAAGATTTGTGTGAACACACAAAGCAGAATGTGACCCATATTAGGTAACTAACATGTAAATATAGAATGAAAGATTAACAATGGATAAATGATTGGATTCACAGTATATGGAGGATTGAGAGATGAGATAAAATAATAATGATAATGATAAAAATAGTCACTATGTGTGGCAAAAGTGAAATATTGTTTTAAGAGACTGACATGTATTAAGTAATTTAATCCTCCAACCACTCTATAAGTAGTTCCTATGAACTCTAGTTTGCAGTTACAGAGATTGCAACATAAGAGCTTATGTAATTTGCCTGAGACCACAAAGGTAGGAATGGGTGGCACTGGGCTTAAAACCAAGACTGCCTGGCTCCAGAATTAAATGCTCTTAACACCCCAACTGTAGTGTCACCTCTACAATAATCTTACTCCAGAAAAAAACATATAGCTGCATCCAACCTGAAATGCACCATGTCAGTGAGAGACAGGGAAAGCCCAGATATAGTTCTCACATGAATAATTCAAGGCTTCATCTTAACCAATATTTTCAGCATTCTTCTGACCCTGACCAGCTAGAAATATTTATTCTGATTTTTTTCCTTTGCCTTTGGAAGTGCCAAAGTGCTTGAAAATGCTGGGTAGGTAGCCAAAGGGAAAGGAGAAGGCAGGAGCTTAGTTGTGAACTAGATGACAGGAACTTGGCTGCACACCAGTCAGCGTAGCCTGGGAACACAGAGAGCACATGGAGGTGTGCAGCTGTGCATTAATCAGAGAAACGCTGTGGAGGAGACTAAGTCATGAAGAATGGGAGGAAACGGCCATTCTGTTAAGAGGCAGAGACAGGCAGAGGGAAGGAAGTAAAGGAGAAGTAGGTGGAAGAGAAGAGGAAAAGGAAGCGGTGGTGGTGGCAGAGGAAGAGGAGAAAAGTGAGAACAGGTCTTTCAAGTGCAAGGCAGTAACTGGCATGCTATGAAGACAACTCTCAACTCCAAGGAGATACATGTCGGTGGGAACTGCCAAGTTTGTGAATACTTGACTCAAGCTCAAGAAAGCAGATGTTTGAGACTGTGGGGAAGCACGGCCATGTGACTTTACTATGGCTCCAGTTTGGGGCTGAAAATGGCACTCTTATCAGGGCGAGCCTTGCTTTTCTAGTTTTATTAGCTCGAGCCTTTCAAAAATGCCCAAAAGGAACAAACATTTCCCATAGCTGGAACAGAAACTTGGAATATTCCTGGACACAGGCTTTGCCTCAGCCACAGCACCCTCCTCAGCGCCTGCATTCTCAGCACTGCCTGTGTGTGTTCGATACAGAAGGCAGACAGATCTCAGGTGACATCAACTGGGGATCCAACATGAGGGTCAAGGGTACATCACCTTCGTCTCTTCTATTTCTTTAATTTGGCAAATATTTATCCAGTACTAGATACAAGACTTTGGGCTAGCTATTAGAAGAGATTTTTTATTTTTCAAAGATTAAGAAAAATGCAGGTTCAACCCTAAGAATAAAGGAAAGCACAGAGAAAGGGCCACCTGGTCTGGAGGCCACTTCTACTCAGACTTTTGAAGGCCAAGTACTTGTCCATTCTCTGTCTCATGTCTTTCCTGTCTTGGTTAACTCTCAGCTGGTTTCCAATCACCTGGTTTCCTCTCCTTCTCTCTCACTCTTGAGTTCCCACACATAGGTCTTAAGTCTGCCAGATCATCCAGGACCCCCTGATCACCTGGTAGCATCTTAAATGACTGAACTTTGATCTGATTGATCAATAGATTTTAGAGACTTAAAGATAAAGCCAGATATATTTTACTCAAAATAGTTTAGAAAGTTGTCCTCTATCTTCAAGGAAAATGTTCACAGGAGTCTGGTCATCCTTAAATTAAATGGTAGTCAGGTAACCTTTAGACCATACCTATCAACCTCATAAATTTCCATCTCCAAGGATAAAGAGAAGATACCCAAGTAGCCAGTAAAGAAAGTCCTAGCTCTGTTCTCACCTTCAATGAATGTGGACAACTCAACAGGTTAACCCTGCTGAATCACTAAGGATTCAATCAGATAGGTGACATGAAAACCCTTCACATTTCCCATCGAAAATAGAAGAATAAGAGCTAACCCTGAGAGTTTACTCTGTGTCAGTCACTGTTCTGATACTGTCTGTGTTCTCACAACTACCTCGAGTATGTGCTATGATTCCTACTAGAGAGAGAATAAATGTAAGGCTTAGTAACTCACCCCAGGTCACACAGCTAGTAAGGGAGAGAGGCTGACTTCAAACCCAAGCAGCCTGACTCAAGAAAGAGCCAGACCTGAGCAAGGTGGGTAAAAAACTTTGAGCCTAAAGGCCAAATCTGGCCTTCCACCTGCTTTTGAAAATAAAGCCTTATTGGAACATAGCCAAGCCCACCCGCTTATATACTGTCCATGGTATGTATGCCCATGGAGCTTTTATGTTATAATAGCAGAGATGAATACTTTTGACAGAGACCATATAGCTTCTAAAAATATTCACTCTCTGGTTCTTTGCAGAGTTTGTCAATCTCCTCCCTAAACCACTGTGATCCTCTAACAAAAAAGAAAGGAAAGGAAATATGACTATGGAGAGTCACTCAGTGTCTAATTCTACTCACTGATTATTAACTGCCTAGTATGCCCACACCCATTTCCTCCTTGCTTGTTCCCTCCTCTATGGTCTGAAATCTAAGAATTTTAGCCCCTGAAGGGCCTGTGAAGTCCTCAATCTGACTGTCTCCCTTACAGTGGAGACTCTAGGAGACTGAGAGATGTTAATGATTTTCCCAATGTCCTAAACCTAGGACAGGCCAAATTCTTGGGCTCCTCTTGAGGTCACTGCTCCCTCCGGAATGCTTACTTCTGGGTTGAGGGTTGGCTCGACTCATTCATTGCACCCAGCAACCCTATGAAGCAGGCTTTCATAATTGGGACCAAACTCTCCTCACGTAAGAGTTCTCCAATGGGATATTCTTAGTGCTCCACCTCTCAGTAATTTCTGCTGCCATTATGCAAGGAATGAAGAATTCCTCCTTCAGAGTTCACTTTCCTGCTTTTACATCATCCACATCCCCAAATAATACTTACAACACAGCACACAGCAGTTGTTGATTAAAGGCACTAAACCACAGTGCCATAGCAAAGGGAAGTCTCGGGCTCTCACACAGTTAAATATCGTATAGTTTCACATTACTCCGTTGGCTTGGCTTGCCTCACACATGACGCAGGCTCCTGGGGATATTCCTGCCTGGCTCCCTGTATACACTGACGTCTCTAATCCATCCCTACAGACCTGGCCCCTCATCTCCAGCCGTCCCTCGCTTCTTTCTCCAAGCCAATGCTCAAATCATTTCTTTCCGCCTCATTAACTTTTTAGAAACAGGCTCTTTTTCCAGTGTTCCTGAATCTTCACTGGTTACAATTCACAGACATTCATTTCAAAGTGCCCTAAACTCACAGGAAAGCCTTCCTCCCCAGCCTTAGCATCACCTTTGTTCAATTTCCTTTCACACTTTACAAGCTTTAATTTCCTCCTTTTCACCTGGTAACTACTCAATCCCTTCAGACCTCAGGTGTATCAACCCAATGTCAATTCAAGTAATCTCATCCTGAGGCCCCTGACTCCCTTGAGCTTCCCTGGCTGTGCTGGCCTCCTATGGCACAGAACAATAGAGCTAAAGAAAGACAGAGGGGACAAAGGGTCCCACTGAAGGGTCTCTGCCACCACCAGCAGGTTGAGAGAGATGTCAGCTCCGAGAGCCCCTGGGATGTGCTTGAGCCAACACCTTTGAGAACTGATACTCAGGTTGCGAACTTACAGACTGATGACAGGCTCAAACTAACTTTGTGTTTCATTACAAAAAGAAATTTAGAAGCATAGTTTTAATGCCTTTTAAGCCAATATTAATTTGGGGGAGAGATTTGCAATTTCTTTCATACTACTTTTTCTTCAATTCCTACTTTCAACTGGTCCTTTAATGGTTTTAAACCATTTTAAATTTCAGAATGGAAATCACTATGCTTATTTTTCTTCTAAATTAGCAGTTTTTAAACTTTGTAAGTTAGCAAAACCTTGTCCTCAAACAAAATTATAGCAGATTTCCTTTACATAAAATATTTTTAAAAGGTTGTGGAGCTGGGGAGGAGGGAAAGAGAAGCCCCTGGAATTTTTATAGAGCCTTGTAGGGAACATAATTTTTAAAAATCACAATTTTAGGGCCCTCCCTGGTGGCGCAGCGGGTTAAAGCACTGCACTGAGAAGCTAAAGCCACTTCCGCATGAGTTCGATTCCCGCCTGCCCCGGAGGAGACCACATGGCGTGGCAGACCTCTCCTGAACCGCCCGCTGCTCCCCTCAGCAGTGTACTTCGTTGATCTGCCTGTTCTGCTCCCCACTCTGTCTCTGGTGAAGTCTCTCACTGCCCCTGAGTCTCTGGCCTGTACCCCAGTTCTGTATGTACAAATAAATAAATCTTTAAAAAAAATCACAATTTTAGAATATAATGATCATACTGTGTCGCATCGAAGATGCCAGTGATTGTAAGGTACACCAGGTACATACCATGCCACACCAAAGAAAGAAAGGCATTGCCATCATCTCGTTTAGCCCTGTCATGGACCCTCCAAAGTAGATAATCTTTTCTCAGGAAAGTTCACTGCCTTTCCCAAGGTCATGCAGCTAGTAGATGTGACAGGTCAGATACCCATTTCATAGTCCATCCTTGTTCTACACAGAATTTTCCCTCAGAGATGGGAACGTCCTTGTTTCCCTCTTCCAAAGTCCTAACAAATGGTGATATTTTCAGTAAATCTGATCAGATAAATAAGTCTAGATAAACCAGTGTCATCAAACTGCCTCATCATTGTAAGAGAAACAATTTCTGAGTAATAGATGATGCCATAGCCCAAGCAAGGGACTCCACCTCTGACTTCCGGAACAAGGCTGCTGGGAATTACGGCAGCAATGGAATCGCCATGAGGACTTTAAAAGCCAGGACACAGGCTGGTGCTCCCTCAATTTTTGGTTGGCTTCTTACTTGCACAGTTCTCTATTCAGTTAATGTCATCTGCAGATAGGGCAGATAACATCTGGCCACATGCCAACCAGTAGATTTTCTTCTCTTTCTCTCCCTTTTCCCACCCCATATGCAAATAAATTCTTTTGAAGTATTTCAAAAAAATTCTCGCTGTATGTCTGCTTTGGGCTTTTGTCCTGTATTCTTTTCTTTTACTTTATTATTTTTATTAATTTATATATCTATTTACACTATTGTTCATTTTTAAAACTATGTTTACTTCCCTCCTCCCCCACTTTGCCTGCCCATCATCACCATAGTCCTCCACATTCCTCCCACCCCCCAATCCCTCTCTGTTCCCCTCCCCTTAGGATATCTCTGGTTTATAGCTGTCTATTATGTTGTGTTTTCTATTGTATTGCTTATTTCCCCCTTATGTCTTATTCTCTTATATTCCTCCTATAAATGAGACTATTTGATATTTTTCTTTTTTCCATCTGACTTACTTCCCTGAGCATGATCCCTTTCAGCTCCATCCATGTTGTTGCAAATTTGCTCTATATTCTTTTTTTTTTTTTTAAGATTTATTTATTTGTGCATACAGAACTGGGGTACAGGCCAGAGAGGCTCAGGGGCGGCGAGCCAGAGACAGAGTGGGGAGCAGAACAGGCAGATCAACGAAGTACACTGCTGAGGGGAGCAGTGGGCAGGTCAGGAAAGGTCTGCTAAGCCATGTGGTCACCTCCAGGGCAGGCGGGAATCAAACTCATGCAAAAGTGGCTTTAGCTTCTTAGTGCTGTGCTTTAACCTGCTGCACCACGAGGGAGGGCCAAATTTGCCCTATATTCTTATGGTGTGGTTAAGAACTCACAAGCTGAGTCAACCTCATTCACCCCCGAGGCCCTACAACATCATCAACAGCATGTGGGCAGCTTTTTATCAAATGCAGGTTCCTGGGGCCCTCTTCTAAATTTGGTGGGGTTGTTTGTTTTTAATTTAGTAGGTCTGGGATATGGCCCAGAAATATGGATTTTCAGAAAGCACACCCAGGTTCATCTTGGCCTCATGCATGCAGTTTACATCTAGTTTCCTCTCCCTCGAGTCTTTACTCCAATGGGCAACTCATATTTCCTCATGGAAAATTTCTAGTGTAGATCCACTAGAAATTAAGATCTCAGCTTCCACCCTTAGGAGATTCTGATTACTGGACAGGTTTAGGAAAGTGCATGAAGCCTTAAAAATTGTTGCAGGGGGCCCTCCCTGGTGGCACAGCAGGTTAAAGCACAGCACTAGGAAGCTAAAGCCACTTCAGTATGAGTTCGATCCCCGCCTGCCCTGGAGGTGACCACATGGCACGGCAGACCTCTCCTGACCCACCTGCTGCTCCCCTCAGCAGTGTACTTCGTTGATCTGCCTGTTCTGCTCCCTGCTCTGTCTCTGGTGAAGCCTCTCACCACCCCTGCATGCAGACATGCCTGTACCCCAGTTCTGTATGAATAAATAAATAAATCTTTAAAAAAAATTGTTGCAGGGAACCCTCCCCAGTGGCACAACAGGTTAAAGCGCAGCACTGAGGAAGCTAACCTAGCTTCAGCACGAGAGTTTGATCCCAGGCTAGAGAGCTGACCCTCATGGCATGGCAGATCTCTCCTATCCTGCCCGCTGCTCCCCTCAGCAGTGAATTTCATAGATCTGCCTGTTCCGCTAACCCTCTGTCGCTAGTGAATCCTCTCACCACCCCTGTACCTCTGGCCTGTACCCCAGTTCTATATGCATAAATAAATAAAATCTTTTTTAAAAATTGTTGCAGGAAGAAACGTCAGTTTCATCAAGGAAGCAGTGAATTCTTCAAAAAAGAAGAATGATACCAAGTGTCTGTTGTTTTTTCAAGTTGCGCTAGTGCTGAGAGATGAGTAAGGAAAACAACACACCTATAGGAAATCTGACATGAACCACTGAAGCATGCCCACGTTGGGTGGGGTTCATTCTTGCTTCTACCTTTCTTAGCCTAGACCCACAGCTGAGTGCTATCAGGAAGAAAGACATCATCACTGGTTAAGATGTGAGGTGTTCCTGAGCCTAGCCCAAAATGCCTGTCTCCTAAGGATGGAAGCTGAAGCCTTAACCCCAGTAAATCTACCCTAGAAATTTTACATGAGGAAATGAGTTTCTCATGCTAGTGAGAATTTGGGGGACAGAGGACCAGATGTGAAATGCATGGATAAGGCTAGATGAGCACTTAGCCAATTTATTATATGGAACACTGAAACAATAGGTAGGGTGGGGTGGGTATACTGTTTTCAAATTAAATTAAACTGCAAGGTCTGATGCAGCTCTCTTATTCAGCAGAACTCAAATCCATTAAGATTACATGCTAACTTAGGCTTTGAAATCTGTAGAGCAACAATGTGCAATGGAACTTTCTACAATAATGGAACTACTTTCAGTCTGTATGGCCAGCTATAAGGCAATGGAAATATAGTGTGACGAAGGAAAGAAATGTTTAACTGAATCTATCTTACTTTAACTTAAATAGTCAGCATGGCTAGTGACTACCTTATTGGACAGTGCAGCTCCAGAGGGAGCTTAAACTTGGAGATCAGAGCTGCCTCTGTGACACCAGCTCTTAGGAAAACACCCAAGTCCAATATACAAGACAAAAAGTATTAGGAGAGACCATCATGAGGAAGCCAGCCACAAAAATCAGCCTAGTACTGCTGGACACCTTAAAATACAATATAAATAACTTGAGGGGAAATCCATGACTCTCTTCCTCCAGTCAGCCCATAGCTGCCACCCTTTTCTTGGCATGTATGCTTCATTAGCCCCATCTTTCACCAGTCAGTCTTGTTTGTATCTTAAGCCCATGGAATTGTGCAATTCAGTCAATTTGTTCAACCAATTGTTTCCATAAGAGAGAATCCTGAGTTCAGAGGGTCACTGAGTTGAACTTATATATCAGTCAGAGCCCTGTGCTGATATAATAAACTTCCCATTGCCCTTCCACTCATGTGCCTTGATTGAGATATTTCCTCCTACAAACAACTGATGGGGATATCCCTCTTAAATAAACAAAATACACCATCCTCCAAGAGATGAAAATAATTGGAAATGGTAGGAGGACACTCCTTTATCCACGCAATGAGTCATTTATCAATGGCCTCCTTTCTATCAGGCATGGCACTGTGTTAGGTTTCAGTGGTAGTTCAGATAAACTCTCTCCCCCATGGGACTTAGAGTAGCAAAAGAACTACTGTATATTGAATTTCTACCCCATAAGAGGTCGCCACTTCTCCTAACACTCCTAGAAGGTAAATATTACCATCACCATTCCATAAGTAGAGAAGCGGAAGCTCAGGTGATCAGCAAAAATCACCTCAGCCTGTGTTCTTTTTGTTTCTCCACACTGCCCACCTCCTGTAGTCTTTTTTTCCATTAATCCCTTAAAGGATTTCAAGCATTACTACCTTAAAGACTGTTCCCACCCCACAAGAGATTAAGGATGCCTGAGAGATCTAGTGAGCAGGAGATCCATTATCTAAAAGAGACAGGAAGAATCACAACTACCCAAAGCCAAAAAAGAACATGTGCTCCTACTAAGGAAATAGTATTTCAGAGAAAACTTACCGGCCACCACACCATACTTCGGCCTGCCAGGAAGAAGCCTCCAACGGTCCCACGATTCGTGGAAAACATAGCCTGGGGAGGAAATGATCAAAAAGTTAATGGAAAGCAAGAACAGAGTGATACTGCTGGCCAAATGGACATATGTTCCCGTAAATTCGTGCTTTCTTCTACCCACTTCACTTTAGGAAACACTTTCACATTCCTCAGCCCCCTGGAGCTCTGGTTACTCATGAAGAAGACAGGGGAGCTACATTTGACAGGCAAGGAACTGAGGCTCAGAAGGTTTCAACAGGGTGCCTGAGAACTAGCTCAGCATTTAACAAAGGCCTGGCTCAGAGAGTCACTCCATCTGACTTGTTTATCTGCCCAACAGGAAGGCAGAACTTTTAGGCCATTTTTATAAGCATAATCTGGATAAAATGAAATATCACCTTGAGTGAAATATATGGTTTAAATATACCATACTGATACTGTTAATAAAACAAAGAGAAAAGAAAACACACAGCACTCATACCAAGTATTATGTAAATAACTAGACCCTTAAACTCAATTCACAACTTTGCTCTCTGGGGATGTGGAAAGGAGCTTGTTAAAATTGTTACTTTTCATGAATCATGCTTAGTGAAATAAGCCAGAAAGAAAAAGAAAAATAGGGCCCTCCCTGGTGGTGCAGCGGGTTGAAGTTCAGCACTATGATGCTAAAGCCACTTCAGCATGAGTTCGATTCCCAGCCAGGGAGCTGATCCACATGGCGCAGGCAGACCTCTCCTGACCCACCCACTGCTCCCCTCAGCAGTGTACTTCATCAATCAGCCTGTTCTGCAAACAACTCTGTCTTCTCACTACCCCTGTACCCCAGTTCTGAATGTTTAAATAAATCTTTAAAAAAGTAAAAGAACAATGACGAATGATTTCCCTCATGCAGGAGCGTAAGGAATCAAAAACAATCAACTAACAACTATAAACCAGAGACATTCTACAGGGGAAGAGAGAGAAACAGGATCAAAACTGGGGCAGGAAGAGCACATGGGACTGTGGTGATGGCACATAGGTGAAGCGGTGGTGGGAAGTCCACGGGGACAACTGAGATGGAAAAATGTACAAAATGAAGAATGATGTTAAAATGTATATATAATTTTAAAAACTGTAAAAAATGTTATGTTTCATTACATGATGATATTGAGGTGAATGCAAAGGAAGAAGGGGGGATTCCTTTTGACAGGGGTGTCAGGAAAGGCTTCACACAAGGGGGAGCATTTCAGCAAGTTTTGAAAAAATTGTGGGGTCTTATTAGAGAAAAAAAGGAAAGGCTACTTGAGACTGAAGAAACAGCAGTAGTGATGTGCCAGGGAGGAGCTGCACTGGTAGGGAGAGGGCAGGAATGATGGATGGTGCTGTCTGGAGAACCTGGCTGAGGTATATGAATAGGGAGAATGGTAAGAAGTGGGGACACAGGCCCTATAAAAGCATGAAGAAGCTAAAAAGTGCAGGCCTACTTCATAGGCAGTGGGAAATCACAAATGGTTTATGAGAAGACTGATATGTATTTTCAATACAAGACACCCAGCCCGTCTCATGGCTTCCTTGAGATGTTGCCTCGGACCCTCCAGCTTACTCCTGGTCTGACCAGGTCAGGACCCATTCAACCAGCGCAAAATGGGGTGGTGTTTCTGCCCTCCATCCCCTGCCTCCTTCCTCTTTCTGTGTCCAGGCCGTCTCCTGGCTAATGCTTGCTCATCTCCCTGGAAAATGCTAGAGGCTGGTAATGATTTTGTGCTGTCAGAGTGTCTGGGTTTTCACAGATGAGTCCTGAGGCTGAAGAACATCACTGGTTCAAGAGGTAAACTCTGAGGATGACATTAGCAGACGTCGGCTACAGATGGCAGCTGGCTGGGTGCTCAGCCTGCAGAGATGAACTGCGCTTAGGCACTTAGGGACTAGGCCCGTGTGTGTATCCAAACAATCTACAGAAACTTGCCGACCACCCCTGTGGACTAGGAAGGGATAGCATAGTTAGCATAGTTCAGATCTTTCTGGACTTCAACATTATGCTCCCTCCCATAGGGCACACTCTTGAGGACTCTGCAGCAGTTTTTCTGGGAATAGCAAGAGAACTAACAGGCCTAAGAAGCAGAGAAGGCAGTGAGGGCCAAAACAGAAATAACTCCTAAAGACTCTGGCCACAGTAGTTGTCTCAGGAAAGGCCGTACTGCAGCTCATTTTGAAGGCAAAGAAAACTGATATACCCACGCCCAGAAGGATTGGGGAGACAGGAAAAGTGGGTTTTGCAGCCCAGACATTTCCAAGTTGGCCTCAGAAATGAAGCACTTAGAGGAAGAATATTAGGGCCGAGACTAGAGAGGGGAGCTGGAATAATTCAGGAATGGTGTCAGAGACAAATAAAAGGTAAGGAGAGGTGTATCTACTCAGGGCTTTTTCTCTTTGGAATGTTCAAAAACACAGCCTGTTTACCCACCCTTCAAGGCCCTTCAAACACCACCTTCCCCACAAAGCCTTACCTAGCATTTCCCTTACAGAAGCCTCCTCCTCCTCACTCCCAAACAATTTTCTCCCTCTCTCACCTGAGAACATCTACAGCATATCACCTCTACCTTCTCATGACCATCATAACAGTTTAAATTTATGTTACTATATTTAGTCATGTGGGGTGATATGTTGAGGAGATCTAATGTATAGTGTGGTGATTACAGTTCACAATACTGTTCTGAAAAATTTGTTGAGACAGTTGCTCTTAAAGTGTTCTCACCATGATAAAAAAAAAAACAACATAATCATGCAAAAGTGGTGTGGATATGATCATTAGCTTGACTGTGGACATCACTTTGTACATTTTTTATCTCTTTGAGTATAGTTTCTTGTTCCTGGTGCACAGACAAGTTAAACAAATGGGTTTCTCAGCACCCTCTGCCTCCACTCTAATCCTCCCCCTACCTGCCCCCCCACCCCCCTGTATCCCATTCTGAACACCCTCTTCTAGAAATGAGCCTCCAAGGAGGCAGGCATTCTGCGGTAGTAGGTCAGCCACATTCAGCACTGCAGCTCATGTCCTCTGCCTAGTCCTCCCCACCTTCCTTCCTACACATGAAAAGGTTCCCAAGGGATGCTCAAAGAAAAGCTCTAAGATCCCACATCCCACTTTGCAAACCATCAGATTTGCTTATCTGCCCTGCATATGGAAGACAACAGTTTTACAAATGGAAGCACACTGGCAAATGAAGCATAGTTATTAACCCACAATTTTTTTTTTCTAATGGAGTAAGAATGCCAGAACTTAAAAACCTGGGTGCATTGGGTCTGGAGAAGAGATGACTTAAGTGTGGCCTATCATTTTCTGATAGCTAAAGTAAGACAGACTCCCTCTGTGCAGCCTAAGGTACAACCAGATGCAATGGGAAAAGCTCTAGGACATTAGATCTGAGCTCAGTGCTAGAAAGAATTCTCTTGCTATCAAAGCTGTCTGGATTAGGAAACGGGGCCATGGGGGAGAGCTTCTACTGAAAGTATTTCGGTAAAGACTGTTGACAACTTGTCAACCCCCTTGTCAAACAGGTTAAAGATTTGAGCATAGAATGAAGAGCATTATTAAACTTCTTAAACTTCAGGTCTACTCTTTATGAAAATACGATGAACGAAGGAATTCAACGCTATAGAACTCTGTCAAAGCCAATGGTGACAGGACCATGGAGAGGGTCTTAGCAGAAAGGATAGTGTCTTTGGAGTGGGGGGGAGGTGAGATGGTGGGGAGAGCCTTGTCTTTGGCATCATAACGCCTGTATTCTGGTCCCAGCCCTGCTGCTACTTCACCTAAGTGACTTCTGGTCACTCATTCTGTCCTCATCTGTAAAATGGAGAGGTTGAGCTCCTCCCGTGCCATTCCTCTTCAGGCACCCAATGATGCTATTAGTGCAAATGGTCGCATAAGATGGGGGTCAGCAGTCTTTTTCCATTAAAAGGCCAGATATGGATGCTTTGGTGTGGTGTGATAGGGTGACATATCTGAGGAGGTATGAACCTGATCCACTAAGTCATACATAGTCATAAACCATTGTCACCTCAACAAAAAAGGAGAGACCAGAGATAGTAAATATTTTAGGATTTCTGAAACACATGGGCTGTTTGCATCAGAGTGTTGTTTTTTTGTTTTGTTTTGTTTTCAAAACTCCTTAAAAGTGTAAAAGGCAGTTTTAACTTGTGGGTCATACAAAAAAAAGCTGTGGGCCAGACGTGGCATGCGAGTCACAATTAACAATGCCTGGAATAAGGGATTTCTGGACAGCTTAATGAAATCTTCCAGAAAAAAAATAAAGCCATAGACTCAGCTTACAAAGATACAACATAGCTTTCTGTGGTTAGCATAGCCGTGACTCATGGTCCCAAAGAGCATCTGAAGTAAGTTGGGGTTCCAAAGCAATGGATGCTGGGTAAACTGATGGGGAAGTTTGCTCCTCATCCATCCACTGATCCCCACAGGCTGAGAGAATGTCTCCTCAAATCATTTTCCTAAGGAGCAAGTTCTAGCATGTTCTAACAGGGTAAGGGGAAGAGCTATATGCAGTGGGTCACTAAGGTCAATAGCAGGTCCACAACGATATAACCTATGCTGCTGGGTTTATAGCTGTCATCAGCACTGACAATGTTGAAGAGAATCTCCACCTCATCTATGATGCCAAGGATGTATTTGCTGTTAATCACATTACACCCAAGGAGGCCAAGTACAAGATGTGTAAAGTGGGAAAAATATTGTGGATTTCCTCAGCTGGTCACCCATGATGCACATACCATGTACTATCCTGATCACCTCACCAAGGTGAATGACACCATCCAGATTGATTTGCAAAGTGGCAGGATTACAGGTTTTATCAAGTTTGACACTGGTGACCTGGGTATAGTGGCCGGAGGTGCTAACCTGGGAAGAGCTGGTGTGATTACCAAAAGAGAGAAAACACCCTGGTTCTCGTCATGTGGCCCATGTAAAAGATGCCAATGATTACAGCTTTGCCACCAATTTTTCCAACATTTTTGTTATTAGTAAAGGCAATTAGATTTCTCTTCCCCGAGGAAAGGGTATTCACCTCGCTATTGCCAAAGAGAGAGATACAGATAGGCAGCCAAATAGAGCAGTGGGTTGGATGGAATGGTCTTGATGTTTAAATAAAGATAATACAGCATGACTTAAAAATAAATGAATAAATAAAGACACAATATAAAATTCTCCAAGAAACAAACTGAGAGATGATGAATGAAAATGGAACTAAAAACTGAAGAAATAAATAAGCTCAAGCCCATGGAGCTAGTGGGATGAGGCAGCATTAAAAGAGGATAAAACAAAACTAAATAATTTTGGAAGAGATGAGGCTAGTGAGGAAGTACAAGGGGCCTAGACCACAAAGATTGTGCAGGAGTCAGGATTTTTGCCCCTAACCTACAACACTAGAAAAAAAAAGAGGGATGTAAACCTGGAAAAAGAAATCCAGCATGTTAAACGATCAGGGTCCAGAGGCACTGGCTAATGGGAAAAGATTAAATGTAAACAAATACTAGCAGACTCATTAAGTAGCATTTAACAGGACAAGCGATACGAATTCATAAATATTTGAAAAGTGTAAACACCATCAGCAGCAGGACTAGCAGGGCTAAAGTGGGGCTGGTTAAGGGAAAGGAGATTATCAGTGATTGTCTGGGCAACAGGGAGCACAGCACAGCTAGCAAATGATGGGTTCCCACCTTGGCTCCAATACTTATGGGTTTGAGAGGGATTCCAGGGGGGAGGCAAGCCAACTGGCAAAGCTCCTGGCATCACAGAAAAGCCAAGGGCCAAGAGACCTGAGTTCAAGAAACAATTTCAGGTGTCGCAGCCTGAGGTGAATCACAAACACACAAGCTTCCACTTTCTCTTCTGTAAAGTAGGGATTTGAACTCTCTCTTCCCCAACCCCTCCTCGACTTTTGTGACCATGTCCTATCAAGCTGACCACTTTGACCATTTTACTTAAAAGGACAAAATTTGTCCAAATTTGACTTAAACACTGGAAGACAAATGGTAAGTGTTTATTTGTCTTAAAGATTCCTATGTTCCACAAAGGGCTTTCCGATTCACCTCTGCAGATCTTCATGACAACCTTGGAGAGTCTTATGAATAGGAAAGGTGAAACTATGTCAATGTTGCGACCAAATCTGACACTCTTGGGTCCCAGTTGGACACTTGCCACTATTTTCTGGAAAGCTGAGAGTATTGAGGGGTGTCAATCACACTAAGACCTTGTGACCCCTGAGAAGGCTTTCAGTCACACCCGGTTTCTACAGTTCCCTTTCAAAAAGTGTAACCCTTCCTTTTATTCCATGACCCTGGGGTCATGGAACGGTTATAATGTCCACTCTCCTCTGAGTTAGAAACTTTTAACCCAACCACCTGCTGGCACCACAGCCTCCTGGCCTGTCACCCTTCTTAACAGCCTTTGAGAATGGCTGGAATATTTGCATACCTAAATCACCTCCTCTTCTAGTTACTGGGTGTGCCAGAGTCTGTCATAAGTGAAATTTCCAAGTTCGAAGCTGCTAAGAACAAGTTTCTCTGGTTTGGTGTATTCCCAGAGTCCCAAAGGAGAACCACATGCATTTTCCTCTCCCAGACCAAAACACCTGCAGTCTTTCTCCTCCTTCTTGCCACCTGTTTTCCCAACTCTGACTCAACGGGGCCCCTGACACCCCCAGGACACCAGGCCTGGGGTCAGCCTTCCCCAGGAAGAGGCTAGAGGCAGCCCCTGACTATGGGCTGCCTCAGGCACTTGTGGCAGGCAGCGGCTCCTGTCCTTCCTGCTCCACGCTCTTTCTTTTCCATCTGAAATTGGATGACTACGGCAAGACGGAGGATGAACCTCTTTGTGGTCCACCTCGCAGGTCTCCGACCCTCCCTACAAATCCAAGCTGCCCCCCACCCCAGATTCTCCTATTTCCCACCTACTCTTCCACTCAGACTTGCATGGGACTTTCTCAAGGTCCTCTCACTCCAGTTTACCCCCTTCCCAGAGCAAGGCACCCCCTGCACACCTCTCAAATGCTTCCAAGTTTTTTCCAGGCTGCTCCACAGACCCTTCAACCCACTACCCCCTCCTCAAAGTCCAAAGCTCACCTGTCAGGCTCTTGTGTGCGCCCCCCTCGTCCCACCCAGTGTCCCTCGCTCCCTCAGTCGACCTCCCTGGACCTCCACGTACCCACAGACCGACAGCCATCACCACCACAAAGTAGACGACGATGACAGAGATGTCGGCTGCATTTCGGATGCGCATGTAGGCCGGCTCTCCGGTGCTGTTGGTCACCGGGCTCAAGGTGGTAAGGTCCATGGCGGCGGCGGCGGCGGCGGCGGGGATGTGTCCCTCCCTCCCTAGTTTCTCGCTCTTATATGGCCTCGGGGTTAATGATCAGCCAGAGGAGGGCAGCGGAGAAATCCCCGCAGCCCGGCAGTGGTGCAGGCGCTGCGCTGCCGCCGTCGGAAGCAGCTCCCGGGCCAAAGTGAATGGAGCTGTCAGCGGGGGGGTGGTGGCTGCCGGCAGGTAAGGCTGCCCTGCAAACAGCAGGAAAGGGCTGGGCAGGGGGTGGTGCCCGCCTGGCACAAAGGCCTGCTGTCCTTCTGCAGCCTGCCTCCTTATTCGGAGCAGGGCAGAGCGCAGCAGCTCCACTGAGAAACCAGGCTGCCTGGGGTGATGAGGCTTATGTCACCTGCCATCTGGCCTGGGACCAGTTCCGTGCCCTCTGTGGGCCCGGATTCGCTAAGTGTAATGGGTGCAAGACTGGCCCTACAAGTCATCCAAGTTCTTGGTGTCCGTGGAGAACATTCTAGGGAAAATCTGAAGTTGTTGGCTACCACCATTAAAATTCAGCCCAATCTGGTCTATGTATACACCCATCTGGAAATGTACACACACAGGTACTATTACTCAGCCACTAAAAAAAAGGTGAAATCTCACCACTTAAATAACATGGATGGACCTTGAATGTTAAATAAAATAAATCAAAAGGTAAAAGACAAATGTCATAGGATTTCACTTATTTGTAGAATATAAAAAAAAAGCAAAAGCAATCAAATGGAAACAAACTCTTAGACTCTGACAACAAAATGATGGTTGCCAGAGGAGGAGAGAGGGATCAGGTTGGGTAGATGACTGGACATTTGGTGAGGCGATTGATGTGAAATACACATTTGCAGAGGTGAAAACTACATATATGAAACCTATACAATGTTGTAAACAGATGTTATCTCAATAAAAAGAAATTCAGTGCAATCACAATCTCTTGACCACAGAGATGATCACCCATCAACCCAGCTGTCTGAACCCCTCCACAGCCTGTAGCCCTCGGAGGCACTGACACCCCCACTGTAGGGAGGAAGAAACTCAGGCTGGGAGATGGGATCCCATTGGGATCTACTTCCTAGCCCTGTGTGTCACCCAGTAATGTGATATGGGAGCCTCCCAGGGAGGCGGGTGGAAAGGTAGTAGCAAGGTAGTTGCTCCTTTCCAAGGAACTCAGCAAACCTGGCCCTTCCTGGAACTGCCAGCCTAGGCATCTGGAAGCCATATAAGGCGAAAGTCCGACTCAGAATGAATAAAGCTCAGAGGCATGACTCAAACAAGGTCACACAATGAAACACTGAGGTCAGGAAGGGCAGGACAGGTCAGAGAGAGGGCTGAAGGAGGCTCTCGGGGGCTAGCACTGGAGATCACAGAGCAGAAGAGGGCAGCTTTACTTCCCAGGAGGTGCAAGGAAGAGGAGAAACCACACAAACACTGCCAGGACTAATGCCTCAGGCCCTCCCTGCCCAATGCTAGACACCATCCACTGCCCAAATGCCAGCAAGCTGCTCCTTTGCACCTCTGAGACCTACTTACCTCCTTTTTTGTTTTTTTTTAAGGATTTATGTTATTTATTTTGGCATACAAGATATGGGGTGCAGGCCAGAGATGCTGGGGGTGGGGATGGTGAGAGGATTCACCAGAAACAAGAGTGGGGAGCAGAACAGGCAGATGATGATGTACACTGCTGAAGGGAGCAGCGGGCAAAACAGGAGAGGTCTGCTGCATCGTGTGGGTCACCTCATTGGGTGGGGATCGAACTCATGCTACAGTGGCTGCCAAGAGCTACATAGTGCTAAGACTCAACCCCTTGTGCCAGCAAGGAGGCCCTTCACTTCTTACTTCTTCATGATTGTTTTTATGGAGGCTGCAGTCTTCCCCATTTTCCCCCATCCAATCCTTAAGATTGGAAACCATATGAGATCATGTCCAGGGCCCATCAAAAACCTTCCCACAGGGATCAGGAATTCTTCTGTGGAAGAAAAGTGAAGTCTGTGGAAATGAGCAAATCCAAAAAGTGAACAGGAGGGAATACTGAAAGTGCTACAGGCCTCAAAGGAGGGACAGAGCTGTCCTCTGACCTTGCCAGGTCAGCACAACAAGGATGGTCAGAGAAGGAAAGGGATGGTGACCAAAGAGAGAGGCCAGGAAAATGCATGCACTCATTCATTCATTCTTGCAGCAAGAGAGAAGCTTCTGTGTGCCACATCATGTGTGTCACCCAGGGGATATAGTTGTAAACAAGATTCATAGGGCCATCATTAAAAATGAAAACTTCTATAAAATTAGCACTATAATGTGTGCTTTGAAATTCTTAGCAAGGATTTTGACCTGGAATAAGGGAGGAAAGCCTGGAAAAGGTCTGGTTTGAGGAGGACCCTGAAAGAAAACAAGTGAGCCAGGTAAGGTGAGTGTGAGGGACGGACAAGAAGAGGGCAACTCGGGAGGCAGACGGCTGTCTGTGATGTATAGGGAGGGACCAGCTGGAGCTACAAATACAAATACAAATCAGTAAATAAAAAGCTTGTCATCAGCAAGTAACCCCCACAAGGCAAACCTCAGTCTGCCTGATGTCGTTTTACAATTTCATTTCCTCCTTGGTATCTTCTAAAAGAACACCTTAAACCCAAGAAAACAATATGGAAATTCCTCCAAAAATTAAAAATAAAGCTACCATAGGATGCAGCAGTTCCTACCCTGGTTATATACCCAAGGAAAATGAAAACTCCATGTCAAAGGGCTCTCTATACGTCCATGTACATAGCAGCATGTTATGTAACTGTCAAAACATGGAAGGAACGTAAGGCCTATCAATGAGTGGATAAAGATGTGTGAGAGAGAGAGATAGCTAAATAGATATACAATGGAATATTATTCAGTCATAAAAAGGAGGCAATCTGTCGTTATGATTCTGTGGATGGACCCTGAAGACATTATGAACAATGATATAAGTGTACAATTCAGGGGAATTAAGTATAGTCACATTGCTGTGTACCATCACCACCATCTGCTCTAGAATTTTTTCATCTTCCTTAACTAAAACTCTGCCCCCATTAAACAATTCATTTCCCCCTTCTCCCAGCCACTGGTAACCACCTTTCAATTCTCTGTATTGATAGATTAGACTACTCTAGGTAGTACCTGGTATAAGTGGAATCAATCTCTCTGCCTCCATCTCCACATCACCTTCTCCTCTGTGTCTGTCAAACTTCCCTCTGCCTCGCCTTTATAAGGACTATGTAGTGGCATTTAAGGCCCACCAGAATAACCAAAAATTATCTATCTTCATTTCAAGATCACATAAGATACTTAAGTAAACAGCCTGCTTAAGACCCTTCTTTCAAATAAAGTAGCATTATTAGGTTCTGATAAGTTAGGACCTAGAATCTTTGGGTGGTTGTTATTCTGGTTGATGTTATCAGTGGGGGTGAAGGAGTCTGAATGTGGAATGATTTAGAGGAAGAAGCAGAAGGTAGCCAAAGGCCTGCAGGAGTTGGCTGAAGTATGCATCAGAGCTCTCACCTTATTTCCCTCAGCACCCCAACTCACACAAAGCCAATTACTGTCCATCAACCAACCTGCCATGAAGTTGGGGTTAAATAATAGACTTGGACTCTTCCTGGTGATACAATGGGTTAGGATGCAGCACTGTAAGCTAGGCACAGCTGCTTCAGTGCAAGTTCGATCCCCAGCCCTGGAGGTGACCCACATGGCGTGGCAGACCTCTCCTGTCTTGCCCACTTGCTCCTCAACTGTGTATTTCATCAGTTGGCCTATTCTGCTCCCCACTCTGTCTCTGGTGAATCCTTTCACCACCCCTGTACCTCTGGCCCTTACTCCAGTTCTGTATGTATAAATAAATAAATCTTTACAAAAAATAAAAGGTAGGCTCAAAATTTCTTGGGCAACTGAAAGACCCATAGTAGTAGCAGGAGGGATGATGTATCATTCACATATTTAACAAATACTGGGTAAACATTTGGGTAGGCACCAGGGGTACAAAATAAGACAAAAATAGTCCCTGCTTTTCAAGCACCAAAAACCCATGTGCATGTTTAGTGAGTATAGAGATTATTTTGGGATAAAGAAAATGTTTGGGGACTAGGTAAAGATGGTAATTATACAACATCATGAATGCACTCAATGCCACTGAATTGTTTACTCAAAACTGATTAATTTTATATATTATATAATGCCAACATTTACCTGATCCTGAAACCAGATAAAAACAGAACCAAAAAGTTACAAATATCCTCAATGAACAGCAATGTAAAATTTTCAACAAAATGTTAGCAATCAAATTCACTAGTATCCCATGAGGATTTAAGCACTATGATTAAGCAGGATTTATCCCAGGGCTCCAAGAATGGCTTTATATATGTAAATCAATTAATAAAATGCATTATATCAACAAAGAGGTGGCAGTGAGGAAAATATATATAGTAATAACATCAGTTTTTAAATTAATGTAAACATTGATAACTATTAATCAATACAAGTGTTATTAATTCTAATATTAGCAACAAAAATTAGGAAGAGGGTGGGGGGCAATATGTTACATGCATTGAGAAATAATGATTTTTGCAGATGTAAAAAAAATTTTTTAGTAAATAAGTAAGATTGGAATTTGAGAGTCAGAAACCCTGGGGAAAAACTACCCTTTGACTTAAAAATAAAACAAAATGAGACAGCAGCCCTTCTGCCGCCTGTGTCCATGCAGTCCTCTCTTCTCGCAAACCTGTCCCTATGGGTACAGTGATCAATGTTTATGTTAATTTTAAAACTAGTGTTGTTAAGATATATATTTTTCTCACTGCCATCTCTTTGTTGATATGGTGTATTATATGCTCACTTGTCTATGCAAGTGTCCTTTATTCTTCTATCTCTTTTTATAATAAACCTGTCATTTTGGACAGAAGATGCAAAGTAAAATAAAATCATTGATTGTGGAGGGGCCAGTTGCAAGGGACAGATGTCGGGGTTTGATTATGGTGCCCTGATCTGGAAGGTGGATTTCCTTTATCAAGATGAGCTGGTCAAACACATACAACGCTACAGCAGCATCTGTAGCAAGACAGCACTGACCATCACAGGGTCCTCTGCAAGCCCAGGAGAGCTGTGAGCCTTGTTGAAGAGCCTGGGGCCTGAGCAGGGTGCACAGGGGTGAGTAGTGTTTACATAGCCTGCCAGCAGAAAAGGAAAAAGCAAAAGCATACCTTGACTTCAGACAGGAATGAGACTACATGACACAACTGTAGTTTCTTACCCACGAGACTTCACAATAAAATCATTTAGTGTGTCACTATGTATTGGAACAAGTAAGAATCCTAATTATGTCAGCCCTGCAGTTTAAGACTTTGCTAAGCAAAAATTTAATGCAGTTGGTCCCAGTGGAAGAAATCCAACTATCTTTTTGAACTTTCAAATTCTACCATGAACCATGTACCAGAAGATACAGATGAGCATCTTTTTTCTCTTTGGAAAAATCAGTAAAGGAATGTTTAGGAAAGCTGAAATTCAGTTGCATTGTTCAGGTGTGGGGGGGTGGGAAGGAATCCTCATACACTGTTGGTGAGAATACAGATGTGTCTAGACCCTATGGAAGACAGTATGGAGGTTTCTCAAAACATTAAAAATAAATCTACCCTGGTGGCGCAGTGGGTTAAAGCACAGCACTAAGAAGCTTAAGCCACTTCCGCATGAGTTCGATCCCCGCCTGCCCTGGAGGAGATCCACTTGGCTCGCAGACCTCTCCTGACCCGCCCGCTGCTCCTCTCAGCAGTGTACTACTTCGATCTGCCTGTTCTGCACCCTAGTCTGTCTCTGGTGAATCCTCTCACCTTCCGCATCTCTGGCCTGTACCCCAGTTCTGTACAAATAAATAAATCTTTAAAAATAATAATAATAATAATAAATAAATAAATAAATCTACCACATGACCCACAATTCCATTCCTAGATATCTACCTGAAGAATACAAAAACAAGGGCTATCCCTACAAAAGAATATATACACTCCTAAATTCATCGTTCCACTATTTACAAAAGTCAACGTATGCTCAACAACAAATGAGTGGACTAAGAAGATGTGGTATAGTTGCACAATGGACTTCAACTCAAAAAAACTCAACTCCCTGGTGGTGCAAAGAGTCAAAGCTATCCACAGCCACTGCAATGTGAGTTTGTTTTCCAGCCAAGGGGATGACCCACATGGCACAGCAGACCTCTCCTATCTCACCTGCTGCTCCCCTCAGCAGTGTATTTCAGTCCCTCTGCCTGTTCTCTAACCCACTCTGTCTCTGGTGAATCCTCTCATCTCCCGCACCTCTGACCTATACCCCAGTTCTTTTGTGTGTAAATATACAAATCTTTAAAAAAAAATAGATGAAGTCTTGCCATTTGCAGCAAGAATGGAACTGGAGGGTATTATGCTACCTGAAATAATTCAGAAGGAGAGAGATGAAAATAGATTATTTTACTCAGCTGTGATACATAAAGAAACTAAACAAAAGAACAGAAAAAACTAAAACAAAACAAACCCTATGAATTTGGCTGTAGAACTGAGGTTACCAGATGGGAGGGTAGAGAAGTGAGGAGGCCCAGTGGAGTGTGGTGGAGGATTATTGGTGCTTTTGTGGTGGGTGTGGCGTGATTCCTCTGTCAGAAGAGATATGAACTTATACCCCTAAATCATACACAGTGTTGTAAACCAATAAAATAACATACAATTTAAAAAATAAAATTATATAAGTAGGAAGTAAAAAGAAATATATGGTATTATAGACAAATTTCAAGTTTGATTATGAATGTCCTTGCTGTTTAGATATTAAATGAGTCCCTTCAATTTTAAATCAAAAAAATTTTTAACAAAAATTTTCTTGAAACAAAAATGTACAATACCTGTCCTTTGAACCAATAAATTTTACTACACGTAAAAACACACACACACTAAAATAAGATGGTTAATTTTATATTATGTGAGTATCACCTCAATTTTTTTCTAAATGCACAAAGCACCAGGTCTGAAGAAAATAAAAACAATTCTCCTCTGTGACTGTTTCTCCTCAATCTGCTGGTTGCTCCTAAAAGTTTTGTTTTTTCAAGTAATTTCACTTCACAATCAAAAGAATACTCTCTCCTATCTGCTGACTGACTCTTCTACACCAAGGAACTTCCTCCATTCGTTCAGAGTGTCCACTCTGTACCAGGTATTAGGGTTACCAGCCTGAGCAGGACAATCTCGGCAGTGAACATGGGAGTGCAAATTTCTCTTTGAGTCATTGATTTCATCTCCTTGGGATAAATATCCAGAAGTTGGATTGCTGAATCATATAGTAGTTCTATTTGTATTTTTTTAAAGATTTATTTATTTATGCATACAGAACTGGAGTATAGGCCAGAGGTATGGCAGGTAGGAGGATTGACCAGAGACAGAGTGGGGAGCAGAACAGGTGGATGTATTGAAATACACTGCTGAGGGGAGCAGCAGGCAAGACGGAAGAGGTCTGAGAGGTCTGCTGTGCCATGAGGGTCACCTCTCTGCCTGGGGATCAAACTCATGCTGAAGTGGCTGCAGATAGCTTTGTAGTGCTGAGACTTAACCCCTTGCACCACCAAGGAGGCCCTGCTTAGGATTTTCTGAAGCCCTCCACATAGTCTCCATAGAGGCTGTACCGGTTTACATTCCCAGCTACTGTACAGAGAGTCCTCTTCCCCACCTCTCCATCTCTACCTCACCAACACTCGTTATCTAGTTTTTTTGGTGATAGTCATTTTAACATTTCATTGTGGTTAATATGTCACGGTGGTGGTTTTAATTTGGTTCCCTGACAATTAGTGATGTTGGAATAACCCTTCATGTACCTGTTGGTTCCTTATATATTGTATAAAGAGCTTACAGTTTGTGTATAATAAAAAATGGTAACCACACAAACTTATGGACATGTTAATTAACTTGATTGTAGTAATCATTTTACTATATATATATAATTCTTACACTGTTCACCTCAAATAAACACAGTTTTGTCAATTAAACTTCAGTAAGGTGAGTGCAGGAAAAGAAAACACAGTTTAACAAAAAAAAAGAAGATACTATTTCCAGTTGGACCCCTCCTAGTCCTCACAAGAAAAATTTACATATAAATGTAACTGTTGTTCCCTATGCAAGGAACAGAGTCTCCCCTGATCTTTACTGGCTAACTTTCACAATCCTTTCATCTCAGTTTGAATTTCTTCCAAGAAACTTCTTATCTTATCTCTAGACCAGAGGCTCTCTGATAACACTGTTTTTATTTTATTATTATTTTCTTTTTCAATTTAATAGAAATCGTGTTTGTAGTTCTTACATTCTCAGTATGAGCTGACATGGAATCCACCAGAAGTGGCCCAGCCCTAGGGGCAGGGAACAAAAGGGGGGTTGGGAGGAATGGCAGCACTATGGTCCCCAGGAGCCCCATTCTTCCTCAGTGCTGGGGGGTTTAGAGATGCCACCTTCTTCTGCCTTCCCTACCCCCAATCCAGGTAGGACAGCAAATTAATCTTGGGCCTGGGGCTTCTCCATATCTCCTTATAGAGCTCCCCATTTTGAAGGGGAACTAGGGATCTGGAGTGTGGCAGGGAAGGCAAGATGTCACTTAAGAAAGACAAGGGCCAGAGGTAAAGGCTGAGTCAGATAAAACACTAGGAAAAACCATGAGGGGTGGAGGGGAGGGGTGGCAAGGGAAGAACAAAATCCACGCCAAATCAGAACCAGCCTGGAAAAAAAGAAAGCTCCCCAGTCTCCTAGAGACATTTGCACATCCCAGTTTGGCAGCAGGTGTGCTCAGGCCTTAGACCAGCCCTGGAGGCGATGATGTGGTCCCTGCACCTCGTCCTTGGCCTGGCCAGTGGCAGTGTCTTCCTCCTCCTTCTCCTTGAATCTTCCTCCTTCTCCTCTTCATCCTCGTCCTCCTCATCTTCCTTGTCTGCTTCCTCCTCCTCATGTCTTAGTCTTCTCTTCCTTTAGCCTCTGTTCTTCATCCTACTCATTCTTCATCTGCTTTTCAGCTGCCTTTGTGACACCCCAGGTTGCATTGCCAAACTCTGCAACGTAGGTTTCCTTGTTGGTGATAAGGAAGCTGTCAAAGATAGTGCCAGAGGTCTTGAGCTGCCAGAGGTCTAGCCCAGCACAGAAAAGTTTTCACAGGCATAGATGTTGCTATTAGGAGAGCTCTCAGGGTGGTCATTCTATGGGTGGATCCAAGTGCCCTTGAAGTCCAGTGATAACCCTGTTCTTAAACTCTATTGTCATCCTTCCTACTCTTGCCTTTTCAATTCACATTTAGCTGTATAACTACACATTTAATGACTTTAATCCCTTCTAGATTTCACATGGTCAGCACTAGGTCTCTTGGTCATCATTATGCTTGGGACCAGGGTTGGCATATGCTCAATAAAAATTAGCTGGGTAAATAGATGAGTTAAAATAATGAATACAAACCATCGGGATGTGACATATGCTTTAATGAGAAGGCAGAATATGCCTCATTTTGTCTCACAAAGGCATGTAGAGAGGCGAGAGAAGTAATTATTAAGAGGGATATTTGCATGGAGTCTTACGAGATAAGGAGGAGTTCTGGCAACAATGCAGCTGGGGAGAGATTCTGACATGTACAAGCACACCACATGCATGCTCAGGGGCAGTGAGTGCTTGACTGGGTAGATCAACAAGAGATAAGTCCAGAGATGTGGTCAGAAGCTGGACCACAGGAGACCATGCTTTGTACTAAACATCCTGGAATTCATCCCTACAACCCAAGCGTCCTGGTAAAGCAGAGGTTCCCAACTTTAGGTTGATAGACCCCTCAGTGATGGGTTTTGAACATCTGTGTGCTTTCTTGGAAAGACAGTCCATAACTTTCATCAGATTCTCAGAAAGATTAGCGACTCAAGGAGGGCAGAAGAACCACCACCCTCCCTCCCATAATAACTAAAAGAGTTCTCAGCTGCATCCCAATTTGTGAATTTCATAATACTCATAATGAATTATAAATATCTTGATTTTGCTGTCTACTTGTCTATTTTCTGTCTTTTGTGAAAGCTGGGACCTTACCCTTCTTGTTTGGGGATCTATCTCTAGCACAAGTGACCTCGAGCATAAAAGCTTAGTAAATATCTGTTGACTAAGTAAATCTTACTATAGATTTTTTTTTAATTCTAGTGAAAAAAACCCACATAACTTAAAAGTGACAACCTTAACCATTTTTAAGGACACAGTTCAGTGGCATTATTTCATATCACTGTGCTACCATCACCATATCCATCCACAAAACTTTCATCTTACAAAGCTGAAACTATAAGTGGATCATAGTATTTGTCCTATTGTGATTGACTTACTTAACTCAGCATAATGTCCTCAAGTTTCATCTGTATTGCAGCATGTTTCAAAATTTCCTTCCATTTTGAGGCTGAATAATTTCATGGTATACTTATTCTGCATTTTGCTTATCCATTCACTTATGAATGGATACTTGGGTAGCTTTTACCTTATAGCTATTGCAAACAATGCTGTCATGAATGTGGTTATGTGGGCATGTTTTAGACTTTTTAAAAATAGACTAGACACAGGATGGGTGGAAGGATAGAGGGAGGGAGAGGATGGATGAATAGATAGCTGGATGGGTGATGGGGAATAGATGGTTGGATGAATAGATAAAGAGTTCTGAACTGAAAATTAGGAGATCTTCTTCCTGTTCTGGCTTCAACATTTTCCATCCTCATGACACATCAGACATCAGAGATACTGTGATGTAATAGTGAGCACATTATAACAATGACAACAGTAATGAATTAAAGGGAATTTCAGAGTATTTCTGAAGATGAGTAATTCTGTGCTGCTTCATGATCACAGTTGGCATACACCAGTAAAAAGACTATGTACTAGACCTAATGTATTGGTGACTAAGAAGAATGGGCTTCCTAGTGTGGCAACCCTGGGAAAGAAGGGTGTGAGTCAATTTGTGTGCAACCACATTCAGTATCAAATATGAAACAACCAAATTATCAGTCAAAACGGCAAAACCAGAGTCGCTGAAATTTCAGGACTTTGAGTCATAGAGGATGCTGGTAGCAACTGGGTCAAGATGCCAAAGAAGCATATGTGAATGAGGAGGGCAGAGAAAGGTTTTTAGGATCTTGAGCTGTGCTGGATCTTGAGCTGTGCTGTGAACTGGCCAACAGCCTTTGTCCATTCACTGTCTCACCATATGTAGCAAATGTAAGAATCAACCCCCACAGGAAAGATGGACAATTATATAGAAATAAATAAATAAATAAATAAATGTATATATGTGAAAATACACATGGTTAGCATAAAGGAAACATAAATGGGATATAAACATATGAGATAACCTGTTTAATAAGATAAATGTAAATTAAAACTATAGTGAAATGCTTTTTTTCTCAACTAGCCTGGAAAAAATCATTTACAAACTGATAACATGTTGTGTTGAAAGGGGAAATATGTACCTAAATCAGTACCATCTCTAACAGAAAAATTTGAAAACATCTGTCCAAATTACATCAAGAGAATATGGAGACAAGTTGCAGGCTGGGGGGAAAAAATTGCGAAAAAAACTTTTGATAAAGGGTAGTTAACCAACATATACAGAGAACTCATAAAATAAGATATAAAAGTGATGATTTATGTGCCAATTAAAATATGGGTAAAAGTTCTGAACAGGCACCACACCAAAGAAGATATGCAGACGGCAGATACACAATGAAAAAATGTTGACCATCATATATTATTAGGGAATTGCAAATTAAAACAATAATGAGATGCCACTACACATCTAGTAGAATGGTCAAAAATCTAAAACTCTGACAGCACCAAATCCCTACAAAGACATGGAACAGGAACTCACTCATTGTTAGTGGGAATATAAATGGTGCAGCCACTCCAGAACAGTTTAGTGGTCTCCTACAAAACAAGCCATAATTCTACATACAATCACATCCTTGGTAATTACCCAAAGATTGAAAACTTTTATTTGCCCAAAAACTTGCATAAAGATGTTTTCAGCAATTTTATTTATAATTGCCAAAACTTAGAAGCACCCAAGATCCCTTTGGCAACTGAATGGATGAATAAATTACAGTACATACAGACAAGGGAATGTTATTCAGCACTAAAAATAAGCTATCAAGACATGAAAAGACATAAAGGAACATTAAATATATATTAATATGTGAATTAAGTCCATCTGAAAAATAATGAACACAGCATGAGTCCAGCTACATAAGATTCTGAAAAAGGAAAGACTATAGAAATAGTTAAAAAGATCAGTGATTTCAGGGGTTAGGGAGAAGAGGGGGATGAACAGGTGAGCACAGAGAATGTTTAGGGCAGTGATTATTCTGTGTGATACTATAATGGTGGATATATGGCTAAACATTTGTCAAAATTCATAGAATGCACACAATGTCAAGAGTGAATTCTGGGCCTCCCTGGTGGCTAGGGGCTAAGCCTCAGTGCTATTGCCACATGACCTGAGTTCAATCCCCAGCCTGGGACTGAACCCACACATGGTGCAGAAGACCTATTCTGTCTTGCCTGCTGCTCCCCTCAGCAGTGTATTTCAGTAGATCCACCTTTCTGCTCCCCACTCTGTCTCTGGTGAATCTTCATACTTCCTGCACTGGTCTACACCCCAGTTGTTGTATGCAAGGATAAATAAAAGTAAATCTTCAAAATGGATAAAATTGCTTTTAAAAAAGAGAAAGAGTAAATCCTACTTTAAATTATGGACTTTGGATGATAATGTGTCCATGTAGATGCTTCAACTGAAACAAATTTGAGACTCTGGTGAGGGTTGATGGTGACAGAGGCTATCCATGCGTAAGTGGGTGAGCATGGGGGATAATATGAGAGGGAGCTCCCTGAACTATGTTCAATTTTGCTGTGAAGCAAAAATCACTTTCAGAAGATAATAGAGCTTATTTTTTAAATCATACATGCCCATACCCTTTGATCCAACATTTTTACTACAGATAAGCTTACATAAGAACAAAATGACCTATGTTCAAAATTATTTATTGCAGCACTATTTGCAATGAAAAGATTAGGAACACCCTAAATACACATCCATATACGATTGTTTAAATATATTATGGTTTGTTTAGTGGAATAATATCATGCAGTCATTAAAAGAAAGAAAGTTCTAGTGTTGATAAGAATTGACCCCAAAGATACTTTGCAAGTTATAAAAATGCATTGTGTGTGGACTACATAGAGCATGCTAAAATTCCTATGAAATATCAGGAGGTGAGGGGGAAAACAAGCATATATTTGCTCACATACAGATTTTTTTATTTGGATACACAAGAAAAGAGCAAAATTGATTGCTATCAGGGAGAAAATATGGATGACTGGGAGGCTTTCTCTAAATATGCTATTTATGTTATGTTGTGAACTACAACAACGTTTTATTTACTAGCTAGTAGAAGGAAGGGAGAGATAGAGGTAAGGCAAAAAAAAAAAAAAACGGGGTTGGCCCTCCCTGGTGGCACTACAAGTAAGTGCAGCACTATGAAGCTATCAATAGCCACTGCAGCACGGGTTCAATCTCTGGCCAGGGAGCTGACCTACATGGTGCGGCAGACCTCTCCCAACCTGCCCATTGCTCCCCTCAACAATGCATTTCAGTAATTCCACCTGTCCTGCTCCTCACTCTGTCTCTGGTGAGTCCCCTCACCTCCCACCCCTCTGGCCTGTACCCCTGTTCTTTTATGCATAAATAAATAAATCTTTAAAAAATAAGAAAGAAAGAGAAAGAGGCTGGATCATGGAATAGCCAAGTAGTTAGGGATCACAGAGATCTTCAAACTTGGCTTCATAATGTATTCATTGACTCAACAAATATATCTTGAGGATCTAAAATATGCCTAGCTTTGTTCCAGTTGCAAGAGGTAGATACAGGGTACACAGTCTAATGTGGAAAGACCTGACAGTTTATCAATGAGAAACTCAGAGTCAAAGAATGGATGAACCTTGGTCAAGGTCACTCAAACTGTTGGTGGGAGAGCTAGGACTGAAACCCTGGTATATCGACTTCCATTTGGTTTTGTTATCTACCTGAGCTTAAAGTTCACCAAGAGACGTATGAACTTGATTATGCAGGAAACATTTACAAGTGTAAAGATAACTGAATTCCAAAACTGAATTTCCAGAAGGGACTTTTCTCTCCTACACATGCTAATAGTCATAGCCACTTCTGGTGTGGCTATCTCCCAGTGGAAAGATCACCAAATGTTATTTCACAATACCTTCATCTTCTATTCACATAGCCATTATTTAGGAGACACTAACTAAACAAATACTTTTAAAGCATACACACAATCACCCCCATTCTAAACTATGGTTTATCTGTTCCTGCTAAGCACCAAAAATGCTAAGACAAAGCAAGAAGGGAGAGTCTCAACTAAGATTAGTGTTCAGTCTGAACAAGAGGAAAAAACTAATCTGTGGTCAAATTGTCCCTGATCTCTTGGTTTTTCTGCATCTTAGGCAAACCCCTCAACAGGGTTTTTCCAAGTCTAGGAAATCCTACCAGGAAATAAGAAAAGAGCAGTATGCTTCTAACTATTTTGGATGACAATGTGCAACATCAACAACCTGGAGCTTAGTCTAATGTTTTAGGTTGACTTTGACTAAAATAATATATAATATCCAAATACAAAAATGGAACCATATGTACACAAATACATGCAAAGATAAATAAGCACATAGGCATATACACGTCAACCCTAAAGCACAAAACAAGTCTTAGATGAAGAGCCATCAGTTCTAAACTGGGTACATTTAGAGAAAGAACCACCAAAATGATCCAAATGCAAAATCCCAAAATCTCTATCTTTAGGGTGGTCCTGTAATCACTGGTTGACCTTCCAGCTTCAATGTGGTTCTTACAGGGGCCATAACAAAGGATTGAGCTTTACTCAGTCTCTAAGTGCTAGTAGGAAAGAGGAGGAGATGGTTTAAGGTGGAGCTTGAAAAGAGTAGAGAATTTTTAAATAGAGGCTTTGGCCATCAATCCAAACATAGGGCCTCATTTCTAAGGTTGACTTTGATTGAAGTATTACACCGGGTCACTGCTAAGTCTATTTCATTGCTCTACTCAGCAGCCGGCTATAATCTCATGCCCCAATTTAATATCTTATTTTCATTCATCCAAAAACACACCTACTGGCTTCCCGTCTTTACTCATTGAGGAAGTACCTCAACTGAGAGCTTCTTTCAGTATTCGTCAAAGTCATTATTCTGTGTGACCTATGAGTTCTTTGAGGCCAAAGTCCCTATGAAATACAACTCGTATTAAGGTTGCAATTATGTTCACATAGCGCTGATGTGGGAGGGTTGTTTGTGCCTTCTTGAACACAGGGAATGAGGGACAGTTCTTCTGAAGCCTAAATTAGGCATGTTTTTATTTCTATAAGAAATAAGAATTATGGACACTCTGATAAAGGCCACCAATGACAAAACCACAGCTAACACTCAACAAAAGCTTTCAGCTTTTCTCCTAAGGTCAGAAATAAGACAAAGATGCTCACTGTTACCATTTTTATTACTGAACAATTGGAAACCCTTGAGAGAGCAACTAGGCAAGAATAAGAAGTACAAGGCATTCAAGTTGGATCAGAAGAAGTAAAATTGCTGTTATTTGCAGAGGAAGTGCTAAAAATCCCACCAAAAAAATTTCAGAACTAATATCTAATTTAGTAATGTTTCGGGATATAAAATGAATGCACAAAATTTAGTCACATTTCTGTACATTAGTGAGAAACTATCAAAAATAAAATTAAGAAAACAACACTATTTAAAATTGCACAAAAAAGGCCCTCCCTGGTGGCTCAGCAGGTTAAAGCACTGCACTGAGAAGCTAAAGCCACTTCTGCATGAGTTCGATTCCCACCTGCCCCGGAGGTGACCATATGGCGTGGCAGACCTCTCCTGGCCCGCCCACCGCTCCCCTCAGCAGTGTACTTTGTTGATCTGCCTGTTCTGCTCCCCACTCTGTCTCTGGTAAAGCCTCTCACTGCCCCTGAGCCTCTGGCCTGTACCCCAGTTCTGTATGTACAAATAAAATAAATCTAAAAAAAATTGCACAAAAAAGACTAAAATACCTAGGAATAAATTTAATTAATGAGGTAAAAGCCTTGTACATTGAAAAAAAAATTATTTATTTCTATTTATTTAACAGAGAAGAACTGAGGTATAGGCCAGAGGTTTGAGGAATCAGAGGATCCACCAGAAACAAAGTGGGAAGCAGAACAGGTAGATTTACTGAAATACACTGCTAAGGGGAACAGCAGGTGAGATAGGAGAGGTCTGCCGTACCATGTGGGGCAGCTCCCTGGCTGGGGATGGAACTTTGGCCATAGCAGTGATAGCACTGAGACTTAAACCCTGGGCCACCAGGGAGGCCCTTGTACACTGAAAATTTTAAGACATAATGAAAGAAATTGAAGAAGACACACAGGGAAAGATATTGTAAGCTTATGGGTTGAAAGAATATTGTTAAAATGTTCATACTTTCCAAAGCAATCTGCATTCAGTGCAAACCCTATTAAAATTCCAACAGCATTTTTCACAGAAATAATTTTTCAGAAACAAAATTTGTATGGAACCACAAAAGATCCCAAATAGCCAATGCAATCATGATAAAGAAGAACACAGTAGGGGCATCCATCATCCTGATTTCAAATTATATTACCAAGCAATAGTAGACATCTTCCCAAATTGCAGTATGGTATTGGCATAAAAACAGGCACATAGATCAATGAAACAGAGCCCAGAAGTAAGCCCGCACATACAGCCATATGACACTTAACAATGAGGATAGGTTCTTAGAAATGGCTCATTAGGCAATTTCATCGTTATGTGAATATCAGAGTACTAATTACATAAACCTAAATGGTACAGCCTACTTTATAACTAGGCTACACTGTCATATACACAGCCCATCATTGACAGAAAGGTAGTTAAGCAATACACGACAACATGTGGTGGATTAATTTAGGACAAAGGATACATAATGTCTAAAAGACAATTTTTTCAATAAACGGTGTTGGGAAAACTGAACAACCACACACAAAAGAATGAAACTGGACTGCTATCTGACACCCCACACACACCCCAAACATGAATTCAACGTGCATTGAAGACTTGAACACAAGTCCTAAAACCGTAAAACTCCAGAATAAAACATAGGTAGCAAGTTCCTTGAAATTGATGTTGGTCGTAGTTTTTTGGATCTGACAACAAAAGCAAAAATAAACTAGGGGGACCACAACAAGCTAAAAAGCTGAGCACAGCAAAGAAGCCTTCAATGAAAGCAGAAAGCAACCTACCAAATGAGAGGAAAACATTTGCATAGTATCTTAGAGAGATTAACATCCAGAATACATAAGGAATGCAATACAATGGAGTAGCAAAAATCAAACAACCCCAACTTAAAAACAAGCAGTCACAGACTTTGTGCAAACACAGCCAAGTCCAAGAACATCACACACAAGCAATCCTGAAAACAGCACAGGGATGGCATCAAGAAAACCCGATCACCGAGATAGGAATCTCCTAAGGAGTGAATCCCAAGTTCCTAAGAAACATGCATTTTGCCAGGAAGCACAATGAGAAGACACAGGCCAACAATGCCAAGGCCGTGAGCACATGCGCTGAGGCTTCTAAAGCCAAGACAGCAACCAGCCTAACATGGCAGAGGGCAGCACCCATAAGCTCAATCAGCTTGCCAACACTGCTCACTCCAAGTTTGGGAAGCACGCTTGTGACTGCCTCAGCTGGAACCTCAGGCTGTCCCAGCCACAGACCAAGGCTCAAACCCAGGCCAAGCACATAGCTACAGCACAGGTTCCCAAAGGCCCGCAGGCTGCCAGAGGTGTCTGGCCCCAACAAGACTCCAGAATAGAGGCTCCTGTCTGCCCATGTTAGGGCAGGGGAACTGGAGTGACTCCTGAGCTGTCTGCAGGGAACTGGTGTCTTCCTGTGCTAGTTGTACAAATAAATCAGAGGTAGAACCTGTCAATAATAATAATTGTAATAGGCAGAGGATCTGAACAGACATTTTCCAAAGAAGACAGATGGCCAACAGGTACCTGAAAAAAATGTTCAACCTAAGGAAAAAGCAAATCAAAATCACAATGAGATATCACCTCTCAGCTATTAGAAGGAGGATCATCAGACAAAAAATAACAAGTGTTGGTGAAAATGTGGAGAAAAGGGGAAACTGGTACGCTCTCGGTGGAATGTAAAATGGTGCAGTCATTATAGAAAACAGCACAATGTTCCTACAAAACTTTTTAAAACTATATTATGAGAGCCCTCCCCAGCGGCGCAGCAAGTTAGGATGCAGCACTGCAAGCTGGCTGCATCTGCTTCAGTGCAAGTTCGATCCCTGCCCCAGAGGTGACCCACATGGCACAGAAGACCTCTCCTGGCCTGCCCGCTGCTCCCATCAGCAGTGTATGTCGTAGATCTGCCTGTTCTGTATCCCACTGTCTCTGGTGAATCCTCTCACTGCCCCTGCACCTCTGGCCTGTACCCCAGTTCTATATGCATAAATAAACAAATCTTATTAAAAAAAAAAAAAAACTACAGGCCCTCCCTAGTGGCGCAGCGGGTTAAAGCACTGCACTGAGAAGCTAAAGCCACTTCCGCATGAGTTCGATTCCCGCCTGCCCTGGAGGTGACCACATGGCGCGGCAGACCTCTCCTGACCCGCCCGCTGCTCCCCTCAGCAGTGTACTTAGTCGATCTGCCTGTTCTGCTCCCCGCTCTGTCTCTGGTGAAGCCTCTCACCGCCACTGAGCCTCTGGCCTGTACCCCAGTTCTGTATGTACAAATAAATAAATCTTTAAAAAAAAAAAAAAACTACATATGATCCAACAATTCCACTTCTGGGTATTTGTTCAAAAAAGGTGAAATCACTAACTCAAAAAAGCTATCTGCACCACTATATGCATTGCAACATGATTTATAATAGCCAAGACATGACTTATATAACCTAAGTGTCCATCAGTAGATGAACAGATAAAGAAAATGTCATGCAAACGCTGAAATGTTATTCATCATAAAAAGATGAAAATTCTGCCACATACAACATAATGGGCCTTGAGGGCATTATGTTAAGTGAACTAAGTCAGTCAGAGAAAGACAAATACCAGCTGTTCTCACTATAGGTGGACTCTAAAAGACAAATAAATAAACTCATAGTACAGAGAACAGATTTGTGGTTTTCAAAAGTGTGGGGTGGAGGATGGGTGACATGGTCATGAAGTTGGTCAAAAGATACACATGTTCAGTTTAAAATAAAGGCCCCAGGGAGATGCAGTCACAGTGTGCCCTCTAGCTGATCTCCTGTGCCCTTCCCATCTCCATCCCTCCCTCCCTGCTAGGACCTGCCATGTTTTTCAGAGTCTAGGAGTTACTTTGGTTGTGTTTTGCCACCATGTCTTTTTTGAATATTTATATTCCACATCTGAGAGAAACTGAGAATAACTGCCTTTCACTTTCTCTCTTTCTTGATTCAGCAAAGTCACCTCGTGGTCCATTCATATTAAACCAAAAGTCAGTTCAATACAGATTTTAATATCAGAAAGTATATCTACACCAAATGTTAACAGTGTCATTTCTGGATATCAATAAAAACAAGGCTTTTTTTTTGCCTATATGTATATAACTCATTTTTTCAAATAAAATAATGTATTGCAGCTATAATTAGAAAAAAGAAAAGTGAATTTAGGAAAGACATCTAACTTGTCCTCATACAGCTGGAATGCCTAAAAGGTTATTTGTGAACAGAAAGTAACGCTGCGGGCACTGTTGCTTTGATTTCTTTTCCTGCTATTAACAAAACTTGACCTGATCTGATGTTTGAGCTCATTGAGTCCAAAGTTGCGATTTTTATAATGCCTTAGATAGATAAAGGTGTACATGAGTGTACATCTATGTAAATACAGGTATAGGAAGAAGCCCATCCCAGCACATGATTCTTTTTTCTGGGTTTAACACACTTATATATTAATATCTCTGGAGGATCAAATAAGGTTTTCCAAATAAACATTCTCATTTCATGTAGAAAGCTTTTCTATCATGATAGATAGAGGGAACTGCACAGGCAAAGATGGGAAACATGAACAGCCCAGTTTGGACGGAGATTATAAATAATTACTGAGCACTTTCTAAATGCCATACACACTATTGTAGGCATTAGAGGTTCAGTAGTGAAAAAGACACCATCATTCACACTCTAGTCA
Source organism: Condylura cristata (assembly GCF_000260355.1). Lineage (NCBI taxonomy): Eukaryota > Metazoa > Chordata > Mammalia > Eulipotyphla > Talpidae > Condylura > Condylura cristata. The sequence continues at coordinate 10,634,677 of NW_004567130.1, read as the reverse complement.
TGGAGGATAAGTTTTGAAATACAAAAAGAATGTATATAACATATCAGGCAATAGTAAGTGCAAGGAAGAAACAAAAGCAGAATAAAAAAATGAAATGGGCCAGGAAGCAAGGAGGGCCCCTCCTGATGGTGGGGATCGGAAAGAAGAGAAAGGCCTCTCAGGTAGAACAGCAATTTGAAAGGTCCCCAAGGGGCCTACGGGTGAGCATGAAGAGAATAGGAAAGCCAGAGAGACAGACTCAGGCTATGTCATACAAGACCTGGCACGCCACTCCTGCTGCCACCAGCAGCAGGAATCCTTGCAAATTTAGCACAAAGTGGAGAACATTGGACTAGGAATCAAGATTCCCAGATTCCTGGGTTGGCTACTAACTTGCTTTTTGACATTAGGCTGCTCACTTCAACTCTCTGGGACATAGTTTCTTCATATAGCAAGCCACTCTCCACCTTAAGGTGAGAATCACAAGAAGGTGAAAGTGCTTAGAACGGAACAGTTCTCAGAGGAGAAAGGGTTGTGACTGCCAAGGCCACACAGCGTGGGCAGATACCTAGATTCCTGAGTGTGTGTGTGGGGGGGGGTATAAGAGAGGAAGTATAGTGCTCTGGACAAGGGAGTAGGGCCAGCAAGGAGGACAAACATCAGAGTCAATCACCAAAACCCAACTCCCTTAGACCTGCAAAGGTTCCCTGGGGGCCATTGTTAGAATAATAACAAAGGAACTATCATTAAGCAATAGCCTGCTACCATTTATTGAGCACTAGTAAATGCTTTCCAAACATCTCCTTTAGTCTTCACAACAATCCTATGGTGCAGGTGCTACCAGAGCTGGATACTGAGACTTAGACTAAGTAACTGAGGAAGGCAAGAACTAGAATTTGAACCCATCACTCCTAATTAAAATATGTGCCTGCAAAGGATGTATATGTCAAATATATATAATGCATTGTACACTATTTTAAATGATCGTACATCATTTAATGATATTTATAAAGGGGGGGGAGTGGAAAAGGGGAGGAAGTGCCCAGAGAAGGTATTCTAGGAAGAATGAATAAACAACCCTGGAAAGGAACTGAGAATATGATGTCCAGCTCCTGCTGCTTCACTCACCCACTGAGTCACCCTGAAAAACCCCTTCCCCACATCTGACCTACAGCTTCTCTGTGAAACCATGGGCTTCTCAGCAGCCCATCGCTGCCAGCAGCCACCAGACTCCTGGGCCACTGACCTCCCTCCTTTTAGGGACCCGAATCAGTTCCAGCACAGAATTGGCTCAGGCTGGGCCCCAAAGTCCTGAAGACCTGGAGGGCAGAGGGGCAAAGTGGAGATTCCAGGGAGCCTGCTTGACTCAGCCCCTGGCCTCTTTTCGACCTTTAGCAAGGCCCATAATTTAAGCCTTATCATGTAACCAGCTTGGTACTTTCAGATGCCGACAAGCCACACTCCCCTCTCAGAAGGTACACATGTGGGTGATAACCTGAGTCATGCCAACTTAACCTTACTATATAAACTTTATGAAAGAGCAGATTATCTAATACTGCTATCCAGCTCTCTGATTACACACAAGTAGCAAAGATCCCTCACACAGGATTCCAGAGATGAATGAAGTGTTGCCCAAGTCAGCCACCACGCCCCCAGGAAGGCAACTGATGTGCATTTCCACATCCACCCATATTGGTCACAACATATCCAGCTTCTTTTTTTTTTTTTAAGGTTTTTAATTTTATTTATTTATGCATAGAAGCACCGGTGTGTAGGCCAGAGGTGCGGGCAGTGGGGTGAGAGGATTCACCAGAGACAAAATTGGGAGCAGAACAGGCAGACTCCTGAAATACACTGCTGAGGGGAACAATGGGTAAAACAGGAGAGGTCTGCTGCACTAGTGGGTCAGCTAACTGGCCACAGTGGCTGGTGATAGCACTGAGGTTTAACCCCTGCACACCAGGGAACCCCCATTCCAGCTTCTTTCAAAGATCTGGAAGTTACATAGCTTGAATGTGAGTTCTGGAAAAACCAAGATGTCCCCAAGATTGCTCCAGTTTTGCAATGAGATACTGAGATCATGTGGCTCAGCCAGAACCACAACTCAGGCCTTCTGCCCTGAGCTGTTTCAGTGACATTTGCTCCTCCTTCTCTCAGCCAGTTCATGGACCCCATGGAATCTGCCCTTGAAATGCCTCTTTTAGGGCTTCCTGGTGGTACAAGGGATTAAGTCTCAGCACTGTGAAACTGTCTGCAGCCATTGCAGCATGGGTTCAAGTTCTATCCAACAGGGAGCTGACACACATGGTACAGCAGATCTCTCTTGTTTTGCCTGCTTCTCCCCTCTGCAGTGTATTTGAGTAGATCTGCCTGTTCTGCTCCCCACTCTGTCTCTGGTGAATCCTCTCACTCCTCACACTTCTGGCCTGTAACCCAGTCTTGTATGCATAAATAATAAACAAAATAAATCTAAAAATGCCTCTCCTAGTGTTTCCCTCACCCCATCTCCTGACAGTTTCCCAGGCTTAACCACATCATCTCATGGGCTTCCTCCTCCGAGTCTCCCCTTCCTCCAATCCATCCCAGGCAATGGGCCATGTCACTCACCCCCACACCTCAGTATTCAGGGCCTTCCTCCATCTGGTACCAACTTATTAATAGCTTTCCACCCCCCTCTCCTTCCCGTCCTTACAGGACCTAAGTTCCAGCCCACTTGAACTAATCACTGTTCCAGTATTTCCCTTCTACTGTGGTATTTGGTCAGTGCTGATTTATCCACCTACTGTGCAGGACTGACTTGCTCTCAGACCATCTATCACCTCTACTTTCCCCTCCAAGACTTGGCTCAAATGTGTTTTAACCCCATGAAGCCTCCCCATACTCTACTTCCACTGGAAATAATTGCCCCCTCACTGAACTTTATGATGGGTAGATTTGCCTTAGCCCATGCGTATTTATGTTTTGTCTCCTAGCAAGATTCAAACCTCAAAAGCAGAATAACTTTCAATATGTCTGTATGTTTCCCACAGGCTCAGCTTGCTGCCTTTTATTCATTGACTAATTCTTTCTTTCATTCATTAATAATTTAACAGAATTTTACCAAAACAAATGAAATCCGACTGCAGAAGTGAAGCTACCAGAAGGAGAGGTTGGAATGAGGAGTAACTAGGGGTAAGTCCCCTCAGACCATGGTGAAAGATCACAGGTACTTAGCTAGTGAGAGTAATCTGGTTGCATACATCTGAAGTGGCATAAGCCAAAGTCACATACAGTTATGTAAACTAATTACCTGAATAAAAATCTGATACAATTTTAAGGTTTTGAGTCCCATAGACCCAAATAGGAGTCCAAGTACTATTACTTGAGACATACTTGCAAGCATGTATGACCTGGAACAAAGTACTTAACCAGTACTTACTTCTGAGCTTTAATTTTCTCCTCTTCAACTTGGGATAATAATTCCCAAAGTTACTATATTAATGAGATAACGCATGGTATATACTTAACCCAATGCCTAGCACATAATCAGTGTATAATTAATAAGGCAATACTACTTGCTAATAAAAATAAGCATAGTTCCTGCTATGGCCTGTAATTGTGAAGAATGATGGGGATACATAGATAAATAAAACTAAGCCCATACCTTTGAAGACTCAGAGATTGATAGAGACACAGACAACATGGAAGCAGCTGACCTCCATATCATACAGGGCGATAATTGCAATGACAAAGACACTCACAAGGTACTCCAGAGCTTCCAGAAAGAGTACCAAAAGGGGGGGAGGGGGAGGAGAGGAGTGTCCAGGAGGCAGGGACTCAGGGAAAGCTCCCCAGCAGAGTGATATAAACATTATCTGGAAAACACAGTGATAATGATATAGGGAAAGTGAAAAACTTGGAGAGAGGGATAGAAGATATAGCACACAGAGGCAATATTTCCATTAAATATTTATCCAAATAATATGAAATGATTTATTTATACCTATGTTCACAGAAGCACTGTCCATAATTTCCACCAACTTAAGTGCCCTTGAACAGACATATAGAATAAAAAATTGTGGGGTATATATCCAATGGAATATTACACAGCCATGAAAAGATTGAATAGTGGGATTTGAGACAAAGTGGATGGACCCCAAGGTGATTGTGTTAAGTGAAGTAAATGATAAAATGAAAGACAGTTCTATCAGTTGATTTCATTCATCTGTGGACTATAAATGACAAAAATATATACACAGGCAAAACATAGTAGGAATAAATCTCAAACCATGAAAGAATATAATGGTTACAGTGGATACAAAGGGGAGAAGAGTGGTAATATGGAAGGGAGACAGATTGGTACAGGCGGTTTGGTGGAGAGTGAGTGAAACATAGACCCACAAAATGTAACCTCAACAATTAAAAAAAAATTTTAAGTACAGTATGAGAGCACAGTGACAAGCTGGAGCTCCACATTGCCTTGTACACAACAGAGTTCAATAAGTATTTATGTGATGAAGGGCACCTGAAATGCAGAGCAGAGCCCTGGGATTCTGTCAGTTATCACATGTCGTGACCTTGGATAAGGCTCACCCCTGCCCTAAGCTCACTGTCTTCAGATGACCCACAAGTTGGCCCCAGTTTCATGATGTGGAAATGCAGAAAGGAACAGGGGCTTTGGAAGGTATTCCTATGTTCCTCCAGTTGAGTCAGGCAGGGACATGTTTTCACCTGCTAAAGTCAGGAGCAGTTTGATTTAAGAAACTGGCACCACCCATCAGGTCATACCTGTCTCTGAAGCAAGAAATATTAATCATATTACAAGCATTTGCACACCCTCTTCCTGGGAAATTTTCCTTTGGGCAGCTGGGGTGGAGAGCCCAGACTTGGGGGAACTCCCTAGCCTCCAATTCTATCCACAGAACACAAGAGAAGGAAGCAGAGGTAGTCACTGAAGTCAGGACAAAATTAAGCAACTTCAATGAGTATAAATTTGATTAATAGGTTAAGAAAATAATTACATTAAAAAACAATCATTTTGAAGGTAAAACGTACTGATTTCTATAAGATTTGTCAATTCTGTATTTTTTCCAGTTTTATTAAAATATAATCGAGATAGGCCCTCCCTGGTGGCACAGCGGGTTACAGAACAGCACTAAGAAGCTAAAGCCACTTCAGCATGAATTCAATTCTTGCCCCAGAGGTGATCACATGGCGCTGCAGACCTCTCCTGACCCCCCCACTGCTCCCCTCAGCAGTGTACCTCCTCAGTCGGCCTGTTCTGCTCCCCACTCTGTCTCTGGTGAATCCTCTCACCGTCCCTGCACCTCTGGC
>NW_004567130.1:10583674-10629285 GCF_000260355.1 Condylura cristata | reverse complement strand
ATATAATCAAGATAACACTGTACTTAAACATTGTTTTGAGATGTACAACTGGATGATTTGATAGATGTATATATTGCAAAATGATTGCCACAAAAAATTAACTTTTTGTGTGGTGAAAACATTTAAGATCTACTTTTCTAGCATTGTTCAAGTGCATAACACAGTATTGTGAACTACAGTTCAGGTCAATACTAAATTACTTGCTCAGTTTAAAAATAAGTCATTGTACTCAATGAAAACATCCATCTGAATTATTTGCATCATATAACCCAACAGATCTGGTTTATTCTTTCCATTTCTTTAATTGTGTATAGTATTGCACATAATCATAAGAGAGATGCTGCTAAACCAGGTCTCAAACACTGCCACATTGTGACTGACAGAGGCCTGAGGAACATTTTGAACATCCAGCAGATCCAAGAAGATAGAAGGTTGAGGGTGGGGGAAGGCAGGTGTATTGGTTTGCTCTGTCTGCTATAAAAAATCACCACAAACTTGGAGGTTTAAAACAATCCACAGACCGCCCCAACCCCACACACCCACCCACCTCAGGGAGCTCTGAGGCAGACAGGTGGAGGAGGGCTACCTATAGCATGCTTCCTGTGGCCTCACCCCCAGGGAAGTCAATGATCTTTTTATTGCGGGGGAAAAAAACCTAGAAATTTAGTTGGAGTGGACGTCCCTGTGAATTCTCTCACAGCACTGGAAGCTCAGCCTCAGCTTCCCCTCTAGCTCTAAGCCAGGTTCGAGGTTTGAACTAAAACTCTAGTGGAGCTCTCTGATTAAGTTTTCTTTAAGATAGGTAGTTGGATGGATGATTGAATAGGACACAAATGTGATGCAATAGAAACCCAGTTTAACTGTACATAACTCTACATAAAAGAAACCGACTGTCCAAATTCATATCTGAGTCAATTCTTTTGCCCTAACCAACCCTCCTTCAAGTTTTGCCTACTTGGCCTCACTCAGCAAGGAATGCACTCCTGTTCTGAAGCCCCAGAGCCAGGCCTCTTTCCCTCTCTGGACACCCAAGTGAGAGGAGCCTCCACCATATCCTTGTCTCAGCAGTTGATGGTTCAGAACTGCTCCGGTTTCCTGGTCAAGAGGAACAAGCAGACCAGCAGCCGATCTGCTCAAGGCCCGAAGCATCTCCTTACACTACAGTGAGCTGACTCAAAACAAAACTGTGGGTGTGAAGCCGGCAGCCAAGCGCAAAGGTGTGGAGATGTTCACGAAGAGGAGATTCTGCCAACAAAAGCCAGCCTCCTGCTGAGCACAGATCATCATCAGCAAGAACTTCTTGGTCCCTCAGCAGTACTCGATCTACAAGGACAAGGGCCGCCCATCGGCGTGAGGCACCGCCAGCAGACCCAGTGCCACCCTGCGCAGCCAGGAAACCCTGTTGTGGAGGAAGAGGACCCACCACCCTTTGCCAGGCAACCCCAAGCCAGCTGACTTCCCAAAAAGAAAGAAGAAAGTCCAAAAAAAGCCAGGAGTTTCTCAACCCTAGCTGCACATTAGAACCAAATGGAAAGTTTTTGTAATATTTGTTGTAGTTTTTATATATATATATATATATATTTCAATTTATTTATTTGTTCATACAGAACTGGGGTACAGGCCAGAGGCTCAGGGGTGGCGAGAGGCTTCACCAGAGACAGAGTGGGGAGCAGAACAGGCAGATCGACGAAGTACACTGCTGAGGGGAGCAGCGGGCGGGTCAGGAGAGGTCTGCCACGCCATGTGGTCACCTCCGGGGCAGGCAGGAATTGAACTCATGCAGAAGTGGCTTCAGCTTCTCAGTGCTGTGCTTTAACCCGCTGTGCCACCAGGGAGGGCCTATTTGTTGTAGTTTTTAACACATCAGTGTGCAAGTTTCACCTCTAACCAATGAAATAGAATATTTGAGAGTAAAACCCCAGGAGTAATTTTTTTAAATGCCCCCAGTTCAAACAATTGGCCTGTATTCTTCAAAATAATCAAAGTCGCATAATACTAAGGGAGGTGGAAGAATTGCTGGAGATGAAAAGAAATGAAAGGGAAAAGACAACTGAATGCAGGGCATGATCTTTTCATTGCAACACTTGGCAAAATCTGAACAAGACCTGCAGATTAGATAACAATATTATATCTGTGGTAACCCCCTGACCTGTGAGGCGTTCGTAAAATAATGTCCTTGTGTTTAGAAAATCACACTGAGGCTGGGAGTGGTGAGGAAACAAAGTCTCACCAGGCATGCAACTGAGGCATGATGATGACAAGGAGGAAATGAAACTCAAAGGGGAACCCCCTTGTAAAAAACGGAGTTTGGCCTCTCATCTCAGTGGACAGACCACTCCTAAAAGGAAACAAGAACAAGGCTTATCTTTGTCTACAAACGGAGTTGCCGAATTGTACTGAAGACAAGGTGCTCTCTGCCATTGCCACTCTTACCCTCTGCCAAATAGCAATTACCTTGTTGAAATGACTATAGACCAGCCAGTTACACAGGACAGAAGCTTATTTTCTTTATTAAAATAATGCAGGAGGAGGGAGAAAAAGAAAATCACACTGAAGTACTTAGGGGTAAATGGAAGTCATATCTACAACTGACCCTCAAATAATTCAGCAAAAACTTACTTCTCTATGTGTGTGTGTGTGTACACATGTCATATATATATATATATATACACACATATACACACACATATATATAACATATATATACATATATACATACATATATATATACATATATATACACACACATATATATATAAATAAATAATACAAATACATACACAGAGAGAAATCAATATAAAAATTCACATTTGGCAAATCTGGTAAAAATTCACATTTCTTCCACCTCCCTTAGTATTATATATGAGAATTGTATGGATTTTCTTCTAAATTTTCTGTAAGTTTTTAAAATTAAAAGTTCAAAGAAAATGAACGTTGAGAGTTCTCCCTGGTGACACAGGGGTTAAAGCACAGCCTATGAGGCTATCTGTAGGCAATGCAGAGTGAGTTCAATCCCCAGCCAGGGAGCTGACCCACATGGTGCAGCAGACCTCTCCTGCCTCACCCATTGCTCTGTCAGCAGTGTATTTCACTAAGTCTGCCTGTTCTGCTCCTGCTCTGTTTCTGGTAAATCTTCTCATCCCCACACCTCTGGCCTGTACCCAGTTCTTGTATGCACAAATAAATAAATCTTTAAAAAAAGAAAGAAGAAAGAAAGAAAATGCACCTTGAAAGCATAGCTAAGTGAAATAACCCAGACACATAAAGGCAAATATTGTGTGATTCCATTTATATGAGATAATTATATAAATCATATGAGGTATGAGTGAAACAGAGACAGGAGAGAGAGAGACTTTTGGAAGTGATACGTTTATTACCTGGACTATGATGATGGTAACAGTATATATGTCCAAATTCACAGTAATTATATTCATGAGAGAAATCACACTGGGGAAAAAATTAATGTTAAAGGTGTAGGAAAGCATTCAGGTGTCCAATTATCTTTGAAGACAGGAAAACTCACATGGGGAAGAAATCCTAGGAATGCAAGGAATGTGGGAAAACCTTTAGTTGTCAGCAAACATCAGGATTCAAGACACTGGAGAGAAGCTATGTAAATGAGAAGAATGTGGGAAAACCTTCTGTGTTCCCAGTATTTTATGAAGACATGAAATGACTCACTGGATGTATTAAAACTTGGGAATGTAAGTGGTATGGAATTCAATTTTCCACATTCTTAAACGTGAAAACTCCTGCCAAAAAGAAATATAAATGTAAGAAACATAAGAAAATTTGCTGGAAATGAATCCCCCTATATATATAGTATCTAGAAAACTTTCAGTATAGAAGTTATTATAGAAGATAAATTTATAAGGTTTCCTTCTCCTCTTTCCTAAAGGTCAGCATTGGACTGTTGATTTCTACTTTTCTATTGAGATGAGATAATTCTGCACATCATCTTTTGACAACAGTACATAAGGTGGATAAGAATGATTTTTCGGGGCTCTCCCTGGTGATTAAACAGGTTAAAGCACTGCACTATGAAGCTCTCAGAAGCCACTGCAGCATGAGTTCGATCCCCAGCCAGGATGCTGACCCACATGGCATGGCAGACCTCTCCTGACCTACCTGCCCGCTGCTCCCCTCAGCAGTGTATTTCAGTAGATCTGCCTGCTCTGTTCCCCACTCTGTCTCTGGTGAATCCTTTCACCCACCACACTTCTGGCCTGTACCCCGTTCTGTAAGCATAAATAAATAAATCTTAAAAAAGAAAAAAAAGAATGATTTTTCTTTAAATTAGTTAATAATATATTTTCTCCTCTTGTTTTGAAACCTGTGGTTGGGTATATGCATGAATTGAAGTTTATTTCTAATAGGCAGTTAGGTGTTGCAGTTTTCCCTCTGTTTTTGTGAGATAGTTCCTGGAGAACCCTATTCTATTGTACATATATGTATCTTCTTACTGAGAGGTTTTTTTTCTTGTGGTAGGTATAGGAGGAGTATTTATCCATTTTTCATATAAACAACTAGAATAAATTTTATGTATGTCAAGTTTTAAAGTAAATTAATGTGTAGTAAAGTCATGTTTGTCACAATTCTATTTGTGGAATAACAGCAAATTTAAACATTTTTCATTGCTATAAACTGTTAAGTGAAGGAGACTACAGCAGCACCTCGTGGTGAGACCCAGCACTGCACTTAGATGGTTCCCCATCAGGCCATTCAGGTAGTACTGTAAGGTATCAGGTTCCGGAAGCTCTCAGTGGGAGTCGCAATCAGCCAAAGTCAAGAACTTGAGTAAACAGCAGACATATTTGAGAGTGAGGAAGCCCTGTACTGGGTCTCCCTTGAAGTACTATAGGCCTAGGGTACAAGCCAGAGTTGACTGGTATACAGGCCAGAGTTACGGGGTGGGGGAGGGGTGAGAGAGGGGGAAGGAGGGTTAGGGAGGGGCAAGGGGGTTAGGTGATTCACCAGAGACAAAGTGGATTGCAGAACACACAGATGGACTGCAATAAACTGCTGAGGGGAGCAGTGGGCGGGTCATGTGGGTCACCTCCCTGTATACTAGGGCCTTGACCAGCTCATAGTACTGAGTCAAAGAAATTCGGTAAACTGGGTTTTAAAGCTGCAATTTTTTTCAAGGCCAGAGAATAGAATAAAATGGAATTAGATAACATTATCAAAGGATCCTTAGATTAATTCACTTAGCAACTACTTATTAAGCATACTCTCATAAACTGACTTTAAAAATATTATTGAGCGGCCCTCCCTGGTGGCGCAGCGGGTTAAAGCACAGCACTGAGAATCTGAAGCCACTTCTGCATGAGTTCGATTCCCGCCTGCCCCGGAGGAGACCACATGGCGTGGCAGACCTCTCCTGACCCGCCCACTGCTCCCCTCAGCAGTGTACTTCGTCAGTCTGCCTGTTCTGCTCCCCACTCTGTCTCTGGTGAAGCCTCTCGCCATCCCTGAGCCTCTGGCCTGTACCCCAGTTCTGTATTAATAAATAAATAAATCTTTAAAAAATTATTATTGAGCATCTATTATATGCCAGTTATGTGATAAGACTATCATAGAAATACAGGCAGATAAAACCTTCATGGTCAAAAACAAAGGTTTTAAACTCAGAAAACAAAAAAACAATTTTTTGTTTGCTTTTGTGATTTACTAGTTGTGTAACCCCAGGCAAGCTTCCAAACTTAGACATGTCTACAAACCCCAAGGGTAGCCTCGTCTCAGTTTCCCAGTAAGAAACAAGGGGGTGCTAATATTTGTTACACAGTTGTTATAACAGTTCAGTGAGATAAAATATGTAAAGCACTTAACACAATCCCTGTCACTCCAGTGAGCAATCAACGAGTGGAAATTAATACTCCTCTTATTTTGTTTTAATGGTCTCTGTCCTTCCAAACTTAGCAGACATCTGAGGACAAACGTGTGTGTGTGTTGCTATGTGTATTCATTGGATATATATATTTGAGGCATGCAGAAAATTCCTTGTAAGGTTGTTTGTCTTCCCGGGAGTATGTGGGTTGGGTCGGACACTCATGCCTGATACCTTCATGCCCTGATACCCTGGAGCACGTGTTTGTGTGTTTGCAGTTGAGCAGTGTGTGCCTGTGTATCTGTGTATATCTCAAACACTGTTTCCTAAGAAGCTGCTGTTGTCAATGAACCAGTTCAAAAGTCATTTCTTCTAACTTATCATAGATATTGACCAAGGTTTGTGAGTGGCAAGATAATTAAAGGTTGACTGGTCAAAGGGACTATCGTGCTTCAACTGAAGGATCTTATATTACCCAAAGGTTCTAGATATTGCAGAGAAATGTGTTGACTGGCTATCAATATTCTGGTCTATAGGTTGGTGTGAGTCACTAGGCTATAAATGCCACATGGTCTCCTGGTCCCCGCCCAGTCTTCCTAGTCAGAAGTAGGAAGACTGATCTGCGGATGCCCCTTGTCTCAGCAGACCCAATCTACTGCCCCTACTAAGAGATTCTCTGCAGGCAGAGGAAGGCTAAAGTGTAGGAGGCAGGACCCCCAGGTTTTGACCTGCCTCTATGGCCAGCTCCTTTGACCAAGCCAGGACTGCAGGGTCATCCTGCAGACAGGCTGCTGGGTAGCCCAGTGACTTAGGGGCACAGACATTTCAGTCAGACAAAGCTGGGCTTACCTCCCACTGCATCCACTTCTCAAGGCGGATGTGTGACTCAGTTCCTCTTTCTGAGGAGCTCTGTTTTCTCAATGATGAAACAAATTTAAAAAGATAAAATCCCTATTTTATGGGTTATTAGAAAAAATAATTAACAACTTATATTGAAAGTCTTAGCATAATGGGGCAATGTTTAACTAATGACAATATTTGTTGAACATATACTCCATGTCTGCCTACACAGGCATCATTTCACTTAATCTTCAGAGTAACCCAGAATGACAAATGCTATTATTGCCCTCATTTTACAGATAAAGAAACTGAGGTACCTATCCAAGTTCACACAGCTAGTAAGAGGGAAATCTGAGCTAGGTGCTTGACTGAAACTGTCATTTTAATATTACTCTTAACAACACAGTTAATAATATAGAAAGAACTCCAGTGCCTCTCTTCCAATTGTGGAGGAAATGGTTCTACCCTCAAATTCCCCTCCAATCCCATTGAATACATGTTTTCCCCTTGACTTTAGCTACTGTCCACTTATTCACTCAACAGACATTCATTGAGTGACTATTATGTGAACAAATAACTTCCTCAGGGTTAAAACACTCAAGGTTCCTTTGCATGGCAGGATGAAGTCTAAACTATTGACCTGGCAAATAACACCTTGCATAATGAAGTGGGAAATCACAACCTGAGACTTATCTTCCACTAGTCATTCACATATCTCAGAGCATCAGCCATTTCAAAGTACTTTCACTGACAAGGAAAGCACAAGTTTTCCCTCCAGTTAGAATTCCTCTTCTGTGGAACTACTATTCACCCTTTAAGATACAGCTCATCTCCTCACTAAAGACTTCCCCAACCCCCCAGGCCAAAAGACCCACCTTAGCCTCCCAGTTCCCTTGTACACAGTTACAACATGTAACAAGTTTATACAACTACAACACATCAAGTGCTTCTGATTGTTTGTTTCTATGTTTACTCCCCTCCCAAACCCCCCCCCATCAAACTAAGCTCAAAAAGGCCATAACTGTCAACTGAGCACAATGCCTAGCACACAATAGATGTTCACTAAGTGTTTGTTGAATGAATGAAGTAAAGAAAAAAAAAAATCAATGAATTCCTCAAGTATCAAATTCCCAGCTTTGGTCTCAGCACAAATCAAAGAGCTATAAGACAGTATAAGACTGAGAATTAACCAAAACTCACCTTGTCTTGCCACCTGGCAATCATAAACTGTCAGAACTAACCAAAGACCAAGGAGACACTAAGGTCTAGAGACAAGTGATGTGGCAACCAAGACTCCTGCTTCCTACTCACGGAAGTGCTCATCCCAGTCAGTTTTCATTCACAGGTCAAAAAAAGTCTTCTTGTACTGCCAAGAAGGAACACATTAGCTCAGGATGCCAGCAGCACAGCCAAGCTTAGATATGAGTTGTGTCCCCCAAAATCCATATATTGAAATCTTCACCTTCAGTAGCTCAGAATTCACCTTGTTTGGAGATAGGACCTCACATAGTAAATCAAGTTACACTGAAGTCCTTAGGGTGGGCCTTCATCCACTAGGACTGGTCATCCACTAGGACTGGTGTACTTATAAAAGGTGGAGTGTGGAACACACATACAGACCTGAAGCCGGTCATCTTCAAGCCAAGGGAAGAAGCCTAAAGTAGATCCATCTTTTGCAGACTTCGGATGACACTTTTCTTCTTTGTGCAGGTGAAGTGACCAACACTTGATTTCAGATGTCTAGCTTCCAGAACTGTAAAACAATAAACTCCTGGTTTTTAAACGACCCATTTGTGGCACTTTGTATGGCAACCCATAATAACAGAAGCCCTCTAGAGCTGTGGTTCTCAAAGTGTGGTCCTTAGACTGGCAGGATCAGCATCACCTGGGACTCATTAGACAGATTAGCCCACCCAGTAAGAAACTAGGATCGGGCCCCTCTCTCTCTGTGGCAGCAAGTCTCCAGCTGATGCTGATGTACACTACATTTTAGAAACACTGCTTTGGATCTATTCTCTTTTTGCTGGGCTAATAAATGTTCCCCAAAACTTCATGACGACTCAAACCTCAAAACACAGACTTATTTGGAAACAGATTCTTTGCTGATTAGTTGAAATGAGGTTAGAATAGATCCTAAGCCAACGACCAGCAACAGAAACACCACAAAATGCCATGTGACAACGGAGGCAGATTAGAATGATGCCAAGAGACGTCAGGAAGGATTCTTTCTTGGAGTCTTCAGAAGCAGAATGGGCCTGCTAATACCCTGATTTCAGACATCTAATCTCTAGGACTGTAAGAAATTTAAGCCCTGCTGCTTGAAGCCGTGCCCTGTGTGGGAACATGCTACCGCAGTCTCAGATACCAACACCCTCTCCAGCATGTGAGTCAAGGGCCACAGGTGGCCCCTATTTCAGTTACTTGAAGTGAGCCTGAAAACCCAGATCCTCAGGTACACTGGCCACATTCCAGGTGTTCAATAGCTCCATTTGGCGTATGCTGTTGTATTTTTAGATTTTTCCATCAGACCAGAAAGTCCTATTAGATGTGACTGCTCCAGAAGCCTGTGGGCTAGACCCAGGCCACCACCACAAGCTCAAAATGATTTTTACATTTTTAAGTGATTGATAAATTAAAAGAAGAATATTTTGTGATATAAAGTATGTAAAATTCAAATTTCGGTGTCAAATATAGTGTCGTTGGATCACAGCCACACCCATCATTTACATGTTGTCTGTGACTGCTTTAATGCTGCAATAGCCATGAGTTGCTGTGACAGAGACCAGATAGCCACAAAACAAGATATTTATTCTCTAGCCTTTTAAGAAACAGTTTGCCAACCCCTGCCCTAGAGGGTATTGAAAAGTGATGAGGACAGGGTGTGAGAACAAATCAGCATGACAATTAAGCAGGGGGGGGGACCTGCTTGAAGATGTCCAGAGGCAAATACTTCTCAGACAACAGTGAAGTCAAGATCACATTTTTTGTCTTGTTGTTTTAATTTATTTTTGTTACTGAAGTGCTATTTTCCACACCCTTGCCAGAGCTTTGACAGCGTGGGATTCCCCCTTCAGTGTAGTCCCCGACACGAAGCACCCAGTCTTTCACCACAGTCCATGGTGCTCTTCACCCCATCCCCCCATTCTCATCCCTACCCCATTTCGAAGCCATAGAGCTGTAGTAAGCTTTCAAGAGCTGATTTGACCCTCTGTTTGGTTTTTCATATTCTACATATAACCCCCCCAAAAAATGAATTAAAACTAATCAAATATCTGGGTCCTCCCTGGTGGTGCAATGGGTTAAAGTGCAGCACTACAAAGCTAGCCACAGACGCTTCAGCACAAATTTGATTCCCGACCAGGGAGCTGACCCACATGGCCCACTAGACCTCTCCTGTTTTGCCCGCTGCTCCCTCAGCAATGTACTTCATCAATCTGCCTGTTCTGTCTCTAATGAATCTTCTCACCACCCCTGCACCTCTGGCCTATACCCCAGTTCTGTATGTATAAATAAATAAATCTTTAAAAAAAACATATCAAATATATTTACATGCATAATTATAATGAAAAAAAAGAAGAAACCAAATCCTATTAAAGAGATCCAGCTGTCACATTGCCACAGAGAGGTATAGAACATAAATAAATCAGATTGTTCATTCAAAGAGAAGATTACATATTACTTTTATTACAGACACATATGCATATGGTATACCTGTAAATAATGTCCACATATATACACTCACATATACATCATACACAGTTCTATATACACACAATATTCTTAAATAAGGAACTAGATGGTCATAGCTCTAGATATCAATGATGAGAATGGAAAGGTGTAATTTACTTCTAATTCTCCTGCGATGAGAGGAAACTGATTTTTTAAAAATTAAAAAATATCTACCTGATTCTGTAACAGGGTGGTCCCCAGGAAAAGCGGAAGTTCCAGGTTCCCTAACCACCCCCCCCCCAAGGAGGGTGGAGCTGAAAAGAGAAAAAGGAGAGAAGAAGAGAAGACGAGGAGGAAGCTGGATGGAGAAGAAGGAGACCTGAGGAAGCCACATGGAGCAGCAAGCATGTGATGAAGAAACCGGGCTTGTTTCCTGGCCCTGGACTGGTTAAGGCAGATGTGGGTGAGAGACCTGTAGGGAGGCGACTACGGCAGTGTTTATACTGATTTTGATTTTGCTCTTTTCCTCCCAGATTTGTCTGGCCATTTCTGACCCTTTTCCATGGGTCCCGGCCAGAAGGTGTTTTAGTCTTGTGGCGGGCTTTCGAGCCTTGCTTTGGGCTAATCCCTTTTGGGTGGACTTTTGCCCATGAGGGGATGGGTAACTTCAGGTGTTTGATTTAGAAGTTATATTCTTTGTGTTCCGTATTGTATATTCACTGTATTAAAGTCCCTTTTCATTAAAGTTTTATATGTTTTGTCTTGATGGCGGATGGCAGAACCCACTTAGAGCAGGCAGGTTTTGGGCTTCAGGGCTACCCCTCTCTCCCCCTGTCCTGTAACAGATTCTTTCCTATAACAGATTTGGTGTCCTGTAACAATTCTACTACTCTAGACCACATCATGAAGGCTAGATCTCCCAGGCCGCCCTTATTTTTCTGTAGTGTACCTTTATGCTTTCTTTCCCTATCAGTTCTGGCTCTCAGGAAAGGACCTGCTTGTTCCATTTGCACTGAATTATTGGCAACTGATGCACAACCTACTATGTTATCCTCCTCCCAAAGAACAGCATGTTCAAAAAAAGATCAAAGCCTAGAGTGGTGGGCATGAAGCTCCACCAGTGGAAGTTTATCTCAGTTATCCAGGCAGGCACATGGGGAGCCTAGTGGTCACCCCTGAAATCCCTGAACTGCCTATGTCAGTTATGTGCAGGAGCCAAGCCAGTGTGCAGTCTTAAGACTCCACATTCAGAAACAGTCAACATATATGAATAAATACACAGCTACACTGACAAGGCAGGCTTCAAACTGTCAGCCTACCTACCACTTGGAAAAAGCCTCTGAAACCAGCCCACTTTAAAGCCCCAAGTGATGCTAATCCAGTCTTGGGAGACCAACCATTAATTCCCTATAAAACCTGAGTCCTTCAACTTGCCTTTTCCGACCCTCAGTCTTGCCTCTAGAAAACTGGTGCGGGTTACTTATAAGTCCCCCACCCCCAGCTGAATCCTCCAGTTGTGTGTAGGCATGCCTGGGCCAGGGACCAAGCAATTGCTGAAGGGTCAAACGGATTAGCTATTGGGCTGGGAATGTTCCAGGAAAGACTCAAAAATTAACCTGGTTACTCTGGTTTCCTTTTAATTTTTACCATTCGTAACTGGTACGGCAATGTTCCTCTCCTGCCTTCCTAGTGCAGGTGTCATCCCCCCACACCCTCTAGAGAACTGGGTCCTCTCACCCCAGGATTTCCCTCTCCCACCCCCTGTAAGTCTAACGGGTCCTTGAAACCTTTTCTGACCCCCCAGGCCGTGTGACCACCACCTCCTCTGGCCACTGTAACTACTCTACGTATCCCAGGACATGACTTACCCCTGGCTGGCTACAGGGTACCTTTCCTCGGTACTGCTGGGCTGTTTCCCTAAGGAGCAGAGGCTGTGCTATGTTCAATCTTTTTGTCCTTTGCACACTTGTGGAGGCAGGGGATGCCAGCATTCCTGTCTTCCATTCCTGAGCTTCTACTCCTGCAGCACATAGCTTCACCCTTTTCAAAAACTACAGCCTGTTGCCTCCTCTATACCAACATGTGAACTCCCACATACACACACACACATTATGAATATCTTCACACTGACTCCAAAGGACTTACCCCTTTGTAATCTAGGGCTGTTTTCTTCCCATTTTTTTCATCATCATCATTCTCTAAGGAAACAGCAGCCTAGCCAGTTCCCAGATCAATATATTGGGTTGTCAGAAAAGTCATGACACATTTTTGCTTGAAACAAGCCACTATTTTCTCCAAAGGTAACAGGGAGCCAGGGAGATGCTGGCCTTGTTCCTTCTCACTCCACTATCCTCCCCTTAGCTCCTCCCCATTTCCCTCTGTCACTTTGCCTAGCAAGAAGAGAGCAGTAAGAGCTTTGGAGTGGGGCAAGCATGCCGGCACACAGCTAGAAGATGGGCATCTCGGCCAAAATATCTTAGCCCTGTCCTGTGTCTATAGGAACCATAGTCTCGTCATAATCCATCCCATGGCTGTTCAGCAGGGTCATCCAGAAATCTGTAAATACATGACAATATGCATATGGACTCTTAGAAGCAGATGTATACGGATAGGCACATTGATGCTATCGTATGTACACTGTGTGTGTGTGTGTGTGTGTGTGTGTAGTGTATGTGTGTGGTGTGGGTGTAATATGTAACACCTCCACATTAATCCATGTGTATCTGTGGGTCCCCTCATGAAAATGTGTGTATATGTGGATGAAAATGTGGGTGGGTATAAATATTTGTTCACTCCATTTGCCCATCAGTTCTACTGATGTTGCAGGCACTGTACAGGGTTCTGGGGATGATTAAGAGTCACAGTACAGGAGCTTCCCTGGTGGCGCAAGGAGTTAAGCACAGCACTATTAAACTATCCACAGCCACTGCAGCATGAGCTTGATCCCCAGCCAGGGAGCTGACCCACAAGGTGCAGCAGACCTCTTCTGTTGTGCCCACTGCTGCCCTCAGCAGTGTATTTCAGTACATCCACCTATTCTGTTTCCCACACTGTCTCTGGTGACTCCTCTCACCTCCCGCGCCTATGACCTACACCCCAGTTCTTGTATGCATAAAGAAATAAATCTTTAAGAAAAAAAGAGACAGTATAAGGATAAGGATAAGTATGCCAGGGTACACAGGTGACAGGTGTGTTTTTCAGTAGAATATAAATGTCCATGTAATCTGCATATAAGTATGTGTACATCAGAGCCCATGTCAAACTAGGGCAGTTCCTGATCACATATGTGAAGGAACATCTGTAGGTGCTAAAAGATGTCGCTATGTTCTCTCCCCAAGTCCCCAAGTTCAGATTCCAAACAACCCTTGCCTGAGCCATCAAGCCATGGAGGCATCCTCTGTGTGCTGCTCTGCCAGGGAGGGTTCTCTTGGTTATTCCAGTCACTCCATCCTCCGCACCTACAGGGCGGAGAGACAGCATTTCTTGATAAGAGGGCACCAAGAGTCCAGTTAAGCACCAGGGGCCACCTGAGCTTCACGTGGTTTTATGGTTTCACAGTTAATGTTTGGCCCTGGGTAATTTCTACTCAGGTTAGCTGGCAAAAGGCAGAGAAGCGATGGGGGCAGGGAGATAAAATGCTGGGTCACCAGCCCTGGCAGCCGACTCTGGCACCACAACGCCAGCTGTGCCCCCACCAAAAGAGAGACCTGCCCAAATAAGAGGGCCAGGGCTTCTGGAAGTAAGGATGGAAAAGAGAGCCCCACAGAGCAGCCCTCAGGAGCCCAGCATCCGCTCTGCAGCCTTCTATGAGATCGAAGCGGCCCTTCTATGAACAGGTCAGCCCACCTCTGCTTGATCACCTCTCAGTCCATGAGGAAATCACTACTTCCAAGATGCTCTCTTATACTGAGGCCAAAACCTACCTCCTAGCAGCTCCCATTCAGTGGTTCCCTCTTCCTCTCTCAAAAAATCTTCCCAGAAACAACTATCCTTTGGTCAATGTCACCAGAAGGTCCCTATTTCAAATGCTAATACATCATCTAGGAAAATACAATATGACTTTATAGTTTACTTGAGTACTTCTCTTTCCCATTTGAAGTTTTATCTCCTTAAAAGTAGAGAGGTTATGGGCCCTCCCTGGTGGCGCAGCGGGTTAAAGCACAGCACTGAGAAGCTGAAGCCACTTCCACATGAGTTCGATTCCCACCTGCCCCAGAGGTGACCACATGGCGTGGCAGACCTCTCCTGACCCGCCCGCTGCTTCCCTCAGCAGTGTACTTCATTGATCTGCCTGTTCTGCTCCCCACTCTGTCTCTGGTGAAGCCTCTCACCGCCCCTGAGCCTCTGGCCTGTACCCCAGTTCTGTATGCACAAATAAATAAATCTTTAAAAAAAAAAAAAGTAGAGAGGTTATAGATATGTATGTGCACTGTGTGTATAGAGTATAGAGACTATACTTATAGATATATACTATGTATGTATGTCATATAGTGTATGTATACAAAATGCAAACATTTAAATGACTATGCTATATGTGTGTGAACATATGTATCTTTGCCTGTTTCTATAAATATATTGTATATACCACCATTTAGTTAAGGTTCATTCTATCAGGCACCATGTTCACAGTTCACACATCTTATTTAATCTCCATACCACTATAAAGCAGTATTATTCCTATTTTATCAGGTTAAACTGAGAGGTTAAATATCTTGAGAGAGGTCTCCCAACTATGAGTAGAATTCAAACCCAGGTCAATCTGATTTCAGGAAGTGCTATTAGGCACCACATTCCAATCTATCATATGCCTTGTATAGAGCAAAGTGAAATAAATATCAGGTGAGTGAACTGTGTATCTAATTAATTAACCAGCCTATTGCCCCATTAATATTTAGAAAGGACAATTTGATTAATGGTGACATAAGCCATATCTGGAGGAGAAGGGACATAGGATACGTGGGCAGAGAAGAAACAGTATGGGCTATGGACCACTTATCTGGAACACAGGTAAAGCCACGAGTGAAGTGGTTTCACTTCAGTGTTTCCCCAGGACAGCTAGGAAGGAAGGCACAGAAAATGTGGTAGATTTCTAAGCTTCCCCTAAATCACTCCTGATCTGAGTTCATGCAAAGAGTCCCTGAGACCTTTACCTAGAATGCCTTTCTTTTCCATGAGAGCTTCCTCCTTCAAGATCCAGTTCAAATGTCACTTTTTCCTTGAAGCTCAAGTTACCCATTCTTTCTTTCTTTTTAATATTTATTTATTTATGCATGCAGAACTGCGGTACAGGTCACAGGTGCAGGGAGGGAGGGAGGGAGGGGGTGAGAGGATTCACCAGAGATAGAGTGGGGAGCAGAACAGGCAGATGTACTGAAATACACTGCTGAGGGGAGCTATGGGTGGAACAGGAGAGGTCTGCCGTGCCATATGGGTCACCTCCCTGGCCAGGGAAGGAACTCAGTGTTGAAGTGGCTGCTGTAGCTTCCTAGTACTGTGCTTTAACCCACTGCGCCATCAAGAAGGGCCCCCATTCTTCCTTTCAAAGAAAAAAGTATTCCTTCTTCAACTCTCTTCCCACTACTTCACATACACCTTGATAATAAGTCTCTCATCATATTACGTGCTTATTTGTCTATCTCCTTAGACAATGAGTTTCTCAAATGCCTCAAGGCTTAACACAGTACCCTGCAGGCATTTTATATAAATATAAGAAGTGAGTCAGTGGGTGAGTGAGCGATCAGAGGAAATGAGAGCCATCTTGCAGAAAGGAAGCCCTGAGCCCAAACCACACAGGGGCCAGATGATGTGCAGGTTGTCAATCTCAGCCATGCTCCTTCCACAACAGTTGGGGTAGCACCTCCTCCTTCACAGCCAGGGACCTTCATAGACATCCCCACCATTCCTCGTGAAAACTGAAGTATGAATTATCTTCTACTCCATAATCCTTCACCTTGAGGAGGCCAACCAGTCTCCTGCCCTTTCACTAGTTGTGCCAATATAGGAGGCGCCTCCAGTGTCAAGGTTGCCCATCCAGTCTGCTCTGAACTAAGTAAGAGAGGGTCTAGGAAAACTTGGAAGCCAAAAAGTCTAAGACAACTAGAAGTTTCAGTAAGGCTGAAGTGGTCAGAGGCTATAGTTGGTACATTCCAGAAAAACAAATAATAAAGAATCGGTAGGTTAAAGAAGAAGCGTACCAAAGACAACCATGGGGTTGGTGTAATCAGCAGAAATGCCCTAAGCCTGAGGCAGGGGCTGGGATAAGAACTAGCAGAGAAGGGCTCTCCAGGAGGAATGAGGAAGAAAGGGCACTTAGCCTACAGTAAGCCTAGGCTCCCAGGATCTTTAGGGAACACCCAAGGGCAAGGTTTTCTTACAGGCCCTGGGGGAGAATTCATCAGGCTTAGATCAAAAGAATCTCGAGGATACCACTGGCAGGGTAAGAATCTCAAGATGACAACTTTCTGTCCATCGGAGCCTGATTAAGCTCAAGGAAAGAGAGGCATTGGTGACAACAAGCACCTGAGAAGAAGCTCAAGATCACTAATCACTAGGGAAATGCAAATCAGAACCATGTTGAGATACCACGTCATATCCAGTAGAGGCAAAAATAAAGAAATTGCAAGTGTTGGTGACAATGTGGAGAAATCAAAACTCCCCCTACATTGTTGGTGGAAACATAACATATACCAAGTGTGTAAAACAGTTTGGTGGTTCCTTAAAAATTAAAAAAAAAAATAGAATTACCATATGATCCAAGAGAAATGAAAACTCTGAACAGAAACTTTGTAAAATATTCATAGCAGACCATTCACAATTGCCAAAAGGTGAAAAAAAAAATGTCCATAGCTTATCCATACAATGAAATATTATTCAACTGTAAAAAGAAATTAACTACTGATATACACTATGACACAACATGGATGCCTCTTAGAAACTAGGCTGAGTGAAAGAAATGGGACACAATAGATCACACGTTGTATGATTCCCTGTAGAGAAACATTTAGAATAAGTAAATCCATTGAGACAGAAAGTAGATTAGAGGTTGCAGAGGACTAAGTGGAGGGACACATAGGATATGACTGATATGGGTATACATTTCCCTTTGGGCTGATCAAAATGTTTAGGAACTAGTAGAGGTGATAACTGCACAGCAATATAAATGAAGTATATACCTGAAAACAGTTATTTTTATATTTTGTGAATGTCACCTCAATTTTAAGAAATGACAGGCTTTTAAATTACTCAGGATTTTTTTTTAAAGGTTTTATTTATTTATTCATACAGAACTGGGGTACAGGTCAGAGATGCGGAGGGTGAGAGAACCCACCAGAGACAGAGTAGGGAGCAGAACAGGCAGATGGATGAAGTACACTGCTGAGGGGAGCAGCGGGCGGTCAGGAGGGGTCTGCCACGCCACGTGGTCACCTCCGGGACAGGCGGGAATCGAACTCATGCAGAAGCGGCTTTAGATTCTCAGTGCTGTGCTTTAACCCGCTGCGCCACTCGGGAGGGCCCTAAATCACTCAGGATTTTAAATCACTCTGAGCAACTGTAAAGCTAAAGAGACTTGGAGCTAGATGAGGACGTTGGCTCTCATCACCCCTTCAGTCCTCCCCTAAAGTCCTTCAATAAAATGGTTTGATCCAAGGGGCTTCCCTGGGGATGCAAGTGTTTAAAGCACAGCACTGTGAAGCTATCCGCAGCCAGGGAGCTGACCCACAGGGCACAAGAGACCTCTCCCGTCTCCCTGTTCCTCCTTTTAGCAATGTATTTCAGTACATCTGCCTGTTCTGCTCCCTACTCTGTCTCTGGCGAATCCTCTCACCACCACACCACCACCTCTCCCCTCAACCCCTGCACCTTTGGCCTACACCTCAGTTCTTCTATGCATAAATAAATAAGTAAACCTTAAACATAAATAAATCACTCTGCACAGGCAAGGGGGGGACACCAGGCCTCAACCCAACAAAGTCAGGGAGTCACAGCTCGGGGCCTTTGTCAGCCCTGCCAGCCACTGAGGCACAGTACCCTCATCACATCCCTCCTTTCCACCTCAGCAACACTAGAGAAAGGCCACAGTGAGGCCACAGGTGCCCCCAGAGCTTTTCAAGGTGTCAGAGCAAGAAATAGGGGCAGAAGGGCAGCACTTTAGCATTGACCTTCCTTTGAACTCACTGAGTGGCTCCTTCTTGGGTTTGTACAGTCAATAATTCACCAGCCTGCCAAGGCACTAGTCCTGTTAATGAAGCCCAAGGCGGTGAGGGAGACTCTCTCTGCACTCCCTAAAATAATGACTATTTACTGGCAACCTATTACATTCCAGCACAGCACACAGCATTTGACTTGAATGTCATATTTAATCCTCACAGTAATCCAATGAGGTAAATATTACATGGGCCACAGAAGACGTCTATGGATCATAGGCACTGTTCCCCTCCCAGGCCCCTGCCTCAACAAAACTGTTTAAAATTATATTTCATGACTGCATATCAAGACATAAATATTATCTTATATTAAATTATATTATAATAATATTGTATAAAATATATTATAATAATATTATCTTATATTAAATTGTTTTCTTGGATCAAAAGTTCATTTTTCTCCTAATGTGGAAAGAAACTAAAACTTTTTTTAATATGTTTATTTTTACATCATTTTGTGCCTTTTTCCATCTCAGTTGTAACCCCCGTGGGCTTCCCATCACCAAATCACCCACGTGCCATCACCATAGACCAGTGCATTTCCCCCACCCCCATTTTTTATCCCATTCCCCACTTCTCCCCCATAAAATGTCTCTGGAATACAGTTGTTTATTATTATTTTCTCCCCCCGGTCCTTTATACTCCTGTTATGAGTGAAACCATCCGGTATATTTCCTTTTCTTTCTGGCTTATTTCACTAAACATGACCTTTTCCAGCTCCATCCATGTTGCTGCAAAAGGCAGGTGGTTGTTTGTTTGTTTGTTTGTTTGTTTTTGGTTGCTAAGTAATATTCCATTGCGTATATGTACCACATCTTTTTAATCCAGCCATCTACTTTTGGGCATTTGGGTTGAGAAACTAAAACATTTTTATGAATCTCTAAAAGTATCATAGGCCCTAGGTGTTATACATTTTGTGCCTGATGGATTCATCCATTCTGTTACCACCCACAGATGATAAAACTGTGGTTTAAATTAGAGAGTTAAAAAGAGGTAGGGATAGATGTCCAGTTGATTTATCTGAGACAAAAGTGGCAAGATAAATTAACTGTGTCTTCAGGGGCATCCTTGGTGGCCTAAGGGTTAAGTCTCAGAGCTATCACTGCTATAGTCCCATCCCTAGCCAGCAAGGTGACCCACATGGCGCGGCAGACCTCTCCTGTCTCGCCACTGCTCCCCTCAACAGTGTACTATATCAATCTGCCTGTTCTGCTCCCTACTCTGCCTCCAGTGAATCCTCTTAATCCTTGCACCTCTGGCCTACACCCCAGTTCTTCTATACAGAAAAAAAAAGAACAAACCTGCACTTTTGATAAATGTTGCTGGGACAACTGGCTATCTACAAACAGAAGAATGAAGTGAAACCCCTGACTCATATCATATATTGACATCAACGCAAAAATGAATCAAAAAAACAAACTTAAGAGTTAAAAATAATATATAACCCTTAGAATAAAATATAAATGTAAATCTTCATGATCTTAGATATGACACCACCTACAAGACAAGCAACTAATGAAAAAAAAAGATAAATTGGATTTTATCAAAAAATTGTTAGCTTATTTTTCAAAGGACACTATCAAGAAAATGAAAAGGAAATACATAGAATGGGAGAAAATATTTGCAAATCATATCTCTAATAAGAATATTTAAAAATTCATACAAATCAACAACAGTAAAAACAAATAATTCAATTTTAAAATAAGCCTATGGCCCTCCCTCGTGGTACTGAAGGTTAAAATGCAGCAATACGAAGCTGACCACAGCCACTTCGACATGACTTCCATCCCTGGCCAGGGAGGTGACCCACATGGCACAGAAGACCCTCCTGTCTCACCCGCTGCTCCCCTCAGCAGTGTACTTGGTCCATCTACCTGTTCTGCTCCACTCTCTGTCTCTGGTGAATCCGCTCACTGCCCCTGCATCTCTGGTCTGTATCCCAGTTCTGTATGCATGAATAAATAAATATTTAAAATAAATAAATAAAAATAAGCCTAGGACATAAATAAAAATTTCTCCAAAGAAAATATGAATGACTAATAAACACGAAATAAAACTCATATCATTGGTTAGTAGGGAAATGCAAATCAAAATCACAATGAGATTTCACTTTCCACTCACTAAGATGACTTTTTTTTTAAATTAAAGTTACAAGTGTTGGTGATGATCTGGAGAAATCAGAACCCTCATACCTTACTGGTAGGAACGGAAAACAATGTAGCCCTTTTGGAAAACAGTTTGGCAGTTCCTCAAAGTTAAATATAAAGTAAAATCCATAAATTCTAATTTTTACATATATGTTCAAGACAAATTAAAAAATATATCCACACAAACTGTGATCTTGAGTTTTTTGTCGTATTGATTTGAGTGAAATCCTCTGGTTTCTATCTTTTTTACCTTGAAAATTTTTTTTGTCCAAAAATATTGTAATGCATATTAGGATAGAGGAGAAGTATGATTTGTATGCATGAGAGGGAATCTATTTTAAAGTTGTGGGAAATCTATTCTTAGAAAAGATCAGTTGTTTATCCCTTTATACCTAATTAATACAGTTTCTGCTATGATTCACATTTGTTTTCTCTCTTAATGTGAGTTGTTTTCCCCGTTTGCTGTTTTCAGGGCTATTTTCTCATAAGCCTGCACTCTTTGAGAGGCTAGTAATGGCATAACTCACTAACGTGCTAAGTATTATGTGTTATATTGACTTGCGCACTTTCCTGTTGCCCTCCCATTTTCATTCTGAATTTGAGGAAAAGGAAAAGTAGAGACTATCTGATCACTTCTCATTTGCATTATTTTCTGAGTTTCCTATTTACCAAATAAATGTGTCAGTTACACAGAAAAGAAATATATATATACATGTGTGTATATATATGTATATGCACATATATACATATATGTATGTGTGTGTGTGTGTATCCACACAAAAATCCATTACAAATATTCAGGAATTCACCACAGAGTGGGGAGCAGAACAGGCAGACTGACTGACATACACTGCTGAGGGGAGCAGCGGGTGAGAATGGATAAGTCTGCTGTGCCATGTGGGTCAGTTCCCTTGTCAGGTTCTGAAATCATGCTGCAGTGACTGCAGACAGCTTCTCAGTGCTGAGACTTAACCCCTTGAGCCACCAGAAACCCCCATCAAGTGCCCTCTTTCTAAGCATGTGTTGTCCAGATGTGTCCCCACATCAATGACTCCCACATGCCTACAATCTGAAGTACCTACAAATCTCCTTACCCTGAAAACCAAGGCCTCTAAAGACCTGGCACTATAACCTTCTTTTCCTAGGACTCTGCCTCACATGCTCAACATTCTAGCCAAACAAAATGCACCTGTGAATCACTGTATTATGTCCACCACTGCTGTCCATGCACCAAGGAAATCCTCTCTTGGGCCCCACTGCTTGGCCAAATCCTGCCCCTCTACCCCAACACTGCCTGGCACCTTCTCCTAGTTCACGGGCACACACTCACAAATGTATTCATTTGGCTTCTTCTGGTATCTCATGGTACACAAACGTGTACCCCCCCCCCATGTCTGTCCCTGCATTAAAGCATTTGGATATGTATTCCTGGAGGACAGGTCAATAAACAACTCAAGGCACCCATACAGTATCTGGCACACCCTGCTACCCTCAAACACCACACCAAAGCACCTAAGTGAATCAACCTCACCCACAATCCTCTCACTGCTCTTTTACCCCTAATGGTAGTTTTCCTGCCAGCCTGAAACACCTCAGGCAGTTTGAACAAGTCGTTAGAATGCTAATGGGGGAAAATGGGTTACAGCCACATCTATTTCATAAAAATTAATCACTATGAGTTTTATGACCTTGGTTGCCTTAACTACCCAGCTGTCGTTGGCAGTCTCTACTCAGCCCAAGGGGTGGAAATGTTCCCCTGGAAGGGTGATGTCAGCCAGGGGTGAGATGAAGGGGATAAGAAATCAGCGTTTGAGGCATGGCACCTCCTAAGACTTTTATGCTGTCACTCATTGGAACCCCTCCTGCCTCTTCTTCAATTCCAAGTGAGAAAGCCAAGAAATGTAGACATTCCAATGGTATCCTGTTGTTCTCCTCTGAAAGGTCCCAGGAAGCAGAGCAAAAGAATGCCAGGCTAACGACCCCAAGTCTGGGTTTAAAGCAGGACTGCCAGAGTCAGAGATGCCCTTCAAGCACTTAACCACTGCTGCCCCCTGGTGCCCTGCGAGTTACATCCTACAGAGTCTGACCAGCTCTACCCTCTAGTGTAGCACTACCCAACAGAAATACAACGCAAGCCACAAATGTAATTTTAAATTTCCCCAATAGCGACATTTAAAAAGGTAAAAAGAAACAGATGTGGGCCCTCACTGATGGTGCAAGGGGTTAAGTCTCATCATGAGTTTGACCCCCAGCCAGGGAGCCTGTCTCACCCACTGACCCCCCTCAGCAGTGTATTTCAGTAAATCCACCTGTTCTGCTCCCCACTCTGTCTCTGGTGAACCCTCTCAGCCACTGCACCCTTGGCCTATACCCCAGTTCTTGTATGCATAAATAAATAAAATAAACCTTTAAAACAACACCTTAAAAAAAAGAAACCTGAAATTAAGTTTAATATGTTACACTGAACAAAACATAGATGAATAGCACTTCAATATGCAATCAGTATTTTAAAAATTGTTGAGGTATTCTATATTCTTTACCCAGCACTAAATCTTGGAACTCTGGTGTAAGTTTTACACTTGAAAAGCACCTCAATTCAAACAAGCCACATGTCAAGTGCCAACAGCCTCACGTGACCAGCGGCCACAGTACCTGGAGTCCTGAACAGCACTGTCCCTGCTGGGACAACCAGTATGTCCCGTGCCCTGAGTCAAATATTATATCTAGAACAGTCTTCTTCCCTGAACTCTAGGCTCAGAGTGAGGCTGCCTGCTTTTTATTTCCTCTTGCCTAGCTAACAGAAATCTCTGTAAATTCTCCAAAAGCAGATTCTCATTTGCCACCACAAAAACCTATCTCCACAACTCAATCAGTAACATCACCATGCATCCAGTTGCTGAAATTAAAACCCAGAGTCGTCTTTTTCCTTTATCCCGCCTTGCATCCAAATAGTCAAGTCCTCTCTTTTTAGCCCATAGATATAGCTGTTCACTCGCCTCCATCTCCACTTCTACTACCTTAGCCCAGACCAACATCACCTCGTCTGGACTAACATAGGACCCTCCTAAAAGCTTTCACGCCCACCCTCCCACCGACCCCCTCAGTGCACACCAACACAGAGCAGCCAGAAGCATCAAAATTCTCCTTAGCCCACAACCCTCCACCAGCTTTCCAGTAGCTTCCAATGAAATCCAAACTCTTTGAAAGAGAAAATCTAGATGATTTCACTAGTTTGTGGAATAGAGAGAAGCAAAACAAAAGAACAGACTAAACCAAAACAAACAAAATCTAGAAATATGAATTGAGGGCCCTCCCTGGTGGTACAAGAAATTAAAGCACAGCACTATGAAGCTATCCACAGCCACTGCGGCACAAGTTTGCTCCCTGGCCAGGGTGGTGACCCACATGGCGTGGCGGACCGCTCCTGTCTTGTCCACTGCTCCCCTCAGCAGTGTAATTCAGTATAGTCACCTGTTCTGTTCCCTATTCTGTCTCTAGTGAGTTATTTCACCCCCGCACCTCTGGCCTGTACACCAGTTCCGTAAGCATAAATAAATAAACAAATCTTTTTTTTAAAAAAGAAAGAAAGAAAAGAAATCTGCAGTATTGAGGCACGGGTAGTAAAGGGGTGAGGGCCCAATGGATTGTGTTGAAGGATTTTTGAAACTTTGGTGTGTGGTGTGGTAACATACATCTGAAGAGAGGTGCACCTGTACTCCTGAATCATATACAGTGTTGTAAGCCAATGTTACCCAATAAAAATGATACAATTTTTTTAAAGATTAGCAAAAAAATAATATCCAAACTGCTTGCCTGGCCTTGCTGTACCCTTCATTAGAGGTTCACTAAATCTCACTGCTCGTCCTTCCCACCAGACCTGATTCAAACCTGCTAAACTCTCCCACTCCCCACTCCCGCTGTCTAAAATGGTCTTTGTCCCATCTGACTGTGACTCAAGTCAGAGTGGCTTTCCTTCACAGCCCTCTCTGCCACAGACTCTTCATCCTTAGCCATTCTCTATGCTATAACCTTGACGTTTTTCTTCTTCATAGCATCCCTCCCTCCCTGAAATGGTTTTCTGGTCTCCTTCCACTAGAACATAAGTTCTATGAGGAAAAAGATTTCCTTTCTATTGTTCAAAAATGTTCTAGCAAACGGAACAGTAAGATATGAGTGAGTGAGCAGGTTAGCACTTTTCCCTCAGTCTAGAAACTCTCTCCCCTCAATGGGTGGTTCCATTTCCTTCTAGGTCATCCTGCTTTATTTTCTATCCCAGCATCTGCTTTGCTACTCTCGGAGCACAGTTTTAACTGTAGTCAGTTGGTTTACTTTCTTTGTCTTTTTTCTTCTTTGCTCCTTCTTCAACTCTGTACTCTGCCCACCATAAACAAGGGCAATGTCTGTATAGTTCACCTCTGTCACCAGCTGCCTAGCATAACGTCTGACATGTGATCGATTGCGGCAAATGCTTGTTGAATGAATAACCAATTCCTCCCAGTACTTCTGGCCCTGCCTAGATAACTGATTCCAGGTAACTGCCAAGCACCACTAAAAAGCCTGGTCTCCTCTGATATCCAGAAGCAGCAGTTACCATGTCACTTGACCACTGAGGAGGCCTGTGCAGGATGGGGACCCAGATAGGAAAGGGCCTGGGATGGGGAGAGAAGCCACTGGTCCCAGATTATGCCTCAGGGTAGCCCACATCCTCCCCTCCCTGACCCACCCTAGGGTTGGCAGAGCCCTCTTCTCAGGGAGAGATCACCCAAGCTGGGTTGAAGGAGGGTTTCTGACTCCTGAGATGCAGTTACCACTCCCTCCCCTGGACCTACCCAAGCCCATCCCTGCTGGGGTGGGCACATGGCCAGATCCTTCCACCTTCCATGACCACCACCAGGTTAAAAGGTCTGTTCCTGACCCCCACAGGTGGCAGGGCATTTTCTCAATTCCGTGGGGGAAATTCTTCCTTCTGAAATTTTCCTTCCAATCATCTCAAACCTTAGAGATCAAGGAGTCCAAACTCCTTGCTGTTACAAACACCCAGGGAGAATCAGGGACTTGCCAGGATTGCAGAACCCCAGGCTCCTGTGGGTAGAGGTAACAGGCCATGATCTTCCAGGGGATCACCCCACCCATGCTTTCCTTTCCTCCATCTCCCCTCCTCCACCTC
The DNA here is from genome assembly GCF_000260355.1 of Condylura cristata. Classification (NCBI taxonomy): domain Eukaryota; kingdom Metazoa; phylum Chordata; class Mammalia; order Eulipotyphla; family Talpidae; genus Condylura; species Condylura cristata. Next base: position 10,603,431 of record NW_004567130.1, on the reverse strand, counting down.
CAGAAAATCACAAGTCCTGTTATAACCTCCCCTTACTTGGCTTTCCTCTCTGTGGGCTCATTTTGAGCCCATAGTGTAGGGCATACTGAGGGAACAGATGGCCGGTTATGAAGACCATGTTCCCTCTTGAGGGAGAGGCAGGGTAACACTGAGGCTCAGAATGGGCAATGGCTCCCACAGGACGCACTGCAAAGCAGAAGCAAGGCTAGATCCAGAACCCAGGAATCCATCTTCAGCTTGGGGCCCAGTTTCTCTGTCACTGAGACACTGGCAGGGGCACCATGTGCTGAGGAACCGGTGAGAAACTGAACAGATAGTGAAGGGAATGATGAAAAACATGGCCTTGGAACTAAGGTAAGTGGCTGACTGACTGACTGGCTGGCTGACTGACTGGATAGCTGGCTGGCCGGGTGACTGACTGACTGGCTGGCTGCCTGGCTGGCTGGCTGAGTGACTGACTGACTGACTGACTGGCTGGCTGGCTGGCTGGGTGACTGACTGGTTGACCGACTGACTAGCTGACTGACTGACTGGCTGACGGACTAGCTGACTAGCTGACTGACTGACTGGCTGGCTGCCTGGCTGGCTGGCTGAGTGACTGACTGACTGGCTGGCTGGCTGGCTGGGTGACTGACTGGTTGATCGACTGACTAGCTGACTGACTGGCTGACTGACTAACTAGCTGACTGACTGACTGGCTGACTGGCTGGCTGGCTGGCTGGCAGGCTGGCTGCGGGGGGTTGCCGGTGACCTTGAACCTCTCAGCCTGCGTCTCCGTTTTCCTGTTCACCTCATTCCTCTCTCACACCGAGAGGTCCCAGCACCCACCTGCACCGAGCTGGGCGAGAGACTTCTTTCAAGGGCCGGGTTGGCACCCTTGCGCGGCCCACGACCGCCCCTGGTGGCGGCACCCGGAAGTGATGGGGCGGGGCGGGGCGGGGCTGGGGGCGGGGCTACGGGTGAGACGTGGGAAGGGACGCGGCGCTCTGCCCACCTAAACTTCTGCCTCTTGTCTGTCTCCTTTGTTCGCCTTCCTCCTCGCTCGGGGCCACCGCTTCCTCCTCCTCCTCCCCAGTCTGAGTGAGCGGGTCCCCTCGGAAATCGGATCCCACCGCGGTTCTGTCGAGTGACCTGATAGAGGGCAAAAAGTTCCCGGCTTTCCTCTCAATCCCCTGGCAGCCGGTGCCTCCCTCCCGCTCCAGAACCCCATTGGAATGGGGACAACGGAAGCCTCTGGGCCCTGACCCGCGACAGATCCCGGCAGGCGTGGAAACCCACCACTTCCAGGGTTCCCGGAAATCTCTGAGGACTCTCCAGGGGCCTGGGGCGTTTGAGTGGATAACGCTGTGTATCTTTCCCTGGGCCCAGAGTCACCCCTGACCCCCATTTGCTCCCGCGCCCCACTCCGCGGGAGGGCCTGTCTGGAGCGTGGCGAACACCAGCAAGCCCCCTAGGTGGCAGCAAAGGCCAGAGAAAGTGTTCCCCCAAAATGTCCCTCCCTTCGGCCCTAATCCCAGAAAGACCGGGAAAGATGAAACCACTTGGCAAAGAGAACTGGAGTCTAGAATGATAGAAAATGTGATCGCAGGCGATTTGAACTCTGACTTCCTGCCGGGAGCAAAGAGAAGACAAGGCAGAGAGGAAAGGCTGACAAGGATAGGCCATAGAGAGTGACGGTGCCCTGCACAGGTACACCTTGCCCTGCCCTCCAGGTGTTTGGGAGTCTCCTTACCTCTCTGAGGTTTTGTTTCCTTACCTGTAAAATTAGGGACAAGAAGGACACCGACTTCATAATATGTTCTCAGGATTAACTGAGATGCTGCATGAATCGTGAGGGCTGAGTAAACAGTAGATGAATAAATGGAAAGGCTACCCAGACCATGTCTGGATGAGACCTGTGTGAGATGGCCTTTGTTAATATGTCAATCCAAACTAAACTACATGTTGTGATAGTGGTATTTTGTAGATGCAAATATAGTCCATCGTCAATTGGCTATAAGGAAGATTACTCTATAGAATCTAGGTGAGCCTGATTCAATCAGTTGAAAAGCCTGAAGGTCAGAGCGAAGACTTCTCTAAGGAAGAAGAAATTCTGCCTATTTACAGCAGCTTCCACCACAGACAAGAGTTCCAACCTGCACCTGATGATTCCAGATTTGCCTAGCTAGCCCCAAATACATAAATCAACTCCTTGCCATAAATCTCTTGCTATGAATCCCCTATTGGCCCCATTTCTCTGGTTGAACCCTGACAAATATTATACCTGGAGAAAATTTGATCTCACACACTGGGATACTGGGGCCCAATCTTCATGTTTATTCACTCCTGTTTAAGCTCAGAGTAATTTGTGCTTTTCAAAAATCATAGTTGTTTGATGTTGGGGTTGAGGGTAGGGCTAGGAAGTAGGTGTGGGTGGAGGGCCCAGGTGCAGGCTGCTTACTCCCTGTATCACCTCTGCCTCCAGACTTTCAACCCCATGAGTGTGACCCACTTATTTCTAGGCTTTCTCTACCACCACTTTTCCCCAAGGGAGGCCAGACTCATCCTCCTCCCCACCACCACCACCGGCAGGTGTAGGATTAGGAATGAGGGATACAAACTCTGCTATCTCCCTAGAAGCCAGCTGGTGAGGAGGAGGCCTCTCTCTCAGCAACCAGTCAGTCCACATGTCGCTGTACCCTGCTTCTCCCGCCTCCATCCCACGGCCGTGTGTCATTGCACACCCACATCCCTGCAGTCCCACCCTAATGCCAACAGCTACTAACATTCATCGATTACAGTCTACATTGCATGTGACAAGCCTTTCACTCTTCTCATTTGCCACAAACCTATGTGGCCAGAACTAATACTGTTGTGCCCCTTTGACAGAGGAGGAAGCCAAGACACAGAGCCATGTCCTTAGTCTCCCATCTGTCCCTTCTCCTATGGGGATCTGCCCAGGCAGAACCTTAAGGTCAGCCAAAAACATCTGTGGGGCAAGGGTAGTGAGGGCGTAGCTCTGATGTTGAAGCTCCCCCAAGTTGAGGGGTCTTGTCACTTCCAGATCTGATTGTTCCCCAGCACAAATGGTGGTGATGAAGATAAAGAGGTGGTTGACTTGAAAACTCTTGGCTCTACTTCCTTTCACCAGAAACTAGGGAGCCTGATAAAATGTGGTCTGGAGGATGCGTGGGCCTAGGGCTCAGAAAGCCTGAGTCTGAGACCTGGTGCAACCACTTGCAAGCTGTGAGGTCTTCAACAAGTTCTAGAACCTGTCTTAGTCTCTGCTTCTTCATCTTTGAGGTGGGCCAATGAGGAACACTTTCCTGGGGCTCCTGTGGAGATGGTAGAGCAACTGACACACTTTGGCACTCAGGCTTACTGTTCAACAGATGTAGCCCTGAACCCCTCAAGATAAGAACAAAAACAAAAACCTGCCTTTCCCAGGGACAGAATTTCAAGACGCACCTTTTAAAGTCTGCCCCTAAGATGACATACCTCCTTAAATGTTACATCTGGCGTCACTCTTGCTTCCCTTTTCTCATCTGAGACAGCAGCAGTCACTTCCCTACTCCAAGTCAGTCATGCATCCCAAGGGTCACCTTTCCTTACCCTCACCCCCATATCTAGTCCTTAGCAAATCCCTTTTGCTCTACCAACCAAATATATCCACTCTGCCTCTCCATCTCATCACCACCACCCAGGGCCCTGCCACCCAATTGCCCTCCTGGCAAACTGCTCTTTCACTCAGCTACACACACAGATAAGGCAAGGGTTTTTGTTAATATTTATTTATTTATACACAGAAGAACTGGGCGTAAACCACGGTTTGGGGGGGGTGAGAGAATTCACCAGAGACAGAGTGAGGAGGTGAACAGGAGGCAGTTCCATTGAAATACACTGCTGAGGGCAACAGTGGGTGACACAGGAGAGGTCTGCCTTGTCATGTGGGTCACCTCCCTGGCTGGGGATGGACCTCAGGCAGTGGTAACAGCGCTGAGACTTAACTCCTAAGCCACCAGTGAGGCCTCCAGCCAGGGTGAGGTTTTAACAGTGCTACAGGATGCTGACTTGGCTTTCAGGTGCTGCAGCTGCTGTTCCCTGCAGCAATCACCACCCCAGCCCCACCATGCACACAACTAGACAGGATCCTGGCTGGTTTTGCTCACTTTGGAATCCCCAGTACTCACACACAGGAAGGCCTGAATCAACACTTGTTGGGTGAGCCATGAGTAAGAAGTGGAACCGGACATCTGCCTGCTTAGAGGTGACATTTGAGTGTCATCCCAGCTTATTATGGTGTTCTGGTTCTCTCACAGTCATTCCAATGCAGTGATATCATCTATGGTCTGCCTAGTTATTGGGAAAAAGTACTTCACCGCAGAGCTTCTACTCTTTCCACTTTTCCCCATCAAGTCCAAAGATTTTTCTGCTTGTTCCTGAAAAAAAAATTTTTTTATATGTTCTCCCTACCCCCAGAAAAACATAAGAACTGTTTGCCCATTTCATTGCAGAACTGTTCGCCTGGAGGGTTGCCATGGTGATTGAATGATGTCATTACCTAGGAAACAGTTGCCTAGGAGATGGGTGATGTCACTTCCAGGAGATGATTACTATGGTAACCATCTCGATGGAACTAGGGGGTGGCCAGGAAAATGGAGGGGGTGCAGGGCGGATGCATAAGGGACAAATGTGAAGGGCGGAAGGAAAAGGGGAGGAGGGGTGTCTTCAGGATTGAGGAAAAAAGGCCAGGAAGAGGATGGGAACCATCCCAGAGCAGTTGAAAATAATACAGTATTTCAACTGCATTTCAAATACAATATTTGGGAAAGGTGCCCAAAGACCACCAAAAACACCCACCTCATTGTTAAAGCTTGGAAGGCCAGGACTTGCCTAAGTTCACACAGTTAGTTAGCCAGCAATGTTTGAAGCAAGTGTGAGGCCTCCTAACCCTCGATTTCTTATAGCTCATCGGTAGGATTGAGTGGGGAAATGAAGCTTTTTGGTCTTTTTTTTTTATTATTTCAGCCTCAATCAATTACTCATTTAATTAATCACTTATTCTGTGAGCTAGGCCCAGGAGAAGAAACTGAGTACCGTTTTCAATGTTACTTTTTGTTTTGATTTGTTTTTTTTTTTTTTTAAGATTTTATTTTTGCGTACAACTGGGGTACAGGCCAGAGGTGCAGGGGGTGGGGGATGAGAGGATTCATTGGAGACAAATCGGGGGGCAGAAAAGGCAGATCTACTGAAATACACTACTGAGGGGAGTAGCAGGCAAAACAGGAGAGATCTGCTGCACCATGTCAGTCAACTCCCTGGCTTGGGATCAAGCTCAGACCATCTCAGTGGGCCTTGATGGTGGTAGAACTGATACTTAACCCGTAGGCCACCAGGGAGGCCCCTGCAATATTACTTTATTAATTTGTATGCTGATTATATCCCCAATCCAAGTGTCCCACCCTTGGTATCACCAAGGTATCCCCAGCATCCTGCTTAATACCCACCACGGAGTAGGAGCTGAACATGTTTGTTGAATAAAGACAGCACAATAAACGCTACTATGTGGCGTACACACTGTATACACACAGTGCAGGAGTAGAGAGAGAGGTTCACATTAGCTGACAGATGGGCAAGCGAACTCCACACAGGCTTTGAACAAGCCAAGAGACAAAACCAAAAACCAGAAGGAAGGTGATGAGCCACAGTGAGAGCGGACTGAATAAATCAATTCCCACGAGAGATTTTGACTAGTGGTGCATGGCTCACTCTTCAACTGGAGCACTATAGATCCCGACTTTTCTAGAGCAAGGAGCCCCAAGGATTAGGTGGAGAGAGCACTTATTTAGGTCCTGGTTGCTGGATGTGCCTAGGAGTAGGGATGAGGCAGCAAAAAATAGGCTGAAGAGGCCAATGTAAAGAAGGTAACATAGAAAGGAAGATCTGGCAGGTCAGACTTCCAGGCTCTACCAGAGATGACATGTTCATGAACATCACAGGCCTCAGCCCTGCACTCATGCCCTGCCTGCCCCCAGAAAAGCCCCTTTTCTTCTCAGAGCCTCCAGAGTTACAGCCCAGCCCCAAGAGAACTGTTAGCTTCGCATTCTAAAACCACATTAAAGCCCCACTTGGCAGGGCGAGTTACCAACAGAGGGTGACTGCAGAATGACATGGGAGTTATACTTTGGGAAAATGGATTTGACACTGGCTCCTTTTATTCATTACTCCACCAACCTCCTGGCTCCCTTGCTTTGCTAGGTGCCACAGGTCCAGAGGAGGGGGAAGACGTGCTCTGTAACAGAAGAATGCAAAAGCTGACCGTAAATCACCCACAGGCTTCCACTCAGATCAGAGGTTTCATAAGAGATGGCATTTCATTAGTTTTGAAGAAAAGATCTGGGTCAGGAACGCTGTCAGATTGGAGTAGCAAGGACAGCGACAGGAGGGACTAGCCACTGTTATGACTTTTCTAGGACTCCTTTTCTTTAGCTGGGATCAAAACAGCCAGAGTAGTCTTTCAGTAGTGACACTGCCCCAGTTCTGATGTTGACTTTACCTCTTACTGTGGACTACATTCCAGCTGACATCCGGTTTATTCATCTGTCAGAGAGTATCATTCAGAGACCATGCATGCAAAGTGTATAAAACATAGTAAGGGTCTGAAATAGTTTTCATCAGCACAATGTCAGGGCTTTATAAAGGAAGATCTGTCAGTCCCACTCAGCTAGGAATCTGTTTACAGGGTTGCCTGATAGTTGGGAGGGTCTCCTGAGCTCTGTATGGGTGTATGAGAGCCACCTGTGGATGGCCCACAGTCAGAAAGAAGGTGACTTGACTTTGTGGAGCCAGGAGGAGTCCTGGGTTTCCCAACCGCTAAGTGACTTAGATGGCCAATTACTCATTTGCTCCATTATCAAGAATTCTACACTTTACCCCATTTCAAACAAATAGAGTTTTGAGCAGAGCTTTAGCTGTTTTGAAAATCTGAAGCAATTGCACCAATATAAATATAAATATCCTGGTTTAATTTCTTATATGTGAAAACATTACATTGTGCCACTGTATGGCACAATGTAAAGAATCATGAAATCATGAACAAGAATTTAGGGGACCTGAATGCTAGCTGTTCTGTAACTCATTTTGCAGGATGACCCTGGAAAAGCCAGTTCATTTCCTGGACTTTCACTTTCCCTGCTGTCACTAAGATGACTCCTTCGTGAAGTTATCTTGACAGAAGTCTTAAGATACAAGTGTGCAGAACTGGAAAGAAAGCTGAGATGATGCAGCAGAGAAGCCCTCCAGGTTCAGATCATATGTGGTTTATAGCTCACTCAGAAATCCTCTCAAAAAAAACCCTATGTATTGCTTATGAGGTTAATTAATGATAACTATGTGTCCATACATATTTCCCAGACCAAAGGATACCTTATACACACAGCACTTGGAATTAGAACATGTTCTAAATCCTGCATGGCAGAAGGGACTTGAGCCTCAGCGCTCATCTTTTCAGCGCTTCCCCAAGCCTTGGCAGCACAGTCCTGCCAGAACCCGCCAGAGGGCAGCGAGAACTCTTAATTAGAAGTCTCGGGCACAGGTCTGTGGCTTACCAGCTGTGTGAATCCAGGAGTCCATCTCTGTACCTCAGCTTCGTCTGCAGAATGGTGACAAAACCACGCACAAGACAGTTGTAAAATGAAAATGTGAATCCTTTAGGTGTTAGAAGTTCATATATATATGCTTATTAGAGCCAATTGTTTTGGCCACATAAGCCTGTGGCTTTAAAATACCTGACGCCCTCTCAGGTGGTGTGGTGTGTTGGAGTACAGCACAGCGAAGCTGGCCGTGGCCGCTTCAGTGAGTTTGACCTCTCCCCAAACGTGATCTACAGAGCGTGGGCAGCCCTGACCCACCCGCTACTCCCCTCAGCAGTGTACTTTGTCAATCTGCCTGTTCTGCTTGCTCCCTGCTCTGTCTCTGGTGAATTCTCTTATGGCCCCTGCACCTCTGGCCTTACCCCAGTTCTGTATGCATAAATAAATAAAATCTTTAAAAAAAAGAAATACCTATTAATTGAAATGAAAGTCAAAAACCATTTTAAGTTACAGTTAGGTCAACCAGAAACAGGTTTCCCAAGGGATACCTCACGGGTCATGCCTCTACTTCTGAGTAATAAAATAGGTTAAACCTCTATGTTAAAGATTCTGTGATCTCCATGATATAAGTTCAAGGACAGAAGCCATTTTCAACAGTTCAGTGTTAAGCTTTATTTATCCACTAGTTAAGGATAAGGTGTTAAAGACCTTTGCGTAACTGCACCAATCCACTTGAAAAAGCACATTCAATCCTGGGCACCACGTTGCAGCTGATAAAAATTGTGAGGGGCCAGAGTCCACGTTACCCAAGAAAGAGTTTGATTGGTAAATGCTAACCCTCAAAAAATCTTGGGGTGGAGACAAGTACTTAAAGGATTAGGTGTTTTTTATTTTGAAACTCAAATGGATGTTTGTTCTAGTTTAAAGAGCATGCGAAGCTTTCTGAGCAATAACCACTGGAGACTATTTCAGGGATCCAGGTTGTGGCCCTATAGATGTAATACAGGAAAGAACAGTAAGAAAATGGAGAATATGTATAGGTTCACTATCTACCATGAGTATTAAATATCAAATAACACCCCAGTTAGGGTAGGCCGAGTAATACCCTCTCAGGTTAAACACAGACTTGACCTTTCATGGAGGTGCTAGACCTGGACAGCAGCATTCTGGTCTGCACAGCTGCCACAAAGGCTTCAGTAAGCTGTAAACTTACACAAAAAAATTTTAAATTCATGAGTATTATGTGTGCATTATGACATTATGTACTTGAATCAGAGGATAGGAAAACTGACTGAACTAAAAAATGTTCAGCGCCTCGAGATTCAAAATGGTGACCAGTTAAATAGCTCTTTGAGAGGGGGAAATCAAGACCATAAGCATAGAGGTAATATCCCCAAAGCAGCATTTATTTACCCATTGAATTCCAAAACATTTAATTTAGAAGTCTAGCATTTCATAATCACCCATCTTGACTGACATGGGTGGATACACATGGCGCTGTCAGGATACACAAGGACAATAGCCGAAGTTACAAAAAATAAATCCATGATTCTTAAACAATCGCAAAAAAAAAAAAAAAAAAAGTTACAGGTATCAAAACTGTAGGTGCATTGCATTAAAAAGGTTTGTGCACATCATAATTTAAAGAGGCAAAACAAGGCGCTACTGAAACCTCACCGTGAAACAGTTTATTATAAAGCTGATGGACAGGAGAAAGAGGTCTCTTCTGGATCAGCTTCCCTTAACAGTTTTCCATTAGCTGAAGAAATAGGTGGGAGGGGTGAATTCATTTTGCATGCACAAGATGTACTGCTTAACAAAACACTATCAGCTTGTTTTAAATGGATCATTTAAATATCAATTGTAGCCTGTGTTGGCTAATTCTCATTCTAAACTTCCCCATAGCCCTCACCTGGATGTCATACAGATCAGTAGGCATAGTAAAATGCCTCATTCGGAAAGCACTTTTCTGCACAACTCAAAAAGGGAGCTCTTGTGGGCTCAAAGCAACCATCAATCCAGCAATGCCCATGAAGATTTATCTGAAACTGCTTCCCAAGGAGCAGGAGAGCAGATCTGAGTAGCTGTGCTGCCAATACAGATAGGTTTAGCACTATTTAGTGATTGTGGCAAGGAAGAATCGGTGATGATGGGGGTAGTGGGTGAAAGAAGAGCCAGGGACCCGAAGACTCTTTAGTTGCCTTCTCCTGCTTCTTCATCCTGCTGGTCGCTTGTCCAGAGGGTGAGGTTGTCTCGCAGCAACTGCATGATGAGCGTGGAGTCCTTATAGGAATCCTCGTTTAGTGTGTCCAGCTCAGCTATGGCATCATCGAAGGCTTGTTTGGCTAAGAGGCAGGCCTGCTCTGGTGCATTCTGGATCTCATAGTAGAAGACAGAGAAGTTGAGGGCTAGGCCCAGCCGGATGGGGTGTGTTGGCTGCATGTGCTCTTTGCTGATTTCAAAGGCTTCCTTGTAGGCAGCCTCAGAAGCTTCGACCACACTGTTTTTCTTCTCTCCAGAGGCTACTTCTGCCAAGTAGCGATAGTAATCGCCTTTCATTTTCAGGTAAAATACCTTGCTCTCATACTGGAAATCATTGCAGTTCTTGATGAGGAACTTGTCGAGCAATGCCAGAACATCATTGCAAACTGTTTCCAGCTCTTTCTCAATCTTCTCCCGGTAAGCTTTAACTTTCTCCAATTTCTTTTCATTTCCATCAGCCATGGTTTTCTGCTCAATGCTGCTGATGACTCTCCAAGAAGATCGCCTGGCACCAACCACATTCTTGTAGGCCACAGAGAGGAGGTTTCGATCTTCATTGGAAAGAGGTTCATTAAGTTCTGTAACCTGCAAGACCCCAAAGAGATAAACACTAAGTGCCAAGTCTGAAACTCTTGGAAAGAAATATTCCCTTCAATTAATCAACAACCCTTCTCAAAAGCAAGATTATGGACAAGGCACTCTGAAGGAAAACAGATATAGATACTACATGTTTGGAAGAGATAAAACTGAAGCTCAAAATAATTGTGATAAGGGCCTCAAGAAATTTGTAATTCAGAACTTCCTATTGTCTTCATCTTGGTTAAGGGAAGGGCATAAGGATACTCAGAATTTTTAAGGTGGTGATACATAATGCGGGGGGGGGGGGGGGGGAAGAAAACCTGAAGTCCTGCTATTCCACAAAATATATTCAAAGGAAGTACAGACTGGAACTTGTTCCAAATTCTACTTCCAGCTTCATATTCTAGGAAAAGACAATCACATATCTCAAATATTAATAGATAAGAATTTCAAAGACGAGCTCAAACACCATAGGGATCTAGCAGTCAGAGCTTTACCCTATATGGTTAGGCAAGGAATCCCACTGGTAGACCCCATGGCCCACGTCTCCCCCAAAACGGATGCACCAATGACAGTAAGGTACCCTTAGTCTCTGTTAAAAAGGGAGCACAGCTATTCAACAGCAAGCTTTATTCTGACCTACTTGACAAGAAACCCTGACTGAACAACAAAAACAGGAGCATCAATTTTTACAAGTGGGAATGTTAAATTTCAAACAGCTTTCATAACTTCCTGTATGCTAATACCAGCCAAGTCAGCTAGGATTCAATAAGAACAGCATACTTTGTTATGCTGTAGAATTGTGTACCCCCAACAGATATATTAAATCCTAACCCCTGGTACCTGAATGTGATCTTCTTTGGGAAAAGGACCCTTGCAGATCAAGATGAAGTTACACATTAGTGCGGGCCCTAAATCCAATGACTGGTGTCCTTAAAAGGAAAGGGAGATATGGCCCTCCCTGGTGGCACAGCGGGTTAAAGCACAGCACAAAGAAGCTTAAGCCACTTCAGCATGAGTTCGACCCTGCCTGCCCTAGAGGAGAGCCACACGGCGAAGTAGACCTCTCCTGACCCGCCCGCTGCTCCACTCAGCAGTGTACTTCGTCAATCTGCCTGTTCTGCTCCCTGCTCTGTCTCTGGTGAAGCCTCTCACCCTCCGCATCTCTGGCCTATACCCCAGTTCTGTACGAATAAATAAATCTAAAAAAAAAAAGGAAAGGGAGATAGATTCAGTCTCACAAACACAGAAAGCACACACCATGTGATGGGGCCAGAGAGAGATTAGAATGCTGTGTCTCTAGCTAAATATAAAGGATTACTAGGAGCTATCAGGAGCTAGAAGAGTAAGGATTTTCCCATGTGCTTTCAAAGAGCAAGGTTTTGCCCAAACCTTGATCTTAATGTTTCGCTTTGAACTGTGCCTAAAAAAATTTAAGTCACCCAGCTTGTGTATTGTTGGCTGTCCTCAGAAACTAATACAGACATGGAATCAGAAAACTTTGGTCTGGGTCCCAGAAAAGTCTCTAACTTGCTAAATTGGCCTATATCACCTATGAAGTAGAGGAATTCTTTAACTAAATGACTTACTGGTAAGTGTTTAATTTAAATAAAAAGTACTTAAGAAGCCATAGCACTAAATAAAAAAGGTCTTTCTAAACTGTAAGGACAGAACCACCTTTAACAAGAGGGGAAAAGTCAAGTTCAGTGGACAAAATTATTAACAGCATATTAACATGGATTGAGAAGATTGAGCAATGGAGAGTCATTTTAAAAATGAACAAAGATGTTCATTTTTCTTGAAAAATTTGGAATTCATTAATTAAGCAAAATGTAATTATTATAGGTAAAATGAGAAACTTTTTACCAAATTCTTGAAAACTAAAACAAGTAAATGTGTCCCACCACCCTCAATTCCCTCCTCTAATTCCCCCTCTCTCCCTGTCCCCAGGAGCAACACTCCTCCTTGCCCATTTGACAAACCCAACCTTACTTCTTCAGTGTGGCAAGCATTCTTATGATCGAGGTCAAACTAGGAATTAGGCTTACAAGCAGCCGTGTCCACTCCTAGCAGGGCTGCCCACAAGCCAGGTCCCTTAATCTTCCTCATACCAACATGTGCAGTCCCCACATCACCCTGTGATCTGCCTCAGTCCAAGGCAATCTTCCACTAGTCCAAAATCCTGGCCCTTCAATTCCAGCTGAAGACCTGTAAGTCCACTAGACTCCTCCAGTGAGAGCCTTTAAATACTCAGACTTGTATTTGTTTACTGGCAATACAGACAGCCTCTGTGGATATTTGTTCGATAACTTGATCTCTTAAAGAGGTAAGCCTTACAGATATTCCATCTCAAGTATGCTGACAAATCTCCGAATGCTTGAATCTTTTAGATTTAGGCAAAACATACAAAAACAAAATTCAGAGAGCTCCTCAGGATCTTAGAATATTATATAATCAACTCAACTAAAGTTGTCTGACATTAAAATGCAAATAAAATCCACAGGCATCACTACATACTTCATCTGACAAAGCTGAGAAACAGTTTCAAAGCTCCACAAATTCCCAGAGCACATGGGGCCTCCCTGGGGGCACAAAGGGTAAGTCTCAGCGCTATCAAGCTATTGCCAGTCACTGCTACCTGTGTTGATCCCTAGTCAAGGGAGCTGACCCACATGGCACACAGACCTCTCCTGTCTCACCGGCTCCCTTTAGCAGTGTATTTCAGTCAATCTACCTGTTCTCCCCACTCTCTCTGATAAATCCTCACACCCCCTAACCCCCCATACCTCTGGCCTACATATGCATAAATAAATCATCTTTATAAGAAATAAAACTGACTGCACATCTGAAATACACCTGTATATCATGTAGGATACCCGTACAAAGCACAGTATCATTACTTAAAGGGGGAGGGGGTAAAAAAAGACATCTGGGGTTTATCCTGAGTTGGCTGTAAGACCTTGAACAAATTACTACCTTTCTGAGCAACGAAAAAACAAGGGGAATCACCTCAATCAATTTTTAAGATCTTCAGTTCCAAAATTCTGAGCAACAAAAAAAGGTTGGTAAAACATGAGGTTGATACTATTAAGGTAAATAAATCTAGGGTCCATCTGTAGGTTTCAGCAATTCAAGCAGCATATTCCTTCTCCAGCAGGACATAAATTGCCCCCACAGGCTACCAGGCAATATTTATAATGACACCTTCACAGGGAAAATCATTTACTAGGAGTATTAGTGTTTATGTAACAATCATCTGGTTGCCTGCCAGTCTAAATGAATCACTATAGGCATCAGCTGAGGGTGACTAACATAACTAAGCAAGCATTGTTCTTAGAATCTCAGCTAGAGCCTAACTAGGAAATAACTGGATGTGTTTAAATATAGTAGATTTTAATACTCCTGGTTTACAACTTGGTTAACAAAAAGAAACTTATGGAATAAAGGTAGTTTTATTACCTGATCAGAAAAACAAGTTCTCCCAAATTGGAAAATTAAAAACTAAAGTGAAATCAGTGGCCTATTAAGACAAACAAGACTTACAGGCAGTCTTGATTGCTGATACTTGTTGTGAATAACCTTCTTTAAAGTTAGCACCCATTCCCAGTCCTTCAAACTCCAAAATACCTCCTCTTTAGAAGATCTGAATAAAAGTTCCTGTCCTAAGAAGCAGGCAATATGCATGCATAGTGGAAAGAAAAGCAATACTCAACTCCTGTGAGAAGCCACCAAGATAATTGTCCGTAGATTCCATGGAGATGACTTACTGCATCTCCATGATCATAGGTTTCTTTGGTTATAACTGGGACACGGAAAAATAATTTTTGAGTTGCCCTAGACAACCTTTCCATGTCAATGTGTTTCAAACTCTCATTTTCTCTGCTTAGCAGCTAGCTTTAACACAGCCACTCCAAACACTAAGTCTTCAAATGGCCACACCATGTCCAAGAGGCTCCCCAATCTCTGCACACACAGCTTCTCTGGCATCCTGTTTTCCTGCCCCTCACCTCCCCACATTTAATCCTACTCTGTTCCTGAGATCATAAATTGATGGATCCTTCCCATTTATTAAGACAGGCCTCTCTACTTCCTTAAGAACTGGTCTTCCTGTCAGTCATTCTACCAATGTCCTAACAGAACAGTCTTTGGCAAGACAAGTCTCAACCCAAGGCTCATTTCACCCATTTTCTTAGCTCCAGGACTAAACAGCAGTACCAAGAGTCAGGAGTAATCTGCTCTGCTTTTATCTTCCTATGACACCATTCTCTTACTCAATAATCCCAAAGGGCCCCCTCCCACTAACTCACAAGGAAATAAACTACGTATCTGAGTAAAAATAGATCCACCACCAGAAATAGCACAAGGACTACTGGGGAAAACTTAAAATTCCTAATCTGGGAAACATCCAACCTCAAAAATAACACTGAACAAACAAAAATGCCACCCCTGAATTGCCAGGCCTTACTGCCAAAGTTAGGATTAATACTACTCAATAGCTCTCCCATACTTCATAACCAAATGCACTCACTATAGTCTGATTTTTCTGTTTACCACAAGCTACCAACAAACCAGCTTTTGCTATGTAATAGCAGAAAAAAACAATTCTCATTAACAACTAAGCAAAAACAACCACACAGTAAAATCATCTTTGACAAGAACCCTGTGTAATTTTTAAGTGAGCAAGAGGAATGAAAGCTTTTTTGGCTGACTCTTCCTCAAGGTAATGACCTGAAAGTGAGGGTTCTGCTTGTCCCAAGCTGCCTAGTCACCCACCATCGATCACCATTAGCTCAGGTCTAGAAAGACACCCCTTCCCTCCCTCCCTGTCCTCAGCAGGGGGAGGCTACAGTTCTGGGTCACAGAGAAAATTTAACTACAAACACTTAAGTTCAGGTAGTTATTATTCTCTCTAGACATTAGTCAAAATACCTCCCCTTGTATCATTAAGAGACTGTCTTTTTGTTCTGGCATAACCAAGGATTTCAGTAGGGACCAGAGAGCTTTACTGCATGTAATGTGCCTGGAAGCACCCGGACTGAGGCTTCAGGTGTGCCAGGTTCTGATCAGAGGGAAGTGCCACTCCCAGCACAAAAGGGGGAATGCCACTTCAGCAAGGAGTGGGAGAAGAATCAGAATGTTGAGACAGAAGCCAGGTAGCTTCAGCTTAGGCAACAGAAGAAATTTTACCAACAATAAAGAAACTGAAATTTGGGTGCCTACAGGCTTTTAAAGTGATATGGAGAAAATAATGCCCAGGATTAAAACAATTTCTTAATACAAATATAATTTAACATAGTCCTACCCTTTTAATTCAAAGCAGAAACTCAAATTCGAAGAATACGTTGCTTCTTACGGTAAAAAAAAGCTCCTGGGCCCTCAAAACAAGCAAAAGATGTGAACTTGCCCTTTATAATCCTCCTACTGTAGCTTAAACCCATAAATGGAAGATTCAGTTTTTAATCAAAGAGCAAAAAATGACTTACATCTAATAAAATCTGCTTAGCAATTCCACTGTGTAAAAGGCTTGAAATTTAGTCACCAGTGATGACAATGGCTACTAGTAGAATATATATTAAAAATACTGTTTAGTCTCATAAGGTCTTATATAGTAGTTAAATAAGAGTACTAAGAATTGAAATGTGGACTTTACAACTTGACTGTCAGAAAATTACTCTTTTATTCTCATTTGTAAAAACTTGAATTATGAAAAACACATTTGGGGTAACCCCCCTCCCAAATCATACCACTGGGAAAATGTGACACTGCAGTCTACCATTAATATTAAAACCCCACACAATGGTGAGCAAACAGGATTTTGGTTTAAGAAAGCAATAGGGTGCCCTTGGTGTGGAAGTTATTCTTGGGATAGTTCAGCAACCCAAGTCCAGATGGGAATAACTCCCACTTTACTGCAGCAAAGTTATGTGAACTGTTCACCTCTGACAAGTCTTTTAGAATACTACAAGAGTGCTCTTCCTTCCTCACCAAAAAATAACAAAGCGATAATTACATTTCAGAAGACCATCAGTCCTGGAAAACAGAGCACACTAATTTTCATTATGTTATTTCAAGCTATCATCTCAATGTGGCACTAAGATTTCATTTCATGCTAAACACAATCTTGGCACACCTCAAAATCCTTAGTTTTAATTCCTGCAAATGAATAGCATCTCGCCCAGGCCACTCAACCATGCTTTCCCTTTGCATACCACCTGCTGGGCTCCAGGCAATCTCACAGCTGTTAGAGTAAGAGCCTTTTACCACAGGTTGGCCCTAGTGCGGCTTCCTCTTGACTCCAGTTTCCGTAAGTTGTAACCGCTTCTTGCACTTAAAAATTTTTTTTCAATTCTTCAGACCTACTTTTCCCTGTCCTTATCAAACACTGCAATCAATCATGTATCAGTGTTAAAACACTGTACAATCTCAATTTTTGTTTTATAATGCACAATTATGTACCTATTTGAAATATGACTCAAGAGCTATAAGAGGCATGACTAAATTATGTCTACCAGGAATTTTCATCAGAAAGCTGGTTATTTTCCCTTTCCCTAAATCATATCTAATAACCTAATAGTTGTGCTCCAGTTATAGATTCATTTTAAAAGTTCTTATAAATGGTATGTTACCTATTTTACAGAAAGTATGATTTGTGTAAGGCCACTGGCAAGCCTGACCAAGAAAGGACTTGCTTCTTCACATTACTATACTCTGTAAGCTAGCTACCAGGCAGCTGAGGATAGCTTGAAGATACTCCTTTATCTCGTTCAAAAATATTTCTGGCCTCTTCAAATTATAGGGTGAGGCAAGGAACTGCAGTTCTCAATTGACTCGAAGCAAGCACCGCTGTTTCCAAATCTGCACGATTTTTCTTGAAGCTTACCGACACCATCCTCCAGGTGACGCTGGTAGCAAAAGAACATTAATCATTATAGGCAGGCAATATTTTGTGACCATTTAAATTATCAAGGAAACAAAAAACAAGTTAAAATAAAGGCTAAAAACGACTTGACAGTAATACCACCATTACTAATTTTACACGTCACAGGATCTAAAGAGGTATAGATTTCAAGGTCAAAGAGTGGTATCAGAACATCCTCTCAGGCACACTGCTCCCTCCCAGTCTACTTACCTGCTCTTTCCACCCACCCAGGGGGAAATCTACTTAAATCCAGCGGGTTCCTAGAATATCGACTCTTTGCAAAAGCTCTATTTAAGGCCTATAATTTAAAACCAGGACTGAATATCCCCAATAATATTAAGAATTTGACGTACAAATGTCAACTTGACAGATAAACTGTTTTCCACTGACCCCTGCCAGGTCCTTTCCAATAATGCATACCACTGATTAAGATAACAAAATTTCTGGATATTGACAAAAAGGAGGATTTTGCCCCCTCCCTTCCCCCCAACCCCCACCCCCAGTTCTTATTTTTCAACAGGATTGAAATGGTTTATCACGACTCTGAGATGACAGTTTGAAGTAATTTTTCAATGCTGGTTGGCTTATCTAACCCACCAATTATTTAAGCTAAAGATATTAAATTCCCAGTACAGAGAGGAGCACATAAATTTGCAAAGTGCTACAACAAAGTCTCAGAGAAAGACTGTAGATAAAGATTTTGTGTTCAGTGGTTAGCTGCAGGAAAGCATTTCTCAAACCTGTTTATGGAGATTGGAAGCAAATGTTTTTCTTTCCTCAAACTATATTCACACTAGTGCATCTCTTCCTTCTCAACTTCCATTTCAAATTGTCTCTTGCTCCAGAGTATAACCTTTTAGTAGTCACTTTTCCTTAACCTCAATTCACCTTCCTTCAAGCCCATCCCATCTTGTAATCCCCAAAGGGATCCTAACACTGCAACCTTCGAAGTCTTACTCACAGGGTGAGCAAGGACTTCACTAAAATGTCCAGAAAGAGGCCTCAGTGTACATAACCCCAGTATTACTGTTATCAGGAGGAAGAAGCTCAAGTATGTGTGGAAAAAAGTGGCTTTGCTGGAAGAATTAAGCGCAGGGCCTCTTCCAAAGAAATGCATTTACACAGTCAGTCCTGTTTCTGTACAACTTGCAAAAATTAATATACTTTGCATTCATTGTCTTTCAAGAGGGTCCCCAGATTATTTATATAGGCTTCAAACCCTAAAACTAGATTGTCCCTGACTTGGATGAAAAGCTATTAACACAGCAGAGCATGCCACAGGGTTCAAACTGGGATCACCAATGAATCACCAAAAGGGCTCCAGCCGTGGCAGTGTGTAACAAGGCCACCACAGGAAAGGTAACCCTTCCAAGTATGTTTCTTGGATAATACTAAATGTTGACCTTAACAACGCATTTCATATATTAATACTAAAAGCCTTAAAAGGCACTTTTAAAAGACTAATGTCTGACAGCCTCTGCATTTGTCTTTTTTTTTCTCTAAGAGATCCCCTCACAAGGCCAGCGTAAGGGCAAGTGATCTATAATACAGGACAGTATTCTCGAACTTGACTGCTAAAACTTACCAAAGAGCCAATATAAGAACCAATTTCTGAGTCCCACCCCCACCCCCCAAATTTCATAAGCTTCAGGTCTAAGCTGAAGGTGGGGGGGGGGGAGACAAATAAATCCTCCCAGGTCTCGAGAGATTGTCCACTGGCTGAACAGACAGATAGGGTGGCCGCGGTTGCAACTCTACCACTGATGACCTTGACATAGAAAAGTGATGTGCACTTAGAGAAAACGTAAAAAAACGTGAAGAGACAGGGACAGCAGAGGACAACAGGAACTCTCAAGTCTCAGAAACGCAGGTGGTGTCTAGTCCACGGTACTGGCTAGGGTGTGGCCGGCCACGACTCCTTCGCGGAAGTCAAGCTGCAGAATCGATCAAGAGGGAGGGTCTGGGGACTGCAAAGGTACACGGCTCGCCTCGCCCACAGGTCACGTCTCGCATTAATTCCGGGGGACGCGCGCGGCAGCAGACCCGGAGTGGGGCCCACGGCCGCCGCCCGCGTCCACGCCTAGCCCGCAGGGCCAGGGTCTTCTCACACAAAGCAGACCCCGGGCGTGGGCAGAGGACGAGGGCGATTCCGGCCAGCGGAACACAGCGGGCTTCAGGTGGTGGCAGAGAAAAGCAGGAGACAGGACGCCGCTCACTAGGTGATTCTTTATTACAAGTTAGGGAGCCGAGGAAGGCGAGAGGAGGTGAGACCCCCAAGTCTGGCACAACGGTCCAGGAGGAGGAATGTGGAACGTCTCCTCGGGCATCCCTCCACACCCAGGGGTCGGAGCTAGGATGGGGCGCCCCCCGCCCGCCCACAGGGGGACACCGTCGCCGCCCGTCCCGTCCCCGCGAGCAGGCGCGGC
>NW_004567130.1:10537455-10583065 GCF_000260355.1 Condylura cristata | reverse complement strand
CGGTCTATTTCAAGGTGACGTCACCTACTATAAATAGCCGCCGCCGCCGCCCAGTCTGAGTCGCGCAGGCGCCCTGAGAGTGCTGCATTTTACCGCCGCAGAGGTGGAGGTGGGAGAGGGCAGAGCCCGGGAGGAGACTGCGGGCGGGGGAGGGGGGCGCAGTGATGGCGGCCGCTTGGGCTGCTCCACCCCGAAGAGCGCCTGGGAGTCTAGGTTAGAGGTCTGGCTATAGAAAGCCCAGAAAACAAATAACCCTACTTCTGGGAGAAGCCTGGAAACCGCGCGCCCCGAGGGGCGGATTGGACCCGCCCAGGCAGTCCAGCGCGCCTGGCCAGTGGACGCTGCAGGGCCACACCCTGGGTCAGCGCGACAGAGAAAGAGCCGCGTGGCCTTTGGGGACAGAAAGCGCGCGCACACGCAGTCACACCCACCGGACTGCAGAACTGCCCCCAGCCAGTGAAGAGACTGTGCCTTCTATCAGAGAAGCGACTGGTTACCCCCCAGGGACAAATCAAGTTCACCGTGTACTAGGAGCTGGCCCAGGGTTGGGCTTAATCCTACCGAATCCTCACCACCGGCTCTGCAGTCAGGCATACCTAGGAGACCCAGTTTCACTTGCTTAAGGTCACACAGCCCGTGTAAGTGGTGGGGTCAGACTCTGAGTCAAACCCAGGCCAGACTTCTCCAACTTTGGTATTATGAGGCCGGTCCCTGAAGCCTGTCCTGTCTTGGCATTTTTGCTAAATGTCTCTCCTGCCAGGTTCTGGGCTGAGTCTGAGACCAGCTAGGAAATTCCCAGTGATTAAAGCACATTGGGCTTTAGTATACAGGCCAAGGAAAGCGTGGGAGGAGGCTCTTAGAGGAGATGAGGGTTTTATTAAGCACCTACTGCAATGCTCAACACTGGGGGAGAAGGCTGGTAAGTTCAGCCTCTGGCTCTAAGAACCTTGAGATCCAATACTCAAGCACAGATTAAGTGGGCCTTGAAGGAAATGGGCCAAGGAAAAGGTATTTTAACAGGATGGTCCCTAGGAAAAGGGGAAGTTCCAAGTTCCCTGCCCCACCCAGAAGCTGAGCAGAGAAAAAGGAGAGAAGAGAAGGAAGCAGGATGGAGAGCCAGAAGGAGATCTGAGGAAGCCACACGGAGCAGCAAACATGTGATGAAGAAACCATGCTTGTTTCTTGGCCCTGGACTGGTTAAGGCAGATGTGGGTGAGATGCCTGGAGGGAGGTGACTATGGCAGTGTTTATATTGATTTTGATGTTGCTCTTTTCTTCCCAGGTTTGTCTGGCCATTTCTGACCCTCTTCTATGGGTCCCAGCCAGAAGGTACTTTAGTCTTGTGGCGGGCTTTCAGGCCTTGCTTTGGGCCAGTCCCTTTTGGGTGGACTTTTGCCCATGAGGGGATGGGTAACTTTAGGGATTTGGTTTAGAAATTATATTCTTTGTGTTCCGTATTGTATATTCACTGTATTAAAGTCCCTTTTCATTGAAGTTTTATATCTTTAGTGTTGATGCGGCGGATGGCAGAACCAATTTGGAGCAGGCTGGTTTGGGGGTCCGGAGGTGCCCCTCTCTCCCTGCCTTGTAACCGTATTAGGTTGTAGGGTCTGGGATGGGCAGGGAGGACAGAAACAATATGCAGGAGCGGGTGAGAGACCAGGCAGTGGGAAATGAGACTGGGGAAGACAAACTTCTGAAGAGTTTTTGGTAGCAGGCTGAAGATATGAGGCATTATCCCAGGTAATTGGGAAGCACTGGAGGTGCAGAAGCTGCATTACAGACCAAGAATCGTGCTCTGAGAGAAAGGGCATTAGCAGGAAGAAGGGAGTGTCTGGACCTGTCTTTTCTGGACCTCTGTTTTACCATCTGGAAAACTAGGCTCGGAGGACTATTAAAAGCACTGTAGAATAGAAATCCTGGAATGTCAGAGTTGGCAGGACACTTAGAATCACAGCTGCCCAACCTCTTGGTCTGCAAAAGGGGAAAATAAGGTCTGAGAAGGAAAAGTAGCTTGCCTCTGTTTGCACATCAATGCAAGAGGTCTCCCACCTCCTGGGCCTCCTGCTCCCCACCCAGATAATCAATGAGGCCCTCAGGACCCCTGAAGCAGGACTGGAGTGTGGCCTGGCAGGAGGGCCCTCCTAGGTTCCACCATGTTTTGAAGAGTCACCTTTGCTGACTACAAATGGAATTGAGGTTAACAAACCAGGCTAATCTTTCCCCTAGTGAGTATCTTTTAAAAGAGCAATAGATAATACTTGTCCACCCCGCCCTGCACAAAGATGGGGTTCTAGCGAGAGGTGGAAAGAAGGCCAGTGCTGGGGGGCTCGAGGACCCCACTGTTCCTTCTTCCAGCTCTTACTGGGATTAGAGCCATTCTCGCTTTTCTGATCATGAGATTGATTTCAAAACTGAAAATTAGGCAGACTGTAGCATTCTAATCAAATTCAATTCTAATTGATTTTGACATTTGTAAATGTCATGTAGGGGACACTTTGGTTCTCCCACACAGCTTTTCTTTCCTTCTCACCAAACTTCACTGTCTCCACTTCCTTCCTTCCTACCCGCCCCAGCCCAGTACACTCTGGCTCTGCCCCCACTTCGAAGGCCCTTGCTGTGGCCACCAGATTGTCAAATCGAAAGTCACATCGCCTTCCGGGCTCTCTGGCTGCACTGGGCACAGCTGCTCACCCCTCCTAGCCAGCCCCTCCTCAGCCTTCATGGCCCTGCCCTCTCCTGCCCTGCCCTCTGCTGCTTTGCCACTTCCTCTTCTGTCTGGGGTACCCTGACATCCGGGGATTCCTCAGGGCTCTGTCCTACACCCTTTTCTCCCCCTGAGCCCTGGTCTGGGTGGCCTACTCCTCACCTATACTAGAGGAGAAGGGAATATCTGTCATGTTCCTGCAAGATGCTTTGCATTACTGGGCATGTGTTTTGTTGCTGTTGTTGTTTCAAGCAAAACTACCCTCTAAGATCGGTTCAATTCCCATCCCCATTTTACCCACAAGGAAACTGGCTTGAAGATATTCTGTGACTTGAATAGCATTGCACAGCTAGCAGTCAGCAGAGCCAAGGTTCAAACCCAGCTCTATCTGTCTCCCAAGCCTGTGCCCCCACCCTGCCCTGCAGTGTGAACTACAAGGGGCCAAGATGTGATTCCTGTTTAGAGAACATTCAGATTGCAATAACCGCCCCCCACCACACACACACTCCCCTCTTGCAGCCCACATAGGCTCCCCCAGCATGCATCTTCTCCACCTGGCAAAAGAGCTGCCCACTTTCCCAAAGCCTCATCGGCCAGGACAAACACCTTGGCTAGGGCACCAACTTCCAGGATTCAAGTCCCATCAGGAAACATGTCCTTCAAAAACTCCAAAAAGAGCTCAAGTCAGGAAAAGGGCTGACGACTGAGATCAAGATCATGGTGTTGCCCCAGAGCTCAGAGCGAGTACCTAGCACCTGAGCCAGGCCTGCTGTGTTTCTATCCAGTACAGGTTCTCAGGAAACAGCAAGCTGGTGAAGCTACCAGAGGACATGGGTGTGTATGTGTGAATTGTCATGGAACAGAGGATTTAGACTTAGGTGCCTAGTCTTACTGTGACCAAGTCACTATGTCAAGCCATTTGTAAAACAGGACTGACCATATCAGTTGCATGTTCAGGCACCTGTGTGGGAGCCGGCACTGGGGAGACACCGACCATCACAGCTGCTTCTCAGCCAGTAGTAATGACTGTTCCTCTGGTAGGACTGGATTTCCAGAGCATTGCCAGAACCCTCCTCCAGAGCCCAGTGAATAGGTGACCCAGAAAGGCACATCCTGTTTTTTTCTAGGGTACTCTGGGACACTCTGAGTTCCGGAGAAGTCTGGACACCCAGGGACATGTTACAAAGAAGACCTAGTGTTGTTCTAAAGAGATGGTGTTCACGCTGTTGGCATGGTTAGCATCTTGAGCAGGAGAGGCTACCTACCCACAGTTTTGTGTCACCCAGGTAGGAGTTTAATTTTTCCCCAAATTCAGCCTCTCGCTGCCCAGATGACCTTGCTGATCCTTAGCCAGTGATGATCACAACAACAGCATCAAGCGGCTCTTATTTACCAGTCACTGACTTGCTGCCTCCTCAAATCCCTACAACCCTTGCAGCAATGTTATCTCCATTATATGGATGAAGAAAATGAGACTGAAGAATCAGACACTTGCTTGGCCATCAAGGTAGTCACCTGTGACCTCCCCACTCGTACCCACTTTCTGCAATTTGCTTTGGTCCCCATGCCACAGCTCTCACTTCTGAAACAGAGCAGGCCCCAAGGCAGCTTTTGGCACTAAGAAGCACAAAAGTAGCTGCAATCTGTGAGCTGGTAGAGCTCATAGCTCTGATGTCCTTCATGCCCAGCTCCCCACAACAACCCTCTGTAATAGTTCAGAGGGGCTCAACTCTGGAGTTGAAGGCAAATCTCTCGCCTAGGGAACTTCAGTGAAAATTGAAAAGGCTTTTGTTTCAGTTTTGCAGATGACTGAGGACTTAGGTTTCTTAGCTAGAATGTTCTAGATCCTTTAACTGGAACCATCTGAATAATTGCCACAAACTTCTACATGGTTCCCACTAGGTTGGCCCAGGTGGAAGGGACTGTGGTTGTTCCAGAAAACTGGGAGACAGGGCCTGGAGTGCCGCAACTTCCCTTCTCTTATCCTTGGATTTCTTGCCTGTGAAATGGGAGGCTGCACTGGTAGACAGTCAAGGTTTGTCTTTTTTCTGCCCAAAGGCCTAGGGTATTTCACCACTGGAAGTTCAGCAAATGATATGGTAACTTAAGAGGATGAAATAGAGATACTTCAAAGGGACTTGTGTTTGCAGTGGAAAAAGGTGAGAGCAGGCGAGATTAGTGTCATCTAGATAGCGTCACCCAGCACTTTGCCTGTGCGTGCCTGCTTAGGTAAGGTCAGGCCTCTATTACCCTTCCAGTTGCACAGATGGGGGATCTGGGGCCCTGGGAGTGGTTTGCACAACTGCAGCCTAGAGAGCGAGGAGCAGGATCCCGTACCCAGACGTGCTCGGCCTTCACTCAGACCTTCTGAGTGCCTGAGCAGATTCTTTTAGTTGAGCTATGAGCATAACGCTCATCAATTGCTGCTTATATCCTATCCTGGGAAGCAAGGGAAAAGGTTGCTGAGTTTTCACCAAGGTTCCCTGCCAGGCAACTGTGCTGAAAAACATCATTTCCTCCCCAGTCTGTTGGTAGGAGGCAAGCAGATTGCAACAGCCTTCTGTCTTCTAGACAGCAGTGGCAGGCTGGCCCCTCAGGAAACAAAAGGAGACGGACAACCAAAGCCACAGAAGGCTGACTCCTTCTGCGGTCTCTGTTGATGCAGCACTGAGCATGTCATAAGGTAGGATCCCTGCACCCTTAAAAGACACAAGCTCCTCTATATGGTCTTCCTAATCTGACCTTGGCCCACCTTTCCAGGCTCACCACCCACCCCCTGGACATACAGACCTGCCCGGCCCTGCCCATGAGTTCCTACCAATGAAAATGCCCTTTACCTTATTCTCTGCTTCTTGTGTCCTTTAATGCCCAGCTGAAATCTTACCTCCTCGAAGGAGCCTTCCCAGTTCTCCTTCAAGAAACACTTTCTCCTGCCAACCCCCAGTGTGACTCTGGTATCCACCATCTGCAAGAGTTATTTTGGTAGGATTGGCGTTCATTGGCCAGTTGCAAAGCACCCAGCACTGTGCTATGCAATTGTATCGAACAATTGATCTCCTTTACTCCTCCTAAGGGCGATCAGGTGGGATTCCTCTAAAGCCCACCGACTAGATGGAGGAGTGGAAGATCACTTACCCAGGGTCATAGGGACAGAGTCGGAATCTGGACCCAGGTCTTTCTGACTGTGAAGTGCCGATACACTTGGACCCTGTGTTTTACAGTTTTGGGAAGTTGCCCATTCCTTTACAGACTATAGACACCAAAGATAAGACCTGAATTTCACTCACCATCTGAGCCCCCACATGCTGTGTCCTAAATACAGGCACCTTTTCGTGAGTGCAGAATACACTGCACTCTGTGTATGTGTAGACATGCCCACCACTTGAGGCCTCTTTGTAAGTGGCCTTCTTTGGGAAGGGGCAGCACTTTAAATCTGCTGACAGCTCTGATTTATTGAACTGAAAAGAGGGCAAGATTGCAGGAGCTGGGAGGGACAGAAAGGAGGAGAAGGGCTCCTGTGAAGTAGCCATATTGCCATTACCCAGGCCCTCCCCACGCCCGGCATGGTAGCTGGGGAAGCCTGGTCACGGCACTGTACCTCTCTGGCTTCAGTTTTCTCTTCATAAGGTGGGCATATGACAGGAGTGCTGGCGATTCACGCCAGCCCCCTGCACCTGCCTGTCTGTTACCAAGAGGAATGAGGGTGTGACTTACCGGCCCCCTTCAGATGGGGACTACTGGGGGATCAGCCCAACCTGAAATGTCCTCCCCATGGGATCACTGGACCATGTAGGCCTGAGGGGCAGCACAGGGAATCACAGACTGGAAATTTGCAGCTTGTACAAAGTTGAGCTGTTGACTTAGAGCAGAACGCAGCTGTCCAGTAGCTCTCCAGGTGATGCGCCTGCTCTAAACCTGGCCCCACTGGCTGGGTGGCCTCGTGCGTGTCACTTCGCCCCTCTCATCAAACACAGGGAATTAAAATAATTCCTTTGCCACAGCTCTGTTGGGAAGATCAGACACCGAGTTAGTGACAGCTGGTATTGATATTAACTATGGGAAACTGAGACTCAAAGAGCCTCGCCTGGTCCACAGCAGGTTGGCAGCAGAACCAGGTCTATGCTCAGGCCTCCTAAGCCCTGTCCTGAGCTTGTCCTCAGAGAGCTGCTGTCTCACCTTGAAGAAAGCCAAGATGGCCTTGGAAATGTAGCAAGGAACCCACACTGGTGTCACTGGTGAGACTCTGTGCCTCCCTGAACTGAGACAGCTGCTTGGGATGAGTGTGGCAGGAGGATGGTAATCACCCCAAGTCAGAGCCTGGGGTCTCACCCACCATGCACCCCTGTGCATGGCAGGTTGCCTTGGCAAACCTCAGTTTCTCTGGTCACCCAATTGCAGAGGGTGGGGGGATAACTCTGTACAAGTGAAGCAATTCTATAAAGCACAAAGCTCTCCCTCCACATTGAGCCCTGTGCTGGCAGCAGCTCCATTTAGTATTCCAGCAATCCTTCAAGTTTACATTAAATGGCTCCAGAGGAGAGGAACCAGGGTCTGCTCTCTGATCAGATTCCCTCTGCCTGAACGCTTACCCCTCCTCCTTCCATACCTCGCTCATTCCTTCTTTACGTTTCAGTACTTCCCTGGCTTCCTCTGGAAGGACCCCTCGGCCTCAGGCTGGAGGGGGTGCACCTGTTCTGATCCACCGTGCTGGGTTTACCCTCTCCTCCATCAGGTGGGGAGCCCCACAACACAGGGGCCTTGTCATGCTCACGGCTGCATCCGCAGGGACTAATGCTGCTTGGCATACAGCAGGTGCTCAATAAATACTTGCCAGGGGACTGGATGTACACTTGCTGAAGGACTGCGTGCCAGCGTCAGGAGGCCACCTGGGCTCCAAGGGAACTGGGGAGATGGGAGGAAAGCTCTTGGACTTCTGCCACACCTTACATTAGCAGCATCTTCCCCAAGTCCGACAGCCACCCCCTGGGATACCACTGAGCCAGCTGAGTTCCGGTCACTGCTTCACCTTGGAAAGGCTGCCGCGGCCCTCACCAAGCAGCCCAGTAATTGACGTCACAGTGGTGCCAGGAGCTGCCCCGTTAATATTTAATGTGGCTTTCACTGCTGCAGAGCTGCAGGCTGGAAGAGCTGGAGGGGGGCATGCAGAGACTCCATGGGGTCGTGAGCAGGGCACAGATGGGAAAGGGCTTCATCAACCCAGCCAATGAGCATTACAGAGGCCCATTTTAGTCCCTGGCTTAACTCAGAAAGAGCCAGGGAAGCATGTGCTTACAGAGAGACAAGGAGACTGCTGACGAGCCCAAGCTATGAATGTGTAGGTGATTAGGGGCTCCCAGGACCATCCCAGGGGCAGTGGGAGGGCAGAGCTCTGGTGCCAGCCAGACCCGGACTCCGCTCCAAGACAGTGCTGTGCAGCCACGTGGCTTGAGAAGCTATAGCGCCGAGCTCAGTTCTCTGATCTGAGAAATGGGCATAATGACACCTTGCTGGAAGGACTATTGTGAGGACTACATGAGTCAGGTGACATGGCCAGTGCCCAAGACTGCATCAGCTGTCAGGCCCCTGGCAAATGCTGAGTCCCTTCTCCCAAACTAGGAGCCTGAGTTTGGAGAGCAATGTGGGCCCTCCGCACACCCAGCGGTAGAGTGAGGGTGGAAAGGAAGAAGCAGCAACACGGTGTAGGAAAGGTGATCTTAGAACTCCCGCCTCAGGTTTGGCTTTGTCACCTTGGGGGCCAGGGAAACACCCAGGAGAGACATCAGAGAGGGGTCCACAGAGGGCCAGGTGGGCAGAAGCAGAAGCAACTCTGCTATTGTCTGACCTCTTGGCCTGACAATAGGTCCCATGGCTCACACGGCCGAGCTGGGCTCCGACCTGGTGTGCAGTCACCTGCCCACAACTGCATCAGCTGAGAGATTTATCCCAGTGGGGGAGGCAGGTTGGGCGACCAGACACCCATGTTCCCTGCTAGACCGCTGCTCCAGCTGGGGCAAAGCGGGACCAACTGACTTCCTGCATCCCATCCTGGGCTCCCTCCAATATGCTTTCTACAACTCCTGGGAGCTTCCTAAAAGGTAAATGTGACCACATCATCCTCCTGCTTAAAACTCTTCTGTGAGCCCAGACGTAGGGTTGCCAGAGAAAATAGAGGCGGCCCAGTTGAAACTGAATTTCATATAAACAACGAATGACTTTTTAGCATAAGGTTATTCCAAATAGTGCATGTGCATACCTATACTAACAAACTTACTTGTCGGGCCCTCCCTGGAGGTGCAGCAGGTTAAAGCACAGCACTAAGAAGCTAAAGCCACGTCAGCACGAGTTCAATCCCTGCCCTGGAGCTGACCCACATGGCGCGGCGGACCTCTCCTGACACACCCGCTGCTCCCCTCAGCAGTGTACTTTGTCAGTCGGCCTGTTCTGCTCCCCACTCTGTCTCTGGTGGATCTCTCACTGCCCCTGCACCTCTGGCCTATACCCCAGCTCTGTATGGATAAATCAATAAATCTTTTTTTTTTTTTTTTAAAAAGCTTATTTGTTTATCATCTAAAATGCAGAGCTTACAGGACAGTCTGTATTTTTTTTCTAAGTAGGTCTTGTCTCCCCCCAGGGAAGTGATGTGATGATGCCCTGGACTTCACTTGGGCAGTAACACATCCAAATACAAGTCTAAATACACAACTTGAACTTGATCTCAGAGACATTTTTGGAGAAAATAGCTTTGGGGAAGTTTGTGATGTCTAAACAGTGGCCTCCAGAGGCCATGTGCAGGGTTGGGGTGCCAAGTGGCAGGCCAGCAGGCAGGCGCCCTAATTCAGGCTTAAACTCCAAGTGGTAGTGAGGTCTGCTGTTCCTCGGTCCACACATATCACAGCAGATTCTGTTTATACAAGTTTTCTTTGTTTCCTGCTTCCCACTCCGCTTCCCCTGCCCATTCAGCAGGAAAAAGCCATGAGACATACGTGATGAATTTCCCACCAGCGGCAGCATCTTCGCTGTCTGTACCCCCATCCTGCTTTTCAAGCTCGGCATTATGGGACCAGCATTAGGATTCCCAGCAAAAAGAAAGGAGGGGGTGGTTTACAAGATCTGCACACAACCCAGACACCTGACACAAGTCAGCACCTCTTGCACCTCGTCCGCATCAAAGGCCTCAGCAGGGACACACGCAGCCCGAGGGGGCAGAGGTGCCAGGGAGCAGATGTGTTCACTGGACTCATTGAATTAAATGTAGCTTTCTGGCTGGTAGAAAAGTCAAACAGGGGCCCTCCTGGTGGCGCAGTGGGTTAAAACACAACACTGCAAGCTGGCCACAGCCGCTTCAGTGAGAGTTCAATCCCCGCCCCGGAGCTGACCCACATGGCGCAGCAGACCTCTGCTGACCTGCCCTCAGCAGTGTACTTTGTCAGTCGGCCTGTTCTGCTCCCAGCTCTGTCTCTGGTGAATCCTCTCAACCCTTGCACCTCTAGCCCATACCCCATGTATGCATAAATAAATAAAATATATTTTAAAAAAATACCTTTTTATTTGTGAGTTTTACAATACTGTAATACATAGAAAAATCCAAACATGTGCAGATTTGCCCAAGCAAAACTGACAACTGACACACATGTATTTTCACTTGCTCATCTGGCAGTCCTGTACAAACCCTTTCGGGGAGAAGGTTAGAGACTTCCATTGGTCCACAAGTCTCATTGGGCCCTAAGCTCACCCCTTCGCTCCCTTCTGCATGAACTCTGCTTCGGGACAGCGCTGCTGTACTTGAGACTCCCTCCCCTCCCTCCCTCTGGACTTGGCATTCCTGCCACTGCAAGCTCCTCAGTATCCTCCTCCCACAGCTCACTGGGCTGGCCCTGACTCAGCTGTCCTTTAGGCCTCTGAAGCATTGCCACTTCCTCTCGGGAGCCTTCCTGGCTCTGCAGACCTGGGTAGTGCCTCCTCCAGCTGCTACTGTCTACCCTGGTCACTGAGTGCAGTCTATGAGTTTATAAATATAAATATTTGTTGCATTGATTTGCTAAATTCACAGCCTCTCATACTTCCCCTATCAACATTTCCCCCTCCTTTGGCCAAACTCCCTGTGTCCTGCAAGGCCTCATTAGACCCCATATCCTCCAGGACTTCCCGGGACCCACGATCCTTCCAGCTCAGTCCCTGTCCTGCAGTGAGCAGTCTTCTCAGTGACATTAGCACTCATCAAGCTCCCCTATGACTTGTGGTGCCCAGCACTGCTCCCTCTAGCTGAATGGTGGTGAGAAAAGGCTAGTGAACTTAGAGGTGCTAACCCGAGCTCCTGGGTTTATCCTCCCACTCAGCGGCCAATAACCAAAATCCTATCCCTACCTCCCACCAAAATCCTACATCCCATATGCCTATAAGGAGTTAGGAAGCATCCTTAGTTCCCACTTAATAGCAGAGGAAACCAGAAAGTGGAGGAACCCAGAGTCTGATGCTCTGGCCTCTGGACCCCAATCCACCTCAGGACTTTAAAACCTGCTTTCTCTTCTCCCTGGAATGGTCTTCCCAAAGATCTTCCCATGAATGATGTGTGAGGCTGAAGAAGGCCACACATACTGTGGCACACCCCACATCAACAGGCGACATCTCTTCCCCCACCTCTTGAATCCAGGATGTGGAAGCTTCTTGATTTGCTTTGAGCACAGAATGTAACGGAAGTGACCTCTGATGAATTTGGGAGTTTAGGCTTCAAGAGGCCATGTGGGTTTTGCCTTTACCCTCTGGGAATGCTGTCCCCAGATGGCCACATAGGCAACCAATTGTAGGCTGAGACACGATGTGACGGTACCTGAAGTGGCCCAGCCAACAGAAGCACCAGCTAGAAGTCAGAGGGGAGAAAGCCTCTGGGCCTTCCCAGTTGGTTGTGCTGTTAAGTGAAAGGATGTCCTAAAGGAATTCCACAGTTTTGTGGACTCTACCCCCTACTCCAGCTTTCTGGACTCACTGCCTGCTCTAGGGATTGGAAACTACAACTCCCAGCAGCACCAGGGAGAGAACTGCGAGGACCCAAGGGCGGAGCTAAGCAGCATTCTGGGACTTTGGGGATAAGTAGGGAGACATTTTGTCCAACAGTGTCTCTCGCTGGGGCAATGGCTCTCAGGATGGTGTGACTGGGGGCTTTCAGTTAGTTTGTTATTAGAGCTCCAAGTCAGCGAGCTGGTAAGATATTCTAGTTATCTTGTATCTCTCTCTTTCCCTGAGTTGTTCCTTTTCCTTTCCCCTTTTGTAAATAAACCCATTATTGACCCTTTTGTGTGTGCCTGCAGTACAACTAAATTTTAGGTGTGCAAGTGAGGACCCACAGACAGGCAGCCCAGTTCACACTGGGGTAAACTGTAACAGTGCCTCTCGCTGCATGTGACCACATGTGTGACCAGGAAGAGGGTCGAGGAACTATGCAAGCCAACCAGACCCCTGAGAAACAGCAAATGGCCAGTGTAAGCCTGGAGATCTGTTACATGGTTTAGGGTTGTTAAAAGTTCATAGATAATAATCCAGCTGCCTCCTCATCTTCCTGTCCACTCAGAGAGGCTTTTCCTCAGCATCCTGCTAAAACTGCACACTGCCCACCCCGCCCCACCAGTCACTGTCTTTTCGTGATCCTGTTCCACCCCATCCCAGGCATGTGCTACTACCTGAGATCATAATTTATTCACTTACAGACTCACCGTACATCTCATCCGCTAGGCCACAGGTTCCTGAGGGCGGAGACCATAATGGTTTTTCCCTGCTGTCCTCCTAGTGCTTGTGTGCTGTCTAGCACAGGAAGAATCTGAAAACTGTGGGTGTTGGTGTGGCACTCAGGAGAGCAGAATGGCAAGGGTGAGCTCCCTCTGCCAGGCACCCCAAGCCGGTGCCCTACAGAGGGTAGGCTAGGAGGGCAGGTCAGGTGGTTGGGCTTCAAGGGGAGCTTGGTTTGAGCAAGAAGCATAGAAAGTTGCCAAAGGTGGGCCTCCCTGGTAGCCTAGGGGTTAAGTCTCAGCAGTACCACTGTGAAGGTCTGAGTTTGATCCCAGCCAGGGAGCTGACCCACACGGCGCAGCAGACCTCTCCTCTCTTGCTGGCTGCTCTCCTCAGCAGTGTACTTTAATCAACTTGCCTGTTGTGCCCCACTCTGTCTCTGGTAAATCCTCGCATGCCCTGCACTTCTAGCCTACACTCCAGTTCTTCTATGCAAAAGTAAATAAATAAAATCTTTCTTTAAAAAATGAAAGAAAGTTGGGCCCTCCCTGGTGGTGCAGCGGGTTAAAGCACTGCACTGAGAAGCTAAAGCCACTTCCGCATGAGTTCGATTCCCTCCTGCCCCGGAGGTGACCACATGGCGTGGCAGACCTCTCCTGACCCGCCCGCTGCTCCCCTCAGCAGTGTACTTCGTCAATCTGCCTGTTCTGTCCCCCACTCTGTCTCTGGTGAAGCCTCTCACCGGCCCCCAAGCCTCTGACCTGTACCCCAGTCTGTATGTACAATAAATAAATCTTTAAAAAAAAAAAAGTCACCACAAGTTCACCAGGGGCCCAGATTCAAAGCAAGGAGGTCACTGGGTCACTGGGTCCTCCTGTCTCCTGCTGATTACCATGTCCTCCTGAAGGAACACAAAACTGAGAGCCTAGTCAGTGGGAGACAATGCTGGGGATACCACGTCACCCTTTGGGACCAAGGATCCTTAATACAAAGCAGATCCTTTAAGACTACGTTTTACAGGGGGGAGGGAAGTGCACGGAACTATGGTGATGGCACACGGGTGACATGGTGAGGGGAAACGCATGGGGATTACAATTGAGATGGGGAAAAAATGTACAAAATGATGTAAAAATAAATTGTTGTAAAATAAAAAAATAA
This sequence comes from Condylura cristata, assembly GCF_000260355.1. NCBI lineage: Eukaryota > Metazoa > Chordata > Mammalia > Eulipotyphla > Talpidae > Condylura > Condylura cristata. The sequence goes on along the minus strand of NW_004567130.1, from coordinate 10,569,480 downwards.
AATAAAATAAAATGACACCCAGAAAAAAAAAAAGACTACATTTTACAGGGCCAAAAAATTGGTCCAGCTGCAAATCTGACTGAGGGAAAAATGCACTTCCAAGAGCAAGAAATTCAACTCTCAGAGGCTTCTTCCCACTAGCTTGCTTCTGCAGCACAGACAGCGCCGCCACTGTGCAGACCAGCCTGCTTCTGTCAGGTGGCCTCAGGCCCACTGTCCTGCTCACTGGTGACATGGCCTTGGCATGCTGGGCGCCATTTCTGCATCTCGAAATGGTGGACATTGAGGGGTGTGATGAGTCGGTGCCGTGGTGCAGCGTCAGCTTCAAACACAGAGCTACTTGAAGTTAAGCCTCCGAATATGCCATCACCTTTGGGTGGATGGGTGGGGAAGGTGTGGAATGCAAGATGTGGCGAAACGCAAACTCTTCCTGGGCACTGGAGTCATGTTAGCAGTTGCCTGGCAAGGACAGGGTTATAGGCAGAACCCCTGGTCCATATTGGATGCTTGGTTTTGCTTGGCCCTGTTCTCCAAAGAGTCGACTCCCGGAGAGCAGCCCTCCAACCCTCCATGAGACCTCCTGGTATGGGTAAGTCAATGGTTAGGAGACAGAGTCCCTAGTAAAGATCCAGGAGGCCGGGGTGCACCTTGAACAATAATACGGCTTGGCACAGGAAACAAATCGGTATCCTCTCCAGGCCCTTTTGTCCTTATCTATAAGATAGGTCATTCATTTCTGAGTTTTGGGGAAATGATTCAGATTGGAGAGTGCTTTGGAAAGTATTAGCTGTCTGGTGAATAAAAGGGGGGTTGCTATTACAACTGAGAGAACGATGGGAAATACCTGCACTTTTTGATGAATTTTGCTTCGAACCTGGAAGTGCTCTAAAACCTATAGTCTATTTTAAAAGAAGGGTGCCTGGATTCTCCTGCTAGGGCCCTCTAAACCTTTAAGTTAGGCCATACAACTTGGATTCAAATTCTAACTTGCAACGTGTATGACTTTGGACAACTGGTCGGGCACTGCCAGAGGTTTGATTTTCCTTCTGCAGGAAGCAGGAGCCTTGGAGAAAGGGAAAGGCTGAGGAGACGCTGCTAGATACAGGACAGAGGCGATGGAGAAGTCCACAGCCTCCCAGGCCCTTGGGCAACCCAGGTGGAGTGTGCCCCCACCCGACTGCCAGCCAAGGGCTGAGACCTGTTCCCCCTGCATCCCCTGCAAGTGGCCCTCATATCTCAGCTCCACCCCAGAGGGTGACTCTAGTGGTTCTGCAGACGGGTCGCCTGCCCTTGTTGCCATGGCGCTGCAGCACAGCCTGGCCAATCAGGAAGGAGACGTAGCTGAGCCTGAAGCCTGGCCAATGGGAAGGGCGACAGAGTGGAGCCACCATGGAAACCTCAGCCCCTCACGCACCCTGTTTCTGTCTCCGAGTCTCATTTGCAGGGGGGTAGGGCTGGGCTTCTGCATTCCAGTTTTGCAAAGAGCATCTTGCAGCCCCCAGAGGACATTCAGAAGTCATGGCAGGAGAGCGTGGCAAGAAGCCGCTCCAAAGAGTCAGAGCCCAGCCCAGCTCAGCAGGCAGCTTCGGTCACAGCCTCCATCACTCTCCTCCAGACGCTCAGCTGCACCTGTATCTGTGATCTTAGTCCATCCCGACAGCTCTACCCAGCTCCCTCTGTCCTAGGCTATGGCTGTCGTGAGAGGGAAAAGTGTTGCCCCTAAAGCAAGTGAGGGACATGGGGCTGGGCCCTGAGAGGCTCTTCTGCCTACAGCCTTGTGAGCTGGCTCAGGCAGCACCCCAACGCCTCCAGCATGGAGGGCAGGGCAAGGAGACAGAGACCAAGGTCAGACAAGGTCTCTCTAAAATGGGAAGATTTGGACATGAGCTTTGTGATTCCATCCAGGGCTCACATTCTAGGCTTAGGCTGTTTCAGCTTCAGGCTCTGAATAAAGTGGATGTACCAGGAGTCACTTCCCAAGAGGAAGCCTTGCAGGTAATGCCAGTGGGTGCAAATAAGACTCGGGTTGCTTTGTGTTCTTATAGTGCCAGCTGAGCTGGGCTGTCAGTTTTAGAGCTGAGGTCCAGAAGGGTGAAGCAGCCCCTCAAGGTCACGGAGAGACCCGGAAGCCCTCTCCAGCCCCAGCCCCTCAATCTGCAATGTGCTCCCTCTGCCTCATCCTCAGCGGGCATCGGGGAGCTGTGCCTGCCCACACAGCCAACACCCTTTATTTATTTTCCATTATTCTTTTTTTCTGCCTTCTACATCATTGTGTAATCTCCGTAAAATTCCCACCACCAACTCACTGGTGAACCATCCCCCCAGTCCCTTGCGCTCTTCTCTTCTTGTTTTCAGCATTTTCCTCCCCCTCCCTCGCAGAATGTCTTATTTATGTTTTCTTGCTAATTTCGTTTATTATTGCTGTCATTTTTTTTATCCTAGTCCCTTCTTTGACTCCCCTATATTCCTCCTATATGTGAAACCATCCCATATTTTTCTTTTTCCTTCCGGCTTGGTTCACTGAGCATGCTCCCTCCCAGCTCCATCCATGCGGAGGCGGACCCCAACAACCTTTATTTTACAAACAGCAGCATTATAACAATGCAAGGGAAATTGGGTGCCACCCTCCCCATTCCCTCCTGGCTCTCACTCTGGTTGTCACTGTTGCCTGGCAATAGTTCTATCCCAACACCTAGACATCATGGTAGACAAATCCCTCACCCTCATCCTTTCCACCAAGCCTAGAGCCCAATCATGTCCATTTTGTCTCCTAAATGGCCTGTGAGTGCTCCTCTCCTGACCCACTGCTTCTCCAGTCTGAGCTTCATAAATAAATAAAAAAAATTTAATTATTTATGCACACAGAACTGGGGTACAGGCCAGAGGTGCAGGGGCAGTGAGAGGCTTCACCAGAGTCAGAGTGGGGAGCAGAACAGGCAGATCGACGAAGTACACTGCTGAGGGGAGCAGCGGGCGGGTCAGGAGAGGTCTGCCACACCAGGTGGCTCACACCCTACTGGTGATCATCCCAGTGATCATTGCGCTACGCTTTAACCCGCTGCGCCACCAGGGAGGGCCTCCAGCCTGAGCTTCTGTCATGGATTTCCTGGACAACTACACAGGCCTCTTGCAGGTCTCTTGCTTGTACACTTACCTCACTACTTTCTTCCATTCTCTGCAAACACAACCAGGTCATTTTAAAAAGCATAAACCAGGAGGGCCTCCCTGGTGGTGTAGGGTTTAAGTTTCAATGCTACCAAGCTATCACCACTGTGGTCTGAGTTCAATCAGCCAGGGAGCTGACCGACATAGGGTGCAGCGACCTCTCCTGTCTTGCCTGCTGCTGCGTCTCTGGTGAATCCTCTCATCCCCCACACCTCTGGGCTACAACCCAGCTTTTGTATCCATAAATAAAAATAGATAAAAAAAAAAGTACAAATCTGATCATGTCACCTGATGCTTGCTTAGAAACTCTAAAAGTAGGGCCCTCCCTGGTGGTGCAATAAGTTAGAGCGCAGCACTATGAAGCTATCACAGCCACTGTAGTACAAGTTCAATCCCTGGCCAGGGAGGTGACCCACATGGTGCAGCAGACCTCTCACAACTCTTCTGCTGCTCCCCTCAGCAGTATATTTCAGTAGAGCTGCCTGTTCTGCTCCCCACTCTGTCTCTGGTGAATCATCTCATCCCCAGCAGCTCTGGCCTGTACCCCAGTTCTGTATGTATGAATAAATAAATCTAAAAAAAAAAAAAAAGAAAGAAACTCTAAAAATAAAAATAAAAATCCTTAACATGATTAAGAAGTCCTTTGTTGACGGGTGCTGATCCCACCCTCCCCAACTTTATCTTTCCTTTCAAGGCTTTGCCCTCTCTGCCTGGCACATTCTTCCCTCACCAATTTCTTCCAGTTATTCCTTCTCACCTTTGAGCTCCCAGGTCAATAATTATCCCCTTAGGGGGCCTTTCCTGACCTTCCTGCATAGATCAAGTTGCCAAGTTCTCTGGTATCAGGTACTCCTTTCTCCATGTAACTTTTTTACTCCTATCTGTAAGAACTGCCCCCACTTTATACAAACTTCATAAAGGCGGTGACTTTGTCTTTTTCTTTTTCTGAAACAAATGGAGGATGGATTTTTAGGTGGATGGATGGATGGGAGGGTTCATGATTGAGTATAGGATGGGTGGGTGGTTGGAAGGTAGATGGGAATGGAGGAAGGACGAGTGGGTGTGGGGATGAATGGACATGTAGATGGATGGAATTTAGATAGATAGGTAAGGATGGATGGGATCATGGATGAATAAGTGCAGGAAGGATGAGAGGGGAGGGTGGGTTGACAGACGAGTACTAGTATGTTTGTCTGTGACTGTTGTTGGATGATGGACAGTATAGAGATGAGTGGGTTGTGGATACATGCTGGATGTTCTCATTTTCCCCAGCTTACTAAGATCTGGTCATATCTTCTTCTATTCTGCAGTTAGCCAAACTTCCTCTGATTATTCAGTATATACCAAGCACCCCCAAGGTATCAGAAATATGCCCACAGTGCCTGGGAGCCCAAGGTTGTTGTGTCCTTGAAATTTATATAATAATAGCTGTTTCCAGTTAACACTACTATGTAGCGCCAGAGGCCACAGTATGCTGGGAAGCTGCCTACCCTCTGCCTAGCCAGAAGCTGACTGTTTCAAGTTTCAGTTTAGCCATTGCTTCTTTCAGGAATTCTTCCCTAATCATCCAGCCCATGCCTATTCTCCCATCCTCAGAAGAGCCTAGAATACAAGTCAGGGCCATGCTTTTTAGTCCTTGCTCATAAATGGCTTTGTGTTATCCTTTCTTCTTGAGCCTCTTCCTTTACCATTCCTTGAGTAAGTGTCTCAGGGAGTTCACATCTCGTGGAAGGTTGATTCTTCCCTTTAAAAAATTCTCTCAGGATCCAAACATGGCATGGTTCCCCTCACTTGAAATAGGACACTCACTTGCTAAGGACACAGACAATTAATGGTGAAATTAGTGCTACATCAGGTTGGTTGAACCTAAGGCCAAGATATCTTAACGGGGACTTGAACGGTCTCCACCAACCCAAATGTAGCTGCTCCTCTCTGTGCCTGCACGTGGCTGGGCAAGGGGAGGCAGCCCAGGTGATTGCAGAATACCTGCCTGGCACAAACTTTATTCTAAACCAGTTGCAATGTGCCTGTCTGAAACTGCTATCCAGTGACCCCAATTCTGTCCCCCTGGGTGCAACCAGAACAAGTATGTCCCCTCTTCCACGTGGCAGCTGTCAATAATTTGCAGCCAGCTCTCATGTCTCCTCTATGGCTAGGTGATCCCCTCCAGAGAGGGGCTGCAGAGTGGAGAGAGAGCTAACCCATGCTAGAAGACCCATGTTCCAGCCCCTGTCCACAGGTCAGTCAGTTTCAAGAGAAAATTAAGTAGGTGATTTGATAAGGACGTTAAAAAAAGTCACCCCCCCCATCACCCTTGTTTCATAAAAGGGCATCCTGACACACAAAAAATGTAGGACAATCTGAGAATTAATTTAGCTTTATGAACACTCCCTACATTGTCCCTATTTTTCTCATTTTGCCATGTCCTGGTGGCAGACTCTGTGGGGGCGGGGTGGAGGAGGGGACAGGCTCAAGTCATACCTCTGCTCCGACCAATTAAAGATAACACCATCAGTCAGAAAAACCAGAACAGAGCACTCTGCCATCAGAACACCATAGCTGCCCTGTTTCAAGGGGGAAGGAAAAGCTAGAAGTGTCTGGCTTGGAGACAGCTGACTCAGGAAGTAAGGCAGACTTCTCCATTGTAGCATAGCTTCATGTCCAGTTTCTATCTTGGCTTACAAAGAGAAGGCTTTCCTTCCTTTTGCCATTCTGTGGGTCCCCTGTAAAAGCAGCATGGCAAGCAAGAGCTGCCTGAGGCCAGTCTCTAGCTAGTGGAACTTACTAGAAGTCAGGAGAGCTGTTCAGACTCCACAGCAGGACACCAGTGAGGCCAGTCAATGAGCAAAGGCAGCAGGTTTTCTCTTGCAGTGGTTCTGTGCTTGGTCTGAAGGGCCAACCTCCAACGGAAAGGCTTCTTCGCCATTCATTCATTCATCATTCACTCACTCGCTCATTCACTCACTCAGTCACTCATTCCTCTGTGCAGAGACTGCTAGCACTGGGGCACAGAGCTGAGCACAGCAGGACTTTGTTCTGTTCTCCCAGAGTTTATTGTCTATTCGGAAAGGCAGAGGCTGACCCAAATGGAAGAAATAAGTACAGGTTGGTGTGGTAAGTGCGGTGGCAGAGCCACACACGGCCCTGAGAGCATGATATTGAAGGGACTCCCCTAGCCAGCGGTCATGGGAAGTTGAGACAGCGCTGCCCAAACGAGACTGGGACGATGAGTGGTCACTGACCAGGTGACGGAGGAGAGGAAGTAATTCCAGGCAAAGTGCCTGATGTGGGAGTGAGCAAATCACACGACAAACGGAATGGCGGCTGGTACAAGGGGTTGCGCGGAGAGACTGGAAATAGATGGGGGGTTCACCGGCTACTTAAAGGATTTTGGTCTTAAGTGAAGTAGAAATGCACTCAAGGGTGTACTGAAAAGGCAAAGTGAAGTGAGCATCATGCTATGAGGCTAAGAGGAAATCACAGTTGCCTCTTCTCAGAATCAAACTGGTGATGATGATGGTAGCAGTAAAAATAATAATTATGATAGAAACAATACTAGAGCTGACATCGCTGGATGGTACAGCACATGGACGACTGCTTTTGTTAAGGGGAAGGATGTCCTAAAGGAACTCTGCAGCCTTGTGGACTCCACCCCCTACTCCAGCTTTCGGGACACTATCCCCTAACTCCAGTGATTGGAAACTACAACTCCCAAGAGTACCAGGGAGAGAACTGTGAGGACCCAAGGGCGGAGCTAGCAGGAATTCTGGGACACTTGAGGGAGAAATAGGGCGTGGTTGCATCTCTCACACTCTCACTCTGGGAAATGGCTCGGGAAACGGCTCTCCCGACGTCCCGTCGTCCCGTCGGCATGACTAGGTATGTTCAGTCAGCCTAGCAGTAAGATATTCCAGTTACTTTGTATCCTGCTCTCTTTCCCTGGGTTGTTTCCTGTTCCTTTCTCCTTTTGTAAATAAACCCATTGTTGACCCTTTTGTGCGTGCCTGCAGTGTAACTGAGTTGTGAGCGCGTGGGGGGCGCGCGGGTGAGGCCCCACAGACAGGTGGCCCAGTCTACTCTAGGCTACCTGTAACACTTTATGCATTATACATACATTTATTAGTTTAATGCTCACTTTCACCCTATGAAGCAAGCACTGTGATTATCCTCATTTCCCAGCGAACTAAACTGAGGTACAGAAAAGTTAACTAACTTGCCCAAAGTCACACAGCTTATATGTGATGGAGCTGACAGATAAGTGAATAACCTCTGTGCACTTAAAGAAGCCACAGGACAGGGAAATGGGGCCTACAAGAGAGGTTAGGGACTGCAACCTGGAAGTAACTTGATTTGTAACTGAGGCTCTTCATCCATGTGGTTGGTTCTGTGAACAAGCTCCTACCATGTCATGGATACTATTAAGTCTTGGAGCTTATATTCCAGCAAGGAGAAAATGACAACACACAAATGGGCATGTAGTGATATAGCTGATTTTGGGTGATGACAGCGTGATGAGGGACAGATAGCTAAGTGGGACAAGCAGGGCCATGGTGAGGGGAGGCCTCTCTGAGAAGGAGGCAGGTGACACCTTCATTGCAGAAACAGCAGAGCTACATCCTCAGGAATAGGGTTGTGAGCAGGGAAGAGTCATGCAAAGGCCCTGAGGCAGGGGAACCTCTGGGTGTTCACAGAACAGAAAGAGAAGACACTGTGTTATTGTGTGTGGGCAGGAAAGGAGAATGGAGGCTTCTAGAAGCCCAGGCCCCATAGGCTGTGGAGCTGTAGCAAGGTGTTGGGATGTCACCATGAATTGTTAGGAAGTCACAAAAGCGTTCTCAAGGAGAAGGATACAGTGAATTCGGTGTTTACAAGAGAGCATGTTGCTCAATTCTTGAAGGCAAAAGGGGATACAGTAGCTACGCTGTTGCTGCATCAGATGAAGGCAGAGTTGGTGAGAAGTCAGATGACAATATATTTCTGCTAATGGGTTTAATGTGGGGGTTGACAGAAGGAAATACGGGGTAATTCCAAGGCTTTCTGCCTGAAAAACTGGGTAGCTGATAGTATGCTGACTCAGATGAGGCGGGCTGTGGGCGGAGCACGTTTGGGTGGGAGACAGTCAAATAAAGCGTTGTGTTGGAGATATATTCAGTTTGTTCTGCTCTTGGATCTCTAAAAGGAGGGCAGGAACGCAGCTGGAAGGACAGGCTCGGGTGCAGAGTGGGGCTGGGGTTAGAGGTCTCACACTGCGGCTCCCAGGATGGAGATGGTAATTAGTCATAGGTCTGGGTGGCCCCGGAAATAGGACGCAGTAAAACGTCCAGAGAACAGACTGGGGTCTTTCCACGTACAGACTAGACAGAGGTGTGGAGGGAAGCAGAGAGCAGCGCCATGAAGTGCAAGAAGGACCCAGCTGGGCCCAGCTCTTTGGGGCAAGCCTGTAACTTCAGGCAAGTTGCTTGCTTCCCATGAGGCTCAGTGTCATTTCTAGAGATAGGGATGGCGTATCCAAGGTTGAGGTGGCTCGTGTCATTCTTGCGAAGGAGAAGCAGTAAATCCAAGGGTCACTTGCCAGATGGAGAAATCAAAGGTCAGGCTCACCCACTTGGTTTCTGGGCTTCCTACAATCAGCTGGCGCGGACGGAGAACAGCAAAGCCAGCCCAAAGGTCCCAAGTGGCAGGGGGAAGGGCAAGGTGATGGTGACTGCAGGAGATCCAGACTGCCCCTCGTCAGCTGGGTCACCTTGGTCACCCTGATCCCTAGTTATTTCTCTGGGAAATGCAACCTGCCATGAGGGGTCGTTGCTAGAACTAAGCCAAGTCCCATGCAAAGGACCCGCACAGCTCCCAGCACATGTGAGCCACGCTAATGCCTTTCCCCTTTAGGAAGATTTCTTCCCTGAATCACAAGAAAGGGAATGTGAGGTGGCTTGACCCATTCAGAGTAATGTGGTCCAGCTGCCAGGCAACCCCAGGCTGCTGACTCCACGGCTGGCCCAGCTCCACCTGCACAAACACAAACGAGGTTATCATAGAAAGAACGGGGCCTTTGGGGGCCAGGTCACAGCAGGGGCTGCTGGCTGGACCCTTGCCCCAGGCTGCGTTCCTTTGACTGGCAAAGAGCAGGGGACAGTAGGGAAATGCTTCCGCAGAGAGCAAGCTGGGGTGCAGGCCAATGTGTTCAAGCTCAATGACAGCTCCTGGCTCCATGTTTCCTACAAGCAGTCTTGGGGGGGGCGGATGGGGAGGCAGGGACTGCAGCCACTGGAGGGGGAACTGGGGTGGAGCTTGGCTCGCTGGCTCAGTTCTGTCCCAACAAGTGGGCTAAAGGCTGCACTTTCTGAGCCCCTCTGCCCAGCCGGGCACACCAGGTCCTCCAGCTCGGGGCTCTTCAACAACCCTGCGCAGACCCGTGCACGGGCTTGACGGAAGGATGAGACAAGAACGCCTGCCTTCCTGCCCTCTGGGAGACCCCCGGCAGGGGCCCTTCAGTAGCCTGCAAGGTCTCAGCTTCCTATGCCCACACTCTCGCTCGGGCTCCGCCCCGTCGTGACAGTCAGGAGCCTGCTCCCCTCGGTGAGTCCTGCCATCCAGCAAGTCTGGACCGCTCACGAGCTTTCCTGGAGGCTGTGACCGGCAGTGACCCTGCCCAACTCCTCATGGTCAGCAGCCTGTCTTTGGCCCTTGGAGCACCTTTCACAACTACACTTTGTACCTCATGACCAGAACAGTCATTTGTGTGATTTTTCTCTCTACAGTGTTTCCCCCTCCTGTATCTGCACAAAGCCTGGCACACAGATGGTTCTTAACAAGTCTTCGTCGATGGGAGAGCAGTGGCAAATGTGTTAACAGAGCAGCCAACAGGCCACAAATGAGTCTCCCTCTTGCAGTGATGGCTGCCTGTGATTGTAGCGAGGATGGGACCCTGGTAGAGGGGTGTCCATGGGAGCCTAAACCCTAAAAGCCCATGTGAATGTGCAGGGCTGCCTGTGGTGGGCGGAGCCTGCGGCTCAGGTCCCCAGACCAGGTCAGCTTGTTTTGGTTGTCCCCAGTCTGTTAGACCCCTGCCTTGGGCTAGTCAGACTTGCCTCTCACCTCCCAAGGGAAAGCACACCCCATCTCACTTCTGCTTTGAGGTGAGACACATCCTGTGTCAGACCACCCAGCAAACACACCTGTCCTCCCCATGACAGCTGCCAATGCTGGCCAGGTTGGTCATCAGGCAACGGAGGGCCTGGGGACATGCCCCTCCTCGCTGTCAGGGAAATCAGCCCCAAGCCCTGCCCTCCCCACTTCCTGGAGGTGTCTGGAGTGCGACAGCAGCCACTCAGCTGGTTTCTCCCTCCCACGTGCCCCTAAGGGATGGAGAGTCCCCGAGTCCTTCCTCTTACGTGTGCCCAGTAACCCTGGGGAAGTCCCTCTACTTCCCTAGGAGTCAGTTTCTCCTCTGGGAAGTGGGGGCTCTCCGTGGCCCCTGGCAGGACCCCAGCTGCTGTTTTATATTGGGGTTCAATATAAAAGCAACTCTTGTCATCACCTTTCTTGTTCCGCCCCCTCCCTCCCGAGCTTCAGGCTAGCTGCTGGGACTCATCCTTGGCAGAGCTGCCGGGCACACTCGGAGCAGAATGCTTGACCTCTAGGGCAGTGTTCATAGTGTGGTCTTAAAATGACGGGGCATTTTGTGCTCTTCCTCCCACCCCGACTCTTGCAAATCTGATGGGATTCCCCTTGAATGCGACGGAAAACCTCATCACCCCACCCCAAACATGCGGTCCAGTGAGGTGAACAGACTTGCTCAGGATCACAAAGGTCACTGCCACTCAGAGCAGGGTTTCTGGCTCCCTGAAGAGAAAGAGGATGACGAAAGCAAGAGGATCCCTCTGGGAGCAGCCCATCCTGTCAGCCAGGGAGCCTGGATGGGCATCAAGCTGCTGTTCTACCCAGATTGGGGCCAGAAGAGTAAAGCCTGGCAGGCGGGCAAGGTCACCCTCTCTGTGGCATGGCCCAAGGGCCCCAGCTAGCACGGGCTTCCAGACAATGGAGAATTTGTTATTCTGGTCTGTGTCCTGGACCTTGACAACAGTCACCTCCCTCTGGAAACAGTGTCCAAAAAAGGATGGGTTGGGTGTGGTAGGTTTGGAGAAACCTTCCCAGTTTTCTTCCCCAGGTTTTTTGTTTTTTACTGCTTTTTTTTCTTCCCCAGGTTTTGAGGCTGTCACTTTCTCATTTGTCTGGTGCCTTGGGCCACCCCTACTCCTATGCCCCTTCCCTACTCTACTCTCCCTCACTTGCCAAAGCTTCTGCATGGCCTTCAAACCCCAGCCCACATGTCCCTTTCTCATCTCCCCCCTGCTCCCCACTGCAGAATCAAGCCCCCTCCTCTATTTCTGTAGCACCTGCATGTCTGCTTCTGTCAAGAGCAGGGCCTTCACTGGTTTAGCTTTACATAAAATGTTTGCTGAAAGGATGGACTCTACCTGACACCTACGTGAGAGATGCACTTGTGAACAAGATGGCTCCCCGCCCCTTGAGTTTAGATGCAATGAGCAAAGCCAGCTACATGTATGTGTAACAGGATGGTCCCCAGGAAGGGGTTCCAGGTTCCCTGTCCTACCCAAGGAAGGTGGAGCTGAGCAGGGAGAAGCAGCTGGAAAGGAGCCTGCTGAAGGAAGGAAGCAGGATGGGGGGCGAAGAGGAGCCCTGGAGGAGGCGCTGGGAGCAGAGACGCCTGCAGAAGCTGCACCTGCTTCTTGGTCCTGGGCTGGGTGAAACCGGTGTGAGAGACCCATGGGGAGGTTGACAACGGCGGCTTTTAGCTTGATTTTGTTCTTCTATCTTAGTCGTGTTGGGACCTTTCTGCCCCTTTCCTATGGGTCCCCACCACGAGGTTCCTTGTGGTGAACTTTAGGGCTTCAGTGGCTCTGTTTGACTGGACATTGACCCATGAGGGGCTGGGTAAATTTGGGTGTTTGACTTGAAAAGCATTATTCTTTGTTGCATGCTAATCATGTTGAAGTTCCTTTCCATGAACAGTCTTATGCACTAGAGTATGTTTTGTCTTGATGCAGATGATGGTAGAACCTATTTAGACTGGGCAGGTTTGGGGGTTCTGGGGTGCTCTTCACCCTGCCCTGTAACACAAGGAAGGAGAAACAAGAGTACAGAGTGGCTCGTGAGCACTAAGTGCGCCCAGGACTCTAATCCTGGCTCTGTCAACAACTTGCTATGTGGCCCTAGACAGGTTTCTTAGCCACTCTGGTCTCAGAACATGACAACAATGGTTATGAAGGAGGCTGAGGATAGGAGTGCCACTGAGAAAGGATTAGTGCCAGTCAGGGGAAGTGGCAGGTTCCTCTTCATCCACAATCATAGGAAGACCTCTCACCTTATCAGAATTTAGTTCAGGGTCACAGCTCAACACCACTGATTCCACGGCTGAGTAACTCTTTGCTGCAAGGGACAACCCCTTGTCCTGTGCTGTGGGTGTTAATACGCACCCACTAGGGTACCGACATCCAGGAATGTCAAATGTCCCCCGAGGGTCAAAATCGCCCCAGTTAGGAACCCCTAGCTAGCTCCCGGTTCTTCCCCAGCAGTGTACCCAGGGCCTTGGCAAGGGCAGGTGCTTTGAGGCGGCAGCAGCACAAGTGCGCAGGCCTGGCCCTGGCAGAGGCCTGCCAACTCCATCACAGCTGTCTACCCAGGTTCTGGGGATCCACAGCTGGAGAAGAGGTGGCTGTCTCACCCTGGAAAGGGGCCCTTTCTAAGACAGCACCCCGTCACACTGACTGGCTGGGGTAGGCCTAGATGCGAACTACAGGGCTGGATGGACATCAAAGATAATCAGGAAAATGTTTCTTTCCGAGGATGCAATGGGCTTAAACATAAAAATTTCTGTCTCTTAAGAGACACTGAGGATTAAAGGGCAGAAACTGAGCGTGGATAAGCAATCCGGTATAATTCATAGTGCAGCGCGGAGGTAAGAGACTCGATTCAATCACAACTGCCACGTGCTGCCTGGAGGCCTCATTCCTCCAGCACTCAGCTTCCTCATCAGTTGGAGACCTGAGGCCCCTGTGGTTTCTTTCAGAATCACCACAGGTGAGTTCAGACGAAAACACCAGCATGAGAAAGGGTTTGCAAGGGGATCCCACAGTGACTCCCCCTTTCCCCTTGCCCCAACCAGGGAAGACTTTTTCTTCTTGGAGGGACTATGTGCTGATTCATGGAGGAAACAGCACGGCAGCCGGAGCTCAACTCTACAGTCCGGTAGGACTGAATTCCTGGCACTTGCTGTGCCCACAGCCAACACATTCCAGGCCAGGCTTAGGGCAAGTGCGAAGGCTGGAAGCCGGCTGAAGCACTTGTAAACCAGCTATGGGCCAGAGGGGAAGGAGCAGGCACTGGCTTCCAGACAGCAGCCCGGTATCTGTGCCACACAGGCAAAAGTCAGCTGGAAAGAACAGAGGAGACCTTCTATCCTTACAGAGTGGGCGGGGCCTCACTGAGCCAGCACCAGGTGAGGGGCAGCACAGTGGGCGGAGGCTGCAGTCAAGGGTCCCAGAGATTCCCAGCCCCATCAGCCAAGGGTCCCACCTCCTGGAGTCTCCTCTGCCCCAGCCCTCAGCTGGTATGATGGTGCTTGGTAAGATGACACAATGAGGCAATGAGGTATGTCAAGTAGGTACATTGCCCAGAACACGGAACCACTCAAGAAATGCAGCGACCATTGTTACTTCATGTATCTGAAATCTGGGGGGGGGTCACTTAGGGGGCCTGTAAATGGGCTTTATTTGGTTTTCTCTGCCGCAATTTCCTATCCCTCCGGCGATGCCTCACAGATTTTTCCTTAGCGCCAGAGGCATATATGATGTTCTTTCTTGTAGCACCTGGATTCTCGTTTTAATGACTCTGAAAGGTCCCCAGATGAGACTGGGCCCTCTATGCTTACCCAACACAGTACTTGGCAGTTGCCAGTCCAGCTGTCCAGCCTTTGGTGGCCTGGTGACCTCGCTGCCATGGTGCTGTTATCTCCCACGCTCTGCCTCTGCCTTGTGGCCCTTCCAGTGGGCAGCTTCCCCTCTGCTCTGGTCTGGGAATCACATTTCCAGGTAAAGCAAGCAGGAACAAATCCAGAGAAGGAACCTGGGACAGGGTTTCTCCAATGGACCACTGAGAGCAGAATCACCGAGTGTCTATTTACAGTGCAAAGTCCCAGGACTCCTGAGTCAGAATCTTGGTGTGCGTGTGGGAGTCAGGGGGTGGAAAGGGGAGAGGCCTGGAAGAGGTGATTTAAGCGAGTTCTTACCGGAGCACCAGAGAATTACAGCAAGGGACGAAGAGGCTACCACTTCTGCTTTCACATTTTCCAGTTAACTTCAAGTTCCTTTCGTAAAGGAAGGCATTAGTCTATCCTGTTTCTGCTCCCATCAGGCTATCCTGCGTGGCCCTTCACCCCAGGTTCATTTCTCTGTCCAGGAGGATGACTGGTGCTGTGCCTGGCGTACCAGGACCTGTGTGCAGCCTCAAGCACAACCACAAAGCTCAAAGGTACCCCAGGGCTGCCCAGCCCTTCCCAGGCAACAGGCGCCCTACTCATGAGAGCCAGGAACGTGGGCCGCAGGCAGAGGGGCGAGGGGCAGAGCTGCCCCCACCCCAGCTCTTGGCAATGTGCCACTCTGCCAAGCAAAAAGGAGAAACTAATGGGGGGTAAAGAAAATACCTCCAGGAGGTGTTCTTGAGACCCAGATAAGGCAAAAGAACACAGTGTAGTCAGTTAGATTACAGCCCTCCAGGCCTGGCACGGTTGGTGGGGAGCGGAGCTGGCGGGGAGCCCTGGGCCTGCATTGGTCAGCTCCCACTAACCCCACAAGACTCCAGTCTACTCTGTTACCTTGTCCACTCCAGTCCTCTGATGACTCCCTTCTCTAAACTCCCGGGGTTTGGAGTTTAGGGCAGTGTCATCACAATGACTAATATTTAGGGGGACACTACATCCATGCATTAAGCTCTTTACCCATTTTCTCTCCTGTGCGGCTCATGACCCAGGAGGGGTCATTACCAGCTCACTCTAGAGATGAAGACGTGGAGGCTCTGGGCTGGGAGCCAGAGGTCTGGGTCCTCATTCGGGCTCTACCTAGACCGGAGGCAGGCGGCTCAGCCTGTTGCCGTATGCGGGGTAGAGAGGAGGAGGGCCAGACCCCACGAAGCCCTCTGCTTTAAGGCTCCTGTCTTATTGGGCCAGCTACACTCATCTCCACCTGCACCGGGGGCCCTAAGGCACACGTCTGGGCCTTAATCCTCTCATTTCTCAACATGAAAAGGTGCCTTCTGAGACTTGGGCACCATCAGAGCAGTTTTTCAAAAAAATTCTGACCGCCTGAAGAAAAAGCAGAGACGAGTCGAAGGCTCTCCTAGCCATGTCGGATGAAGAAGACAACAAAGATGAAGGAGGCTAAGCTCAGATGGCAGCTGAGGGCCTAGGGAGACGTGGGTGGGTTCGCTGCTGCGGAGGGACGCTGACAGGGCTTTTCATTAGCTCTGTGTGGTGACAGAGGGGGAAGCGGGGTTGATATCCCCCAGGAGGTCATGGCAGGGCACTGAAGTGGAGGCACTGTGCTGTCTCGTCTGGTTAAGGAGTCGGTGCTAAACCTCAGAGTCAACAAGGTTTTCCTTGCAGTTCTTTCCCCACACCACGTCTGCATGCCACAGCTGGGCTCGCTCCCTTGGCGAGCTTCACCTCTGCCTGCACAAGACGGCCGTTTGCCAGCGTGCTGTACTGCCTGCTCACCGGTGCTGACCACGCTCTCCACGCTCCTCCAGGGGCCTGTGGAAAGACACCTTGCCGGGCACTCACAGGCAGACATGGAATCCTGGAGTCCTCCTCACTGTCTGCAGCTCTCCTTCTTGTCACTACAGTCCCAGCCGAGGGACTTGACTGCCCAGCTGAGGATGGGGCTGTTGCTGCCAGGAACCAGGCTGAGGACAGAGAGGTTGCCCATGGCACTTTACTCCTACTTCTGCTATATACAGGTATGTACAGGTTGCTGTGGGCCTATGGTACATTATTTCACAAAATTATCTTACATCCTGTGCACACTTCTGGTCAGGAAGCGGCAGATTCTGCTCCACCTCCTTGGATGGTGGCGGGAAGGGATGCTCATAGGAGCCGCCGCCTCTGAGGACATTCAGGGGGCTGCATGTCCCCTCCCCCATACTGAAGCCCTCCCACGGACCACCTGGGCCTCCCACCTGCCCTGGGCACTCCCAGTTTCCCAAGTCTTTCTCTCCCAATGGAAGAACACTTGTGTGGGGAGCAGCAGCAGCAACAGCCTCTCTCACCAACAGTGGCAAACTGACGCCAGACTCTGACTGAACCTATTGAATATCAATAGTGAGACCACACCCGCCCGCCCTCTGACCTGGCCCTGCCTAGGCTGGGCTCACGGGGCGCTGGCATGCATCTTCTCCAAGCAACTGGTCCAGAATGAGACCAGGCGGTTGTCGCGGTTGATGCAGAAGTCTGTGAAGTCCCTGAGCAGCCGATCGGCGAACTTCTCGTCGCCCGTGGCGCTGGAGCGCCAGGTTTTGGTCAGCATGGTGTTGTAGGCCCAGTTGTAGCCGACCCTTTCCTCGCAGAACATGTTCTGGCTGGTGGAGCTGGTGGAGTTTCGCCGCCGCCGCTGCTGCCCGGAGAACTTGCGCTTGGAGTAGGGCAGCTGCAGGAACACTGTTCCTGAAGAGGAGGGGGGCGCCCGGGTTGGCTGGGTGGCTCTGCCATCACACGTGGGCAATGGCAGAACCTCTGTGCCCAGGACCAGGCCCTGCCCCTGCCCCAGGGGCCCGGGCCCACCTGCCCACCACCCTGCGTGGCACTCCTCACCTGTCACGTGGATGTACTGAGGCTTGTTCTCAGCAGGGAAGTTAAAAGCAGAGGCAGAGTATTTATCTTGGACAAACCCAAACCTAAGGGAAGGACAGGAAGACACACTGACTGGGCCTCTGCTGCCACAGGGACGAGGGGCACAAGTGGGGCTAACAGGACTCCCCTGAGATGATCTCAAGCGATCTCTCATGAGGAAACATTCAGGCTGCTTGTTTTCATCCTCAGCCCCTTCACTGGCTCATCCTGTTTCCTCGTGTCCAGCCTCCTTTCATCCCCAAGGCAGGTGAAGGGCCACTGACCTGCTGCCCTCATCCTCATCCAGCCTCATTTGTGCCAGTCAAGCCTCCTTCTTGTGCCCCCAGATGTCCTGTCAGACCACCCCACCACCGCCATCCCTTGACCCATCTTGCAGGGTTTCTGTCTCCCTGGACTTCACCTCACACCCTAGTTGGGTGGGCGCCCATCCTCATACTTGAGACAGGGAGAACTCAAGGGGAGGGGTCTTGTCTCACTCCAGCCACACTGTTTTCCCAGGATAAACACATAGTTGGTTCTCAAGTAAGGCTCTGAATTGAAACGGAATGAAGTATCCTCATTGACATCCTTGTCTTAGAAGCGAGGAACACAAATCCGGGCTTTCCTGTGTTCTGGAAATGGGCAGGAGTCGTTCCTCATTTATGACTTGTGCTATTGCGTTTCTCATCTACAGCTTGTTCTATTCCTGGTTTTTCTATTTCCATAAGGCACATTTATTACAGCTCTACCTGCTAAGTGCTGCAAAGGGCGTGCTAACAGATGTGGTGCCTGGCCTGAGTCTGAGCGCTTTATGTAATGAGGCCGTGATGTAGGCAGAATTAAAGGGGGACAACGCCTGTCTCCATCCCCAGGCTGAGCTCCTGTGGGAGGCGCGGGGTAATGTCTCCATATCAGCTGCTTGTTTTCTACTGGTGTTTGGTTATTACTTACTGAAGAACTCGTGAAGCCATCTGTGCACATTAAATGGACAGGCCAACACGCACTGATCATATCGCGTGCAGGAATGGCTCTAGCTTTTGCCTCCTTTCCAGTCAAGCCTATTTGTTTACTCAGCAGGGATCAGCTGACAGAAGTCTTGCCTCAGTTCTTCCTTAAGTCCCCAGGAAAGGTTTTTATTTTTAAAAGACCCTTCAGCACAGAGCTCTGGTCCCCTTGCTGTCCACACGGGAGAACTCCGCAAGGGTGGCAGTGAGGGCAGGGGTCCATTGTCTGGGGAGGGATCTACTGCCCAGAGGAAATAAAGGAGGTGCTGGGTGCTGGCCACTTTTCTAGCACATTCTTAGCTGGAACTCACAGACGGGCTAGTGCTTCATTTCAGAGCTGCAATTCTAGTATCACCCTACAGAAAAGTTACACAGTGAGCAAGTATTCTGGGGACCATACTTTGCTAAGCCTTGGGTAAGGAAACAAAAGAAAAAAATGTATACCTCTGCCCCCTAAGGAGCCCAGGTTAGTGTAGTGTAACGGTCACAGTATATGGAAGAAAGCAGTGAAGTTCACAGTGAGACTTGGGGCTCCCTGGTGGAACAGGACAACAGGTGTACAAGGGAAAGGGGGCCTGGGTAGGGGAGGAGGGGTGACTGTGTGAAGGATGGGGGTATAGGTAGGGAGGTGGAGGGCCTAATTGGGAAAGGTGGGAGGGGTTCTGGATGGGGAGGTGGGGTGTGAAGGGGCACGCAGCAGAGTCTAGGGCAGTGATATACAGAAGATGCAAGGAATTTGAAAAAAGGACCGAAGAAAAGACAGTAATTTAGAAAAATGACTGGGCTAAAGTGGATATTATGAAGAAAAAAGCAGATGTGATAAATTAAGGCCACATCCTGAGCGAAATCCAGACAAAACTGCCAATAACCTCATCACTTGGCTGGGGTCTGTCTTCCTATAGAAACTCCTGCCTGATGGCTAAGTGCCGGGACCTCGGAGCTCTCCCAGTGACCCGGCAGGAGCAGAAAATGAAGGCGAAGCAGTTCTGGGGCTTGCTCGTAGATCTCCAGCCAGATGCTAGTGGAGATGGAGGTGACCAGGCCTTCAATGCCTCCTCCCTCCACAAGCTCATTCCCTACCTTCTACCCTGGGCTGGCTGGCATCCCCTCCTGCCACACCTTTTACTATGCACCAGAGCTAGGTCCATGAAGGGAAAAAAAACAACAACAGGACAAGGTGCAAGGCAGGCTGGTACCAGTTTGGGTGAGAGGTGGCTAAGAGCCTGGACTTCAGTGTGTGCTGAAGGTGGTAGGGGGCAGAGCTGAAGACACATGAAAAGATGATATGACACGGAAGGCAGAGCAGCAAGAGGGTTACTGAAGTAAGCATGGGAGCTTAGCCTTAGCCATGATTAGCCTGGCACAACCATCGGACAGCTGGTTATGATATTCTAGCGACAAAGCCAGACAGGTGTTGGGGGAAGGGGAGACAGCTAAGCCTAGCAAAAGCTCTCCCTGGCACACATATTAGGTCAATATCTGCTATCTACTGGCATATTGACTGCTTTCAAACCATTTTTAACATGTCTTTCAATATATGTCAAGGATCTCCTGACAAATTTTATAGTTTCCTATTTCATGTCATTTCTCGGATAGCTTTGTTCAGGGTCTCGTTGGAGGCTAAGGAGAGAGCACTCTGGTCTCCCCTCAACTCAAAGAAGAAGGTAACAAGGTCAGGAAAACAACAGCTACAGGAATCTGAGAGGTGCTTATCTTTGGAACCAGGGCAAAGGGTACTGCTGGAGATAAGCAGCACATCTGCCATTGGTGGGCTTGATCCATTTCCCCAGGAATGAAACTCACTGGCCTTTGCTCAGGTAACTGCTACTCAAGACACCAGTGTCTTCCCACTAATCCCTCTTGCTAAGAGACAAACCTGTGTGCAATGGCTTCCTGGAAAAGGTGCATTCGATCCCAGTATGTTTCCGGTTCAAAGCCTGAAAGGGAAATCAGGACAATGTCGGCTGCGGTCCCATGGTTTGTCATTCTTCCTGAGCCCGGCCTTCTGTATCCTGCACTACCTTGGCAGTTCTTGCCCCTAGAGCCCAAGCTGTGCATCCCCCACTGCCGGCCTCCAGGAAGACCAGCACCCCTCGGGGCACTCCAGGGAGGGCAGCCGCTGTGCTTCTCTCTCACCACCCTCCCGTCCTGGCGATGGGCTCTCGAAAGGGGATGAATTTGACAGGGTCTCAGCAATTAGAATGAGCTATGAGAACTCAACATAAGGCCCATTCTCATGACTTCCTCTGCCAAAAGCGGAAAGGAGCGTGACATCAAAGTACAAATCAAAGGTAACCTGTAAAATAGACATTATTTGCTTCTCGGGAGAAGAGAAAATAAAAAAATGTATTACCAATCTTACATTTACCCAAAAGGAAAAGGCAGCATTACAAGATCCACTTTAGGGATGGGAAAACTGAAGCAATAAATATAAAAAATGATTTTGGGAACAGTGGACAGCGAGGGAGGGGAGCTGAGCAGACAGCACGTCCTCCGCCACCTCAGTCACCCACTGCATGCTCCAGCCTCGCTCCCTTGCACAGCTGTGTGAGGACCAGAGCGAGGGAGCACGCAGGACAGCTACGGCAGCTGTCACATGGCAACGGCCGCTCTCAGGACTGTGGTGTGAGGGCCGGAGCAGCTGACAAGACACCCCAAGACCAGGATGGCTGTGGTGGCCTTGTTCCTTTCCCACATTTGGGGTTTTCTATCTAGGAAAGGCTGGACGGTTCTGGAGCAAAAGAGAAAAAACGCTTTGACTTTAATAGGAAAACGTGTGTGTGCACACAACACATGGTACATTTTGTCCGATTTCTGGTTCTGAAGTCATTGTTACTGGAAGGGAAAATAACAGGAAAAGAGGTAGACCAGAAAAAAATGGATTCTTAGACTCCAGCCCTTATTCCTTTAAACTAGGACTCCTTCAGCTGTAACCACGGCAACCAACAGAGGATGCTGCTTGAAACCTAGGTTACAACTGGCAGAGAAAACCATCAGCTCATATAAAAAACGCCCTCTGAGGCAAGACCCATGAACAATCCTGTGCTGTTACAGTGAGGGTGGAAAACCCCAGAAGAGTCTTTGGTTGGTGTGGGGCAAGATAGCCCTGGCTCTCAAACATTAAAAACAGCTATATGCAGCAGTGCCTGGCTTTAAATCATCAGATAGGAATATAACCAACTGGCATTTTGGAGCTGCACAAACAGTCCTCTAGCTTACAGTAAGGTGAGACAAGAACGTGTGTAGAGCACTTTGTGAGCTCTAAGGCCCATGGTGTCCATGGTCACCAGGAGCCCTGGGGCTCTCCTGGAACTCCAAGTCACTTTAAAAAAGGCTGCATCTGCACAGGAATGTCTTCTAAGATAGAAACAGAATACACAGGTGGGCTTCGGGAACAACAGCTGTTGTGTGGTGAGGGTGGGGAGAAGCGTGGTGAAGGCAAGGCGCAGGGACACTGGCCTGACCTGCAGGACCCGGTGGGACCTTTCACCCAGCACAGGTTCACTGCTATCAGCCCTGACGCAGTCACAAGGGCAGGGGAAGAAAGCGTCTTTCTTACATCCACAGGGATTCCTTTCATAGTTACGATCTTCCTAGCTGGAAATGACGGGATCCTCATCCCAGCTGCAGCTCTAGCTTTTCATTTTAAGAAATATTACTTGAGAGGGCCCTCCCTGGTGATGTAAAGGGTTAAAGCACAGCACTTCAAGCTAGCCACAGCTGCTTCAGTGCTAGTTTGATCCCTGCCCTGGAGGTGACCCACATGGTGCAGCAGACCTCTCTTGTCTGGTCTGCTGCTCCCCTCAGCAGTGTACTTCGTAGATCTGCCTGTTCTGCTCCCCATTGTCTCTGGTGAATCCTCTCACTGCCCCTGCACTTCTAGCCTGTATTCCGGTTCTGAATGCACAAATCAATAAATCTTTAAAAAAAAAAGAAAGATCACCTGTGAGCTCACTACAAGCTTTGTGGGAGCTACTCTGTGCTCGCCTCAATGTGCATGTGGTGATGCAAAGCTATGAGCGGTGTGAAGTAACACTTGCCCTTCAATCTGTCCTAAATCTGCCTCCCAATTCTGGTGGATTAGGGTGGAGCAGCAGGGTGGGTGGCTCTGGGTGCTCCCTTTTCTGAGGAGAACCCTGTGTCGGGGGAGGACTCTGATCAGGGTCCTGCTGCCCTCCCCTGAGCCTCCTCCTGCTCCATCCTCCTTGAGATGTGGGACTTGAGCCACATACAAGGTGCTGACACATCACAGCTTTGCACAACAGGACACTGTTTCCTGTTTGGCTTTCTATGCCTCCCTTTTTTGGCCTTTATGCATGGGACAGCAGATTCAAGGCTGTCAACTGGAACCCCATTAGGTTCCAATTCTGACACAGACCTGACCAGCAGAGAGCAGGGTGGGAAAGAGCATCAGGGTCACCTGTGGTTTACAGAGTATCGTGCCTTTTCCACCCACCATTCTGCTCCAGGCCTTATGGGATCTTGCTGAGTTAGCAAGGCAGCCCTAGCCACCTCCATTAAGATGATGGATTTTGAGGTTCAGTAACATTAAGTAGCTTGCCCAGTCACTAAGAAAAGAACCAGGATTGAACCCAGAACCTTTGGACTCCTGTCTGAAGGCATCAGCTGGCACCTAGAGGGGTGTCCTTGAAGGAGAGGATCTTACTTGTGGAGACAGAACCCTCAGAGGAGAGTATCTTACTATCAAACAGGTGCTCGCTGCCTTCCTTGAGCAGGCAGCTGATGTTGAGAGGGATGAAGAGCTGGGCTCGAAGTGGATCGCCATACAGGTAACTGGGCAGTGCAAAGGGGCCCTCCAACACCGGGACCAACAAAAAGCCACAGGAGGTGGCTTTTCGATGCCAGCCTTGGACCTGGTGGAAAACACAGAAACAAGAGTGTCATCTCCAAGTTCATCCAGACAACAGAAAATACTCCCAAGAAGGGAAGCCGCCACCATGGCGGTGTGCATATTGATTGGAATGTTGATTTATTCATGTCCACTGGCTCCAAATCAGTCCTGAGCAGGAGAAAATGCAGTTAACCTCCTTACTGATAATCAAGAAGCTGTAAGTGAAGCACATGCTCCTCTTCACAGCCTGCATTTCTGCAACTTCAGTGTTTCTTCTGGAAGAAAGACACTGGAAAGGGCTATTTCTTGCCTTCTAAAGCCTTTCTCATCCTATAGGATGTTGGAGGACAGTCACAGGATATAGGCTGAGTCCTTCTAATTTTGTCCTTTATCAAAAATTTACTAAGTCTGAAGTACCAAAGAGGAAAACAATCCACTCAGGCTGGCTGGGAGGGCCATGACGCAAGAATGCAAGATGACTGTGGTGGCCTCTGGCCAAGAGCGATAAGCCCTGACCTGACAGGATGAGTCGACCTCTGGCACACTCCCAAAAGCTGTTCCGCCGAAGACTGACCGAGAACAAGTTAGTGGAGTATGAAGACAAACATTTTCTTCATCAACAGTGGGAATTTTCTAGGTCTTAAGATACTTTTTAAGTCATGAAACACACACACATATTAAAAGCCCATGTATGTGACTCTGGCATATGCTACTTGTATCAAATGTTATTTCAAAAATACAGTTTAGGCCCTTTCTTGACTTCAACAAATATGACTAGGTTAAAAGCTGAAGGGGGCCACTCAGTTCTCCTCTCAGGAATACTCATAACAACGACCAAAACACCAAAATCTCTGATCAAAATCATTTCTCTCAACCAATCTTATTTTACATAATATTTATCCCAACCAGCTGAACAAGAGCTGATACCCCCGGCAAGCCAAGCAGGACTTGGCATCTTTTTTGGTTTGGGCCTCATGGATGCTTCCCTAGTGCATGTCTTGCCTCAAAGGTGCCAATACTGTGTGAGGCAGACTGGGGCTGGGCAGAGACCTGGACAAGTCTTTGCCCTAGGAGACCATGTTTTGTGGGACAAGTCTGGGCCTATGAGTCCTGGAGTGAAAAAAAAAAAACCCCACAAAGCCAAAAAAGAAAAGCCCCCCGCCCAACTACATGTTGTCAACCAATGCTGTGTTCATTTCTGTGATCATCTCCAGGCTTTCTGTAAGCTTTGAACTTTCCAGCTGCTCTCAGCTGTGTGATGAGATGCTTGGGCTCATGTTTGAGGGGACTGAGACTCACTGAAGCCAAGGAAAGCAGTCTTTTTGGCTGAAGGGGAGAGTATAAAAAGAGTAGCAGACTGCTAAAATGGTTAAAGAGAGCTGGAAGATACTGACAGTAGGCTAAGGCGTGTTTATTCTACAGGCTCTGACTCTCGGGAGGTGGGGCAACCAGGCTGGCCTCCTAGTGCAGGATGCATGAGCTGACTGGAGACAGGTACAGGGTAGGGTTAGGAGGAGGAAAGATGGGCAGAAGACCAGTTAAAGAAGGATTGTCAGATTTAGCCCTTATGCCATGTGGGGCTATCTCTTTCGTTGTTACAGAGCTGTCTTGTGCTACTCACTGTGGGATATGGGGAACCATCCCTGTTCTTGACCCATTAGACATAAATAGCACCCCTGTGCCCGCATTTGTGGAAAGTAAAAATGGTTCCAGATATTGCTAAAGACATCTATGGGGTGGAAATCTCCCCTCAGCCCAGTTGCGACTAGAGTTATAATCACTGACTGTTCATTAACAGGGGACTGGGTTAAGTCAGCTGTGGTATAAACAAATAAGAGAATATTCCACAACCCGTAGAAACAATGAAGCAAAACAAAAACTAACAATGAAGTGGCAAACTTGTTTGTATGCTGGCACTGAAGACAAAGAGGTAATAGGATAGACAGAATATAAACAGTGTGTACCCCAACCTGCCACACTTTTTTTTTTAAAGGTAACTGGGCAGTGCATATGTATACAATCTCTCCAGAAGTATAATCAATGAAGTAGGTGCTTTTAGATAGAAATTCTAAGGACGAGGGTTAAGGTTAGGAAGAGAGACTTACTTTTATCCTAAACCAGTGATTTTCAATCGGGGGCAACACTCCCCCTCCCTGGG
Source organism: Condylura cristata (assembly GCF_000260355.1). Taxonomy (NCBI): domain Eukaryota; kingdom Metazoa; phylum Chordata; class Mammalia; order Eulipotyphla; family Talpidae; genus Condylura; species Condylura cristata. The sequence goes on along the minus strand of NW_004567130.1, from coordinate 10,544,401 downwards.
GACATGTGGCAATAGCTGGAGACATTTTTGGTTGTCTCAAGGGGGCTGTGGAGTGAGTAAGACCCAGGATATTGCCCAACATCCTATGATCTCCCGGGACAGGCCCACAACAGAATTATCTGGCCTCAGATGTCACTAATACCAAGGTTCAGAAACCCTGACCTATGCCCTTTCTGACTATTTGGATGTTTTTGCTATGTTTAAAATTTTCTAGAGATTATCTCAAGAGACAGGAAAAAGATAACAGAGGCCAGAATTATAAAAAGTGACATGAATCGCTACTAAGCACCACTGTGTCCTTCTGCAAGGGGTGCCCGGGCCCCAACCACAGTTATGAGGTTCTCACCATCTCAAAGAGCACTGCAGCGGTCACTGCCATCCAGTGAAGCTTGATCTCAAAGGCTGCACTCAGGGAGAAGTTGCCATGGTAGTAACAGCTGCACCACTCCAGCCTGTCTGTGCGGTTGTTCACGTCGACATCCAAGGTTACAGTCCTTTGCTCTGGGACGGTGGCAGCTAAGTCAGCACCCAGGAGGGGCAGCAAGAGAGGGAAGAGATGTAGTGGGAGGAAGAGGAAGAACAAACAACTAAGCCTACAGCTAGAAAATACATAATCACCTACAGAAAAATCGCAGATTCTCAAAGTTTCCTGGCATCATCTAGTTGGCTAGCTTTTTCTGTAAAGGACCAGGTAATGAATAGTTTAGGGCTTGCAGGTTTATGGTCTCTGTTTCTGCTACTCAGCTGTGCCACTACAGTAAAAAAGCAGTCAGACAGTGCAATTTCTCTGCATGACACTGCAAGTGGAGTGTACACGTCACTTATACCTTTGTCAAAACCCACAAAATGTACAACACCGAGTGAACTCGAATGTAAGCCATGAAGTCAGGTGAGAATGATGTGTCAGTGCCGGTTTCGCCAACTGTAGGTGCCCCAGCCTAACCTCACAACCTCACAGTGAAGAGCAACGCTCTGTTCCATCACCTGTGTGTCACTCAAGGATTCTAGGTCAGTTTTAACTAGCTCATCCCATCTGGGACTCATGCTCAGAAATCCTACTCACCCCAAATTGGGATGTTTTAGAGATGGGTCACACAATCAACTTCCTGACCAGACCAAAGGCTTAAAACAGGCTCAGGAATAAAGGGCAGAGCCCAGCCCGCTGGGCCTAGCCAAAATCAGTTTCTCAGACTACTACAAGCTTCTCATCCTCCCCCGCCATGAGTCCAGAGGCATTTTTTTATCTAAAGCAGTGAGTTTCGTTCTGGGATCTGCAGGTAGAAGCCCTGAGGGCTTTTATCACTGACAAGAATCAAAATGGCTTTTGTGTCAGCAGTCTCCAAGGCTTGAGCTACAGCCAGGACTGGGAGGCGCTCAGGAGTCCTCAGCAGCCCACTGTGTGCCCTAGTCTCTCAATCAGCAAAGTGGGAAGTACCTTTGGTTTGGAGTCAGGAGGTCTCAGCTCTATCACTTCCTAGCCTGAGCCCTGAGAATGTGGTCTCACCTCTGTTGTTTAGGTGCCTTATTGTACAACATGAAATAGAACCTCACAAGCTGCTCACAGAGGGGAGACGGTCAGGGGAAAGATGGGGTCATGGACTCCCCCTTATTTTTCTTCTGCTCTTACTAGTAAGTCTTTTACTGCCTTCCTCTCCCTATCATCCCTTCGTCCTAGATTAAACTCACAATGCTCAACTTTAGGCCTGTCCATCATTCCCAGCTGCTTAGCCGTCAGGGTCACCTGGTGCTAAAGAACTTAGTAGCTCTGATGTGAAAGTCTCACCAAAACTAGTTTCTGTCTCTGGCTTGTGTTCCTGATTCACTCAACAGCCCAAGTCACAGGAGGAAAGCTTTGCTCTCTGGTCTTGGAAACTGTGTATTCTTGCCATGTGCCACTGGTTCCAAGAAAAGGCACTTGCTAAATACCAGCAGGGGCCTCGGTGTATCTTTTCTCGTCCTATCTGGCACATCAAGCTCAGAACATGCTGGTCGGAAGACACCCAAGGAGGTACTGCTCGGCCAAGTGGTTACTGGTTCAAAACACCACCAGCCTCCCATGTCAGGGGGCGGCTTGGTAACACCTACCAGCAGGCTCACAGTGCTGAGGGCATGGACTGAAATGGAGAGGAGGCTGTGAGTGAACAGATTCGGGGGGTAATGAAGCCTAGTCGACTGGATGAGATGTCTTGGGACAGGGATGGGGTGCAGGCAGAGGCCTCAGTGCCGCAATGCTGAGGGAAACCAGAAAGGAGACTGATGCGAAGAGGCGAGCTCAGAGAGTAACGTCTTAAAAGCCAAGCAGAAGATGGGTCAAAGGAGTTGAGGCCTGTGGGACAAATGATCCTGACAAGGCAAGGAAGACCAAGATGAGGTTCAACCACTAGACTGAACAACACGGGAGTCCCAGGTCATTCTGGGAAGAGCTGCTCTAGCGGAGGGGGTGTAGAGAGACTGTTCTCGAGTTTTCTTGGGTTCTGCTTTGCTTCTGTCAACAGGAAAGGGTGTGTGCCTGTAAACTGATGGGGATGCTTTAGCAGAGAGATGCAGAGACTGGAGGACTGCACAGGTGGGCCTGTGCGAATGTGGAGATGCTGCCTTGCGTAGGTGAGGGGTGGCTGACTCACAGTTGGGAAGAAGACAGAGAGTGAGGGCAGACTTGGCTCTGGGGGGCAGGTGGCATCTGGAACTTACTTCTGATTGCTTTGGTGATCTTAATGAGACAGGAGCCTAAAGGTGGGAGGGGGCAGGGCACGAGGCTCAGGGCTCTGAGCAGTGCCATGGGAGAAGTGAACACAGGAGGCAGGTGGGAAAGACTGGAAAGATGGCAAAACAAATGGTTGGGGGTCCTGGTGAAGCCGAAGTTGCTGAAGTTGGGACTGGAGAGAGCACAATGGAAGCACAGGAGGGGAAAAAAGCCACACTTCGTCAAGAGAGTTGGAGTTTTGCAGCAAGGAGCTAGGACTTGAGTGTCCTCATCATGTAGGGATGCTGCCACCCAGGAGCTGAGTCATCAAGCAAACCATCTAAAGTCCAGACAGGCTTGGGCTATGTTTTGCTGAGGCTGGAGAGCTCAGGCTCTGGGGCCAGTGGTCTCAAGAAGAAACTCCAGATGCAGGAATTGGTGGGTGCAGAACCTAGGACAAATGATTTCACTGCTCCAAGCCAGATTTGTGAACTCTACAACAAAACCTATAGCATCCTATGGGACTGAGCTGAAGACTAAGTAAGATAATTGTATGCTTGGTACTGTGCCTGACATGTGAATGTTCTAGAAATCTCTGGTATTTAAAGTTGTTATCACTGGGACCCTCCCTGGTGGCGCAATGGGTTAAAGGGCAGCACAACAAAGCTAACCTAGCCTCAGGTGCTTCAGCATGAGTTCGATCCCTGGCCAGGGGGCTGACCCACATGGTGCAGCAGACCTCTCCTGACCCGCCCGCTGCTCTGTTCAGCAGTGCACTTCCTCGATCTGCATGTTCTGCTCCCCACTCTGTCTGATAAATTCTTTCACAGCCACTGCACCTCTGGCCTATACTCCAGCCCTATATGCATAAATTAAACCTTAGAAAAATAAAATTGTTATCACTACTGTACTGTATCAGGCAGGTCACAGTAACCATATATACCCCTGCTGAGCAGAAGAGACCACAGGCAGGACAGAGCAGAAATCAGAGCCACTGGCTAAGCCAGTTCCAGCTCCAGCCACTCACTCTACCCTGACCCTCTGGAAATATCTTCTTTCTCAACCCAACACATGCTATGTCAACTTCAAAGCTTATCATGTTTTGCTGAGCTCTCCAATTTTGGCACCTTGATGGAATTCTTTAATTCTTTTTAAACAGTGGTTCTCGACTGGGGGTAATTTTGTGCTCCTCTGGGGACATGTGGTCTCACACAGTGGGATGCCTCTGTTAACCAGTAGGGGGAGGGCAGGGGTGCTACCATGACCAGGACAGCCCCCCTCAACTGTCCAAAACATTTGCAGAGTGATGCTTGAGAAACCTGCAGAAGACCCAACTGAGAACAAGCCTGGTCATCAAACACTTCAAGAAAAAGAAGTTACCTAATTGATAGCTGGCTTCCACCTTAATAGGGTCAAAATATAACAGATTTGTTTGTAAAACATTTTTCTAAAATGTGTTTGCATATCTGCTGCCATCGGGTTCTACAAATTCTCTGCCTTGGCTGTAGGTATTACTGAATCTAGAGGCAAACCAGTAAGAACAAACAGCTTGAGGCGCTGCTTGAGAGACCCCTGTACAAGCAGGTGACACTACTGTGGCATTTATGTGGGTTCTGCAGAAACCTTTTTTGCTTCCTTCAGCTCTCAGATAAACAAAGTCTCACCTTATGTGATCCACAGTCTCTGGGATCACAGTGTCTTAGATGATTTGTTTCAATATGAGCTCAGAAGTAACCTCAGAGAGACAGAAGCTGACTCTTCAACTCTCTCTTCAATGTGCACCTAAAAGCACCTGGCTTTTAGGTTTTTCTCCGTATTTCCTGGAGAACAGGACATGCTTCGCTTTTATCTCTAAGGAAAAAGTGGCCTTTAGAACTTGGCTACAGAAAATGAACATGATTTAGGGGGTAAGATGAAGTAAAATGGTCTCTTGAAAGCTGCCTGCATGCAGTCTCGTCCAAACCAGGCTGCACTTCCAGTTCTCGAGCTTGAAACACCTAGAACAGGTTTTGCGACTTCCCCTTCACTATCACGCCACTGGCTTCTGCTCCACTAGCCACAGGCCACCTTCCCTTTCATCTGCTGCCGTCATGGGCTGCTCAGCCCTCCCATGGCCTGAAGTGAAGGAGCTTGCTGTTTGCTTTATCATGTGCCCAAAGGCCTTTGTTATCAAGCCCTGATGCTCCATGCCTTGTATCCACATTGTTTATTATCTCCTGCCTGTGCAGGGTTGGCAAAGGGCACTGACTTGAGACTTGGTACTGTTTGCTGGCTGGGACAAAGATAAGCTGGAACGACTGAGCCAGTAGAGGCCTATAGAGCCAAGAGTCGCTGTGGTCCTGGCTCACAGGGCATCGTTCCCCTGGTTGGCTGCCGCTCTCCCTGACACCCATAAGCGCACCCCAGGCCCCACCTGAAGCAGGCATGTACCTAAGAGTGCAGCTGCCTGGCTCCGTCCTCCAAAGCTGCGGCTAAAGGAGCTGTGCCTGCTTGCGTAGGAGGCTGGCCGGCTGGGCAGCCAGGGCAGGAGGAAGGCAGGAATCTCGGAGTGCAAGAGCTCTTCGGCCACAAAAGCCACCTCAAACCACTTGCGCTGGAAGCTGGCGAAGTCGTCTACTGCTGTTGTGTGCCAGGTGGTGGGCTGCTGCATGGCCACTGAGAGAAGCAGAGAGAGAGGGTGCCCTCAGCCCAAAGCTTGTTGTCTTCCTGACTCTTACTACAACATGGGTGGCCTTCGGAAGCATTATGCTAAGTAAAGAAGCCAAACACCTACTGTATGACTCCACTCAAGTGAAATGTTCAGAATGGGCCAATCTTCAGATAGAAAGCAACTGATGCAGCCGGAAGCTGGAGGGAGGGAGCCTGGGACTAAGGCTGGTAGCCACAGCCTTTCCTTTCTGGGTGATCATGGGTGGTGGTTGCACCACAATGTGAATGTACTAAATGTCACCCAACTGTTCACTTTAAAATAGTTAATTTTATATCATGAGAACTTCAATTTTTAAAAATACTTTACCCCCAGTTTCAGGCCCCTAAGTTTAAAGCAATAATGGCAGCCAGACGTTTTCAACTTGAAGGCACAAGAGGTATCTGGGTCGGGCTTGGGACTGTAGGGAAGAGGTGACGATGGACACACACAGCAGGGTAGGAAACCGGCGCAGGTTCATTCAACACGCTTCTGCACAAGAGCGCATGGCGAGTGGCATCCGCTGCTGCAGCTGGTGTGTGAGTCCTGAGCCCAGAGACTGAGAAGCTACGTGTGTGCAGGAAGTACTCCCAGCCAAGTAGTCTGGGTAAGCTGGAGAAGCTGGTCTGAGTCCTTGGTTCTTCCAGAGCTACTGTGAGTCAGCTCTGACCATGCCAACAATTGCTCCCTTCTTGGGTATTACTTTTTCTCATTAAAATTTAAAACTTAAAATATATCTTGGAAAACTTACTAGGACTTGAAAGCCTTCCAGGGGAAGTAATGGAGTCTGAAGGCTCAGCAAGTAAAAATGCCCTGACGTTACCTATTAGAGCCTGTCACGGTATGCTTAGAGCCATCTCACCTGGGGGCTGCTCATTAAACAGTTATCAAGAAATTGACCTACAAGAATTTTCTCACACTACATCTCTCAGCCTCTTTTAGGCTGATCTTTCATCACTGTTCTGTTTTCCCCAAGAACATACATTAAGACATGCTTGTCACTCTGGTTATGCTTAAATTAAGTATAAATGCTTGAGGAAATTGACACACATCAACTTAGAAGACAAAGCCACACACACAAGGAGTTCAAGAAACACTATCATCTGAAAGGGCAGGTCTCCTTTATCTTATTTCTGACCTCGATCAGGTTCTTTGTCCATTACTATCTTGTAGAAATAGAAGCCGTAGATGAAGGTCCGCCAGACTTCACCAGATGCGTGGGTGATGAGCTGTTCTTCCAGCATTTTCTAGAAGGGAAGATAATGAAAAAGCAATTCCTATAGAGGCGTGGCCTTCAGGTACATCCCCAGAGTTCAGGAGCACTAACCCCTTTACCCATAATCAGCCATGATGACTGCACTATGTTAAATACTGTGTTGGTGTAAACAGTATGATAAAATGCAAACACATAATGTTTTAAACATACAGAAAAACATAAAGGAAATATAGGTATAATAACAATTCAACAAATTTAACACTCTGCTATACTGACTTCAGATCTTTTTATTAAGAATAAAACCTCTGGGCCCTCCCTGGTGGCGCAGCAGGTTAAAGCACAGCACTAAGAAGCTTAAGCC
>NW_004567130.1:10527871-10536530 GCF_000260355.1 Condylura cristata | reverse complement strand
CAGAGACAGAGTGGGGAACAGGAGGGGTGGATCTACTGAAATCCACTGCTGAGGGGAGCAGTAGGTGGGAAAGGAGATGTCGGCGGTGCCATGGGGGTCAGCTCCCTGGCTGCTGCAGTGGCTGGCACAAGATCAGAGGGCAGCATTCCCTGGGAATAGCTCCATAGGTATCCTCTAGGTTCAAAAGTACACATTCTGTCCAGGATATTTCAGTTAATATGACAAATCTTGCTAGATTTTTCAGTCAAGGTATAATGTCTTTCAAAGCAAAACCTTTCTCTTTCATCAATTCCAGGCAGGCCTCACACTCATTAAAAACAGATCCTCACCCCAATCTGCAGATCTTTTAACTGCAAAGGACATCTGCATCATAGCCAGGCTCTGGTTTCAAGGGGGCCTGAGGGCCTGCCCTTGTTGTCTCACCTGCATGATGTCGATGGCCATCACCTGTGTCTGGACGCCCTCCACGTTGTTGACCAGCCAGTGCACCACCTCTGCACTGATGAAGCAGCATGGCGAGAGGCCTTTCTGTTCGGAGAGCAGCTGGACTCCTGTCCTGAGTTCCAATACACCAGGCAGTGAGCAAGAGAGTTGTGTATATGGTGGCAAAGAACAGAAAGAAAGGTGAAAAAGAAGAGATCTCACTAAAGCATGTAATATCCAAAGAGCAAAGAGTAGATATTCTGTTCTGGCCCCAAATTGCAATTCCTCTTAGGCCCACAGAAACCCCACCGGTAGGATAAGAGGTGTCACAGGGGAAGATCAAGACAGGGAAGGCAATACAATTGAGATGAAAAAAATGCATAAAATGAAGAATGATGTAAAAAGATGGGAAGGAGCAAGGACCTGGTATTTAGAGAATACTTGTCCATCATTGTGCTAGGTAATTTACATAATTATTTCATTTAACTCCTTGAGCAACTTGTTATCCACTTTACAAAGTTAACAGAGGTTCAGAGAGGTCAAGTAACTTGCCCAAAGTCTCACACCTGGTGAGCAGTAGTCAAATATGAATCCTACAAACCACCTGTCAAGCAGCACCGTGGGTTGTATTTCTGAGCACCTCCCATCCCTGCATTCACAGACTAGCCACTTACGAGGGATGCTTCATGGCTTCCAGGATCTCCACTAGGGTGGAGGATGATGTCAAGGAGCTTGCCGCCAGCTGCTGAGAGCTGGAACATAGAACGTCTGGTTAGTAAGGCAAGGCGGCACGTGCACGGTCAAGAACACGGGTCTTACACCCTACTTCTTCCAGAGCTGGCCAGGAGAATACGGATTGTGAAGGCATTCAAGCAAACTGACATCCTGGGGCTAGTTCACAGGGCACAGGGGTGGGGTGTATACAATAAAGGTAAAGGTCAAAGAGCTGGAAAACAGCAGGGTGGGTTTGACACCATCAGCTACTGTACAAATATTTCAATAATATGATGGCTCCTTAAAACACACTAAAATACTCAGCTAACAAGGTCAGATTACTGGGCATGGGACTCACACCACCTCCCCCCCACCAAAATGAACCAGTTCTAGTGCTTATCTGGAAGCTTCTTAAACCTCTTTCCTCAGTGCAGGCCCCCTCTTCCTCTTTGGTGGATCCAAAACCCATTGGAACATTTCAGAATCTCAGGGCTAAAAAACCATTAAAGACCTTGGAAGTGATCTTCTAACCTGAGCCCTTGCCACTGATGTGAACATCTCATGGCAGAGAGCTCAGCTTCTCCATGAAGTATGTTTCCCTGCTGCAGAACCCAGGGCTGGTGAGTCCTTTATCATGAAATGGAAATCTGTTCTCTGCAATTTTTAGTCATTGGTCCTGACTCATTTCATGTTTCCCCTGGATACTCAGGGACAAAATAATAATGGCTCTGTTTAGGCACAATCACTGACTCTTCTCTTTTTTTGTAGCGTTTAAGCAATGTTGGTTTTTTTTTTATGATTTTATTTATATTGTTTTTCATTTTTATATAATTTTTGATTTATCCCCTCAGATATAATCCTCATGAAATTCCCAGTATTGACTCTCTCACTATTCATTCCTCTCCTCAAGTGGCACAGGATGACCACACACTACCACATGCAAGATGTAATGCAGGGCACCCCAGTGAACAGGGTGGACTCAGTCAGGGACCCTCCCCAAACTTCCTAGCTCCCCAGTGGGGAAGGCAGGGTGCATACCATAAGCCCTACTGAACAGGTGCTAGGAAACTGACTGACTGATCCAGCTTCCTGGATAAAACTCATGGCCCAAATAAGAACTGGATCTGACACTCTGAACTTCTAGTCTCTGCAGCCCTGAGTTTAGACCATACACCCTGCCCAGCAGCACAGCCCAGCCGTTCTGAATCTTACCTGCTATCATTGGGGTTTGTGGAGGGGAAGCCTTGTTCTCCTGAGGCCTGGGAGTTCCCAAAGGTCTGGCTGTTGCTTCTGTCCACAGGTTGACCTGTGCTTATCCCCAAACTGGAGCTATCCAACACTGGGGCAACCGTCTGGTCCACAGACACCTGCAGAAGGTTTCAAAATTAACACACACATAAAACAAAAACCCAACAACACTCTGATGTAAGACTATAAACAAGGCCCTTTCCAGTCTCCCCTTCTTCCCCTCTGGTCTCTGGTGGAAAGTGCTAAAGTTGTTGAGGGACCACATGCACTTCTGTCTAGCTTCTTTGTCAGTGGTGGCAATTCCTGCACTCCACATCAAGCAGATATGAGGTCAGTGTTCACAGAATACCCTCAGGACCAAAGAGAGCTTGACTCAAACCACCTGATTTATATGAAAGAAAAATCTCTGGAGAAAATAGAGTCAGTTATTTCCTATGAAGTTGGGAAGAGAGAGGACACAGAGACACATGAGTGAGCAGCAAGCACCCTCCTTTGACCAGGCTTCATCCTTCCCACCCCACTCTCCTTTCCTGTGTCTGTCTGTGGTACACGCAGCCCCCCAAAGGCCCAGGTAGGGACATCTAACAGCGCCCGTTTCCTACTCCACCTGTAAGAGGTGCATGGCCCTGCGGCCACCCCTCTGCTCACTCATGTGATCTCCAATCACGCCCTCCCACCACCCTCACTCAGGCCCACACTTCTCTTGCCGGGGAGGGCTCTCAGTCTCCTCACTGGCTTCCCTGGTTGTGGCCTCTCCACCAAAAACCAGACCTGAGAGTCACCTCCATTTTCATCCTCCTAAAGGGCAGTTCCAATCCCTCCACTCATCTACTTGGAAATCTCTCAGGTCTCTTCATGGGCTACCACACCAAGAAGCAGCCATGGGGCACTGAGGGTGTCGATTTGGGACCCCTTCCCAACACCCACTGTGCCAACAGCAGTGACCTATGATCCATGGCTCCCGCCTGGGTGCTGAATCCACGTGCCCCATCACGCGGGGTCCCCTTCCCACAACCACAGGCTCAAAACCCACCAGTCCTGAAGGCATCTCAAATGTTCCCATAGTAAAATGCTTCCTTCCTCACTCCACTGCAGACCCCAAAGAGAAACTATCTACTCTCCACTTAGGACCTCTCCTGGTAGCCACTGGATTCCACCTCAATGTTGGTCAACTCTACTTTATACCTTTAAAGATCTCTGGAAGGCAGCACTCTCACCTGCTCCCCACACAACAAATATTCAGAGAGAACAGTAAGCCTTCCAAAGCCCTTCCAGAAAAACGAAATGTCTATATAGGCTCCTATATAGGGCTCACAAGTATTTCCGGAATGGAGTCTTAAGTTACTAGATGTGTTGTTAGGTCCTGTGAAAAGTGCTCCGTCTACAACTTGCTACCTAGCCCTGGCACTGTGCCACTAGGGACCAGATTTGCCTTTGTTGTGGGGACTGCACTGAAGGATTCTGAGCAGCATCCCTGGCTCCTGCCCTCGAGATGCCAGTAACACGCCATGATTTATCACCTCCCTCCATCTCTGTCAGGGCAAGTAAAAATGTCTCCAGGTACTACTGAAAGTCCCCTGGCAGATAAAACTGCCCCTGGTTTTGAAAGAACTATTTTGCTCTCCTACTGCAAGCTCAATGATTTCCAAAAAAAAAAACATAAATGAAAACAAGACTTTGCTAGCACTATGAATACATGGACAAATGCAGTAAGAGACAGCTTACAATCACCAATCACCACCGGCCCTTAACCAGTGAGACTTAGGAACAGTATTTATACCATAACATTAGCTTAGAAGCTAATCATGGGGAAGAGGCTCAGCTCGCGTGTACACAAGTGTGCTTCTTAGGTGCACACTTCTGGGGCCCTGAAGAGGGTTCTCTCTCCTCTGCTGCACCCTGAGAATTGTCCTACAAGCCTACACTGTGGGATGTCACCAAAAATTTGCATGATTTCTGCAGTTTTATTAATTTATTTTTAATTTTTAGTCCAGGCAGGTGCGTTAAGGAGCTATCCTCCACATCAGAACTGACAAGCATTTTCTGTACATCCTCAGATAGCGAACATTTTAGACTTAATGGGCTGCATGGCCTGTTACAACTACTGAATGATGCATGAAAAAGCACAAAAAGAGCCATGGAAATGAATGAGCATGACTCTGCCCTAAGAAAGCTTCATTTACAAAAGTAGAAGGTGGGTCAGACTTGCCCCACTGTTTCCTGACCCCTGATCACACAATGTCCATCTTCCAGGGGCTTCACAGAAAGACCTTTTGCTCAGATTCTAATGCCAGGGTAAGTCATGCCTCATGGCTAGTGTTGATGATTATGGTTTGTGTTTACCTCACAATCACGCTGAAGCCTGGACCAGATGTTCCCCACAATGAAGTTCAGGGTTGAATTGAGCATGAAACTCTAGCTACTTCCTAAGACCTCATATTATGTCCTGTCTTATTTTTTCCTTTTTCCCGATTGTCTTCCATCTAGTCACATTGTTACCTGGGAGATTATACCTATTTCAGTAATCTACCTGGAGGGCTTCCCTAGTGATGCAGCACTATCAAGCTATCACCAGCCACTGCAGCATGGGTTCGATCCCCGGCTAGGGAGGTGACCTACATGGCACAACAGAACTTTATTGTCTCGCCCACTGCTCCCCTCAGTAGTGTATTTCAGTCGATTTGCCTATTCTGCTCCCCACTCTGCCTCTAGTGAACCTTCTCACCCACCCACACATCTGGCCTACAACTCAGCTCTTATATGCATAAATAAGCAAAAGCAAATCTTTAAAAAAAAAAAAAATCCACCTGCAGTAACTTTTGGAATAAGACTGGTGGTATAATTCAAAAGACAGGGCTAGATGGGCAGGATGGCAGTCTCTCCCCCAGAAGCCTGGAAAGAACCAAGTGGAAGGAGGTGCCTGCTCTAGGATGTAGCTCATCTTAGGAAGTTCACTCAAAATCTTCCTTACAGAAAGATTTCGAGGTAAAACTCTTCCTTCTAGAGAGTTTAATCTCTCCCTCCTTTTTTGAGTGATCTAGACTTAGTGACTTGCTTCCAAAGAACAGAGACTAAAAAGGGAAAAATACTGACTTCATAGTGGAGACAGCTGGCAAACCAAGTGATGGAGGGTTCATGTCATTCAGGATATTGTGGGGCTCCCATGGAGCCCCTGAGATGATGTGATGAGAAGTGCACCTCATTTTTGAGATATTCTTTCCCCAAACCCCTAACTCTAATCTAACCTGGAGATAAAATGGGCTAAATATATCTAGTTTCTAGTCATTTAGCTCTTTCAGAGCACTTAAGCCCCAAGACAGAATATCTCCAGATATCCCAAATATCTCCAGAGCTGGAGAGCTTGGGATTAACTCCCTGCCCCTTAGCCAGGATGCCTTTCAATGCTTATGTCAAGGAAGGAGGAAGGAGAGCATCCAAACTGAAGCCCCTGCCCTCATGGAGATTACTCCCTGGGGTGAGGAGGGAAAACAGATGTTGACCAACTAACATCCCCAGTGCCCCGTATTCATCCCTGGATCTCCTGTGGCACATGGCACAGATCTATGCCCAGCAGGCACTCAGGATCTGCAACCGCAGCTGAGCTGAATTTTTCTCCACAGGTAGAGGCTCCATCTACCAAGTCCATCCTAACCCCCATTCTAAGTGATCACCTCTATTTTTATATCTCGTACCACTCCAAAATAAGATGAGGCTACCAATTAATAGACATACTAAGAAGTCAAAATAGGCCCTCTCAGGTGGTGCAGCGGGTTAAAGCACAGCACTAAGAAGCTAAAGCCACTTCCGCATGAGTTCTATTCCCACCTGCCCTGGAGGAGATCCACATGGCATAGCAGACCTCTCCTGACCCGCCCACTGCTCCCCTCAGCAGTGTACCTCGTTGATCTGCCTGTTCTGCTCCCCAATCTGTCTCTGGTGAATCCTCTCACCCTCTGCCACATCTATGGCCTTTACCCCAGTTCTATATGAATAAATAAATAAATCTTTAAAAAAAAAAAGAAGTCAAAATAAACACAAGAAAATCTAGTGAAAACAGGGGTAGGAAAGTACAAAATTATTGCACCTAAATCCTTTTGGATCTAACTGTAACACTTTAATGAACGTCCAGATCTGTGCCCGTCAATACCATAGCTACTCCCTCGATGTGGCTAGTTAAGTACAGATTAAATAAAAGTAAAATTCAGCTCCTTTGCCACCTCTCAAATGCTCAATAGCCATGAGTGACTCATGGCTACTGTGCTGGACAGCACAGATACAGAAAATTCCACCACGGCAGAACGTTCTACTGGGCAGCACTGATCTAGAGCAAAGGCTACAAACAACAACAACAACAACAAAATGTGCACAGGGGCTGATGGACATACACTGGCACAGCTGACAGAGTATTAAAAAAATGAAAAGGAAAAGCCAGAGCCTGTTCCACGGCCATGTGACTCTCTCCAGGAAAGAGCCCAGATCCAGAGTCTTGCTGATTTTGTGACTGAAGACAGACACCTGGACCTGGGTCTTTGTGCAAGATCTACTAATTTTTAAGTATTCCCAACCAACACAAAGATTTTAAAAACACAGCAAGGCAAAACACATTTCCAGGAGTTGGGAACAGACTCAAACTTTCCTGGTGAGCCCCTGCTGTAGACTCCTGGCGAGAACCTGACTGATAGTGGAGGGTCCAAGTTAGGGAAAAGGTTGGGTAGTACCTCTGGAGGGCCCCCTGAGGGGAGTTAGTCCTGGAGACAGGGACCTTTTGCTCACTCATGTCTCCAAAGGGAAAAAAAACAGATCAAAGAGTAAAAAGTCCACTTTTGGTCAAACTGCCTCTGCTCCCCAGAAAACTCCCTCAGTGCCCCCATGTGCATACTAAAAATTGATGCCTCACAGCTGTGGCCCAGAGTGTCTTCTGCAAGCCTCGGGACAGTGGTGGCAGCTTCTCTGGGGCTGTGTGTCTCTCCACCGCCCATCCTCCCGCACATACTCAAGCCAGAACGGTTCCCGTTTCATTTTATTGGGTTATAGTTCAGGATTTGGTGTAAATTATCATTGTGGGGGAAAAAAAGAGTTCCATTGTCTAAATAAACTTTTCTTGTATATGTTTCTGCCCACTGGGACTCTGAGGAAGTATTTACTAAGCCCTCCTATGAGCCACATCTGCACTGGAGAGTCCCACTAGGCAACACAAACAAGGGAGTTGCCCTCCTGGCGTTTAGTCTCATGGGCAAGATGGACATTAATTAAATCCCAGCCATACAAATGCAAAGTAGAACCATGAGAAGGGCCAAAAGGAAACTGGAGCTGTGCAAGTCTGTGACAGGGATTTACCTGTTAAACGGGAGCTAACTAGGTACAATCGGAGGGAACAGGTTGTGCTGAGGCACAGCAGCAGGAAATCTGGTGTCTGCAGAGCTGGAGAAAGCCAGATGTGGCTGGAGGGCCAGAGTGAGGAAGATGGACAAAAGTGAGCTGGAAAGAAAGGCTGGGCCTCAGTCACGTAGGACATTGTAAAGATTTTGGTCTTTATTCTAAACAAAAGTGGTGTTATGGGCTGAATGCTTATGTGCGAGCCTACCACGCCCCCCATTCAAGTTGAAGCTCCCATCCCTGATGTGGACAGGTGGAGCCTTTGGGAGAGAATTAGATGTGGCCAGGAGGGCAGCGGATTAGCAGCCCATCCCTGTAAGAACAGGGATGAACTCTCTGACTCTGCCCCTGAGGACACAATGAGGAGGTCCCTGCAAGCCAGGAGCCACATGGCCAGCATTTTGGCCTTGGACTTCTCAGTCTGCAGAAAGGTAAGAAGTAAACATGCTGCTTGAGCCCCAGTCTACGGTATTTTCTTATAACAGCTTGAGCTAGTATAGATTAGCTCAGGAGTGACACAATCCAACCTACACTTCAAAAGGTAAACTGCAGATAGTTGGAACAGATGCGGACTGCTGGGATGGGAGCAGGGAGACCACACTGGAGGGAGGCTGGCGCAGGGTTAAGGTGAGATATAGTTGCTTGTACTAGGGGGTGAGCCAGGGCCTATGGAAGTGATGCAGTAAAGCAGCTGAGCTCAGACACAAGCAAATCCAGTAAAATGTGCTGGCGGACATCTGCCAGGAGCCACATGTCCTTTTTTTAAAAAAGAGTTATTTATTTATTCATACAGAACTGGGGTACAGTCCAGAGATGGGGGGTGGGTGAGAGGATTCACCAGGGACAGAGCAGGGAGCAGAACAGGCAGATTGATGAAGTACACTGCTGAGGGGAGCAG
>NW_004567130.1:10515612-10527771 GCF_000260355.1 Condylura cristata | reverse complement strand
GAAGTACACTGCTGAGGGGAGCAGTGGGCGGGTCAGGAGAGGTCTGCCATGCCATGTGATCACCTCCGGGGCAGGTGGGGATCAAACTCATGCGGAAGTGGCTTAAGCTTTTTAGTGCTGTGCTAATTTAACCCACTGTACCACCAGGGAGGGCCCACATGTCCTTTTGATAGTAATTTGGGGCTCACTGGACAGCAGCTAGCTCAGGTCTCACATGGCAGGGCCCTGTCTCCTTCAGTATGTTCCTCAGGTTCTAAACTACAGACAAAAGATATCAGGCTGACTTCTGAGGAAAATCCCATTGCCAAGTACTTCTCATGCCTCCAAGTTCCTGTGGAACTTTATGAAGACTAAAATAGATTTCAGAGAGCAGAATAAGGTGAGGAAACTGTGGAACTATTCTGTTATCAGAGAGAGAGACACATTCATTATCATTAGAATGATGAACTGGCGGCACACAGAACCATTTGCCGGGAAGGATGAATAGTCCTGCTACCTCTGCACACTGCTATGTTTCAATTCTACAGGGACGTCCTCCTCTAAGCAAAACCAGAGTCTGGAGTGATGCCCACCCCTCTTGGCCAACAGGAACCCCTTCTCAGTAGAGAACTGTTTTGTTATAAGGGGCAATATAGATACATAACACCTTTATGACTCAGCCTGAGATAAAGGACTCAGGGTCATCCCAGAATTTCAGAGCTAAAAGGGTAGAAGTCCCCATTTTTACACACATATACCCATGAGGAAAGAGGTGGTTAGGCCAATCAAGCCCCTCCACTAGATGTACCCAGCCCCACCCTGCACACCTCCTCCTCTCCTCCCCACTCAGACACGTCTGGAGAATTTACTATGTGCCAGGATCTGAACTAACCACAAAGATGCGTCATCTCAGCCTGCTCTCACAACTACTCTGTAAGGAGAACATGGTTAGCTGTCCCATTCTACTGATGAGAAAACTTGAGCTTTAGAAAGTTTAGTGCTGTTGCCAAAAATTTCACAACCAGTTGTGGCATGGTGGGCAGCCTGACGCCACAGCAATTCTGGCAGCCTGGTGATGGGCAGGCCCTTTCTCCTAAAGCGCTCACCACACTCTACTTTTGGGTTCTGGCATTAGGATGGAGAGCAGAGGCAGCAGGAATAGAGAATAGGCACCAGTAAACAGATGTGCAAATGTGACATTAAAACCGGGCACCTTGAGCCTCCGGCAGCTACATATTCATTGACTGTGCCCTTCACAACCAAGCACCAGTTGCTTCACATGTATTATTCCTGTCTCATGCCTCACTACTAGTGTGTTACATTTAAATTTACAAATATGTGTGGCTTTTCCTCCCATTATCTTTGTGTCATTGACAGGTAACTTAATTACATGCATGTTCTGTGTGATTTCATTCCTGTGAAATCGATCAAAAAATGTGTACTATTTCTAATCCTCAAAACAAATCTGTAAGGAAGTTATTTTTATTTCCTTTTACAAATGAGAAGACTGATGATCGGAGGTCAATTAATGAGCCAAAAGCCAAGCGATACAGTGTTGAAGCCAAGACCAGAAAGGAATTGTCAGGCTCCGATGGCCTCTCTCCAGTCTCCATGCTGAGTATCAGGACACAAACAAGCAAATCTGAGGTTGTGCGCCATTTTCCAAAATAAATACTAAAACAAATAAACAAAAGGAAGTATAAAAAAACAAAGTACAATTTAATTATGTGTAAGTATTTAGCACTCCGTTACAGCACTCAATGAGTTGAGATAATTTTTTTATGTATTTTTTTTAAATGCACAGCTGGTGGAGTTTTAACCTCATGTGCCTCCTCCAGCTTCTCTTCTCTGAGCGCCAGTTTCAACGGTGGCAACTTGCCCTCTTTTGTTCTACCCACAAACTCCACCATATTAAGTTGTATGAATATTACAATATTTATAAAACAATTCCTTTTTGCTAATTTTTTTCTGTTATGTTCTACTGTAAGTACAAAATTGTGACACAAAACATTGGAAAGTAAAAGATTGAGCCACAACAGTGTGCACCCCACACTGACACTGGAGACTGCTGGACTTGCACTCAGACCCTGAGGGATTTGCCAGATCATGCAGCTCACAGAAGTGAGGCAGGCACAGCCATCTGAAGACCTTACAGGCCAGTAAGGCCTCCGCTGGCCTCCTAAGAAAGGGACGGCCCCAGTGTTAACTAGCCTTTTCCCTCTGAAGAGCAGGAGCTCAGCTTCTTGCTGGTTGTGTGTCCTTTGACTAAATAATGACTTCAGGCCTCAGTTTCCTCATATTCAGCAGAGAATGAACACTCAATCCATGTTGGTTTCTGACTTTATTACATAACCTTTGCCCTTAAACCTCCCAGGCCTCCTTACAGACTGCCCCACTCTGCCTACACCCTCTCAACGAAGTCTATTTCATATACTTAGGGACCTCTCCAAGGGAAAAGGAGCCCAGTTTCTCTTCACCTAGAACCTGTGAGGCCTGCTCACAGTAATTGGTAGTGCCAATTACAGAGCAGGGGATCACAAGTCAAGCCTGTTGGTCTGGAATTTAAATCCCAACGGTGTAAAGCACAACTTCTTAGGCCCTCGATTTCTCCATTTATAAAGCTGAGATAAAATGTCTCCCTAATTCATATGCTACACTATGAGGATGAAATGAGGTAATACTAGTGCTCAGCACTTAGTAACTGAAAAAAGGTAAAGCTTGGACATCTCTTGGAGATCCAGTTGAAACCCTTTATTGGACAAATGAGTTCAGGGAAGCCCAGGGGCAAGGTAACTCATCTCGGGGCACAATGATGAGCCTCTGACCAAGCATGTGCCTGTTCATTTCTTACCATTTCCTGACACACCGTTTAAGTTTATCTGGTTGGATTAAGAGGGGGCAAAAGTTTTCAATACATAAGAAGGCACATTTCATGTTGCTCATTATCATATGGCTGAAAATGCCTAAAAAGGAGGGCACAATAAGGCCAAAAAAAAATCTGCGGTGACTATGTGAAGCAGGCGGGCCGAGGTGGGGCACAGATGCTCCTGTATTTGTTCTCTCAGTTCGCTCATTTCCATCCCCTTTGTGGCCACAAACACCAGGGATGTGAATGTACACTCTGAGGCCAAATTCAAGTGCAAGTACCCCTCAAACTCAGTTTCATTCCAATTCCATCTGTTCAGAGTCAAGCAGAAGGCTGGCCGTGGCTTCTGCTGAAAGGACAGGCATGCACAGGCTGCAGAGCCCTAGAGTTTGACTGACCTGTGGGTAGAAGGCAGATGATGCTGTGCGTGGGCTGCGGACAAACTCCATAAAGAAGGCCCCATCCTGAAGTCAGAGGAGGAGGAAGCAGCAGCGGCAACAGGAGTTGCAAGGGAGAGAGGAACGGGACGTGGGCCAGTGGTGTACCATCAGGGGAAGGAGAGGGTATGAAAGAAAAATTAAAAACCAGGAAAGGAGCGAATGAACAAGGCTTGCAGCAGGGAGGGGTTCAAGGAGAGGTGGTAATGGGGAGAAAGATCCCCCCAGGGAGACAGTATCTAAATGCAAAGCACCAACAGGAACTCACACCTTGGACAGAGCATCCCATCTGTGTGGGAGAAAGCACCTGGGTTAGAAGGTGTGTCCAAGCTCCCTCAGGTCTCATCAGAGCCTGGCTTGGATGCTTGCACCCTTACTCATAGCTCTGAACTTCCTTCAGACTATGCCAAGGGAGGGGAAGGCACCAGAGCAATTTGGTGGGAGGCCAGGAGGTATGGGGGCCGGAGGGTAGCTTCAGTGGTTGCATCCTGGCCATCCCCCTGGCTGGGTGACCAGCAAACCTCTTAAAGAGATACACAGAGGCTTGAGGTTTTCATTTTGTCTGTTACTCAATATGGCAGCCAGATAGGAAACGAAGATCCAATGCAGGAAAAGTTCTTACTTAATTTTCTAAGCAAATAGCAGAAGCAGCAATACCTTCTCCTCCACTGGTTGTGTAACAAAATCACAAGCTAAGACATATAAATGTTGGGTATATCTGATTTCACTGGAGGGGCTTCTTGAAGATGTCTCCCCCCCCACCCACCCTATTGTTGAGTGGTTTAAGTTGCCATGTTTTT
Source organism: Condylura cristata (assembly GCF_000260355.1). NCBI lineage: Eukaryota > Metazoa > Chordata > Mammalia > Eulipotyphla > Talpidae > Condylura > Condylura cristata. Next base: position 10,523,689 of record NW_004567130.1, on the reverse strand, counting down.
GAAACAAAAACAATATAGAGAACTTTCACAACAATTTCTCCTTTCTTTAGGTCAAGAAATATTCTCTTATTCCTTCAAAATATTATTTTTGATGACTTAGTATCACTGAAATTCAGAATGGTACATGCTAAATTTGAGGGTCCTATATTCCTACAACTTCATTACTAAAAGTAGAATCACTAAAGTAGTTGGATGTTCACTTTATCAATATGGCTGCCTTATTGATTCAGCTGGTAAGAATCCGATTCACTAACTGGAAACATGGCTATGGAGACACAAATTCAATTACCCCTTGACAACACAAGTTTATGACTGGAAATACTCGGGCATTTCTGAAAGGGCTGGCACAGGCCATAAAAGGGATGTCACAGGACTTCCATGCTTCTCCTTGCCACTTGAATCTACGTCTGGCATGGTGATGGCTATATAGGGGAATCTTAGTGCTCAGCTGGGAGATGAGGAGAGTGTTCTAAACAGCAGTCTAATATTTCATTAGTGCATTTTAACCTTAAGGCTTGTGCTCAGTACTTTTTCTACTTTTCAGCCCTGGCACCAGCAGTTTCTAATCTCAAAGACGGCAATGAGTAGAGGTAACAGCTAGTGGGCAGGACACTAGGTATTGTGCATGCTCATTGTTACATCTGTGTCCCTTCTCTGCCAGAACATAAATAAATAGGAGAGCTCGTGCTGCTGAGATTTATGTACCCATGAGTGAAGACAGATGAAAAGACTTCTGTGACCAATAGATAATTTTTATATACAGACTACCCTTAAACTGTTACCTCAGATCACATGCTAGAGTGAGGGTCAGTGAAATACAGCTAAATCCAGCTACCTGGTTATCACTCCTGTAAGCTAAAACGGCTGTTAAAATTTAAATGGCCATTGAAGTACTGGCACAAAGCACTGGTCTTGTCTCTAGGCCCACAAAGCCTGAAGTACTTGCTTAGGTTTGCTGGCCTGTTTACGGATCCTACACGCTGCTTGTAGCCTCAGTCAATATTTTTTCTCAGATTTTAATCCCTCTGTCCTAGTAGTCTATTTCTAGGAATTGATCCTAAAGAAATAATCAGAGATACGGTCAAACAGTTATGTACAAGGATGTAGTTCACAGAATTATTTACAACTGTAATACATTATAGAAAAATTATCAAAACTTGTGGAATAATTACCAAAAAATACTTCTGGAAATCAGAGAACACCTACATTTTCAACAAAAAAAAAGTTATAAGTGATGACCTATCATTATGATGAAATAAATATACTAGTTGATTTTTAAGATTATGCTTTGGAAAAACATTTAATAACATGGGGAAATTTTCATGATATGGAAGTAAAGTAAATATGTAGATGGACAAACATCTGACTGCAATTTTGAAAAATAAAATACATGAATTGAATTTCTCTCATCCCTGAGAGAACTGAAATTAAATAAGAGAATATGCAGTCAACTCACCCTACCACATCACAATGACCTCAGGTTCTGAATTTGACCAGAGAAGGCACTGACATTGTCAAGTCTAATGATACAAAAAGCCTCACCTATCGAGTTTTCTCTCAACAATCCTTCCTCTTGGTGTTTAGACTATATGCCTTTTACCATCTCTTAGATCTGGAGATACTTCATGCAAAGGGTATCACTATATTTGACATTCTATAAAGAAACCTATAGCCTCAGCTTTGGGTTCTTCCCAACCTCCTCTCTTGCCCCCCACGCAATGATCTCCTCCCTTTTGATTGTATTTCTCAGGAGAGTAAAGAAAACTGATAGAAATTCTGCTAGCAAAGAAAGTGAGCTCTCAGGAAAGCTGCTTCAGTAGCTTCTACACCCCTCAGGGAAAGCCAAAGATGTGGCTGAAGAAGAACCAGATGGCCAATTTCAAAGTCCAAGCAGGATCTTGGGTCTTGACCAACACAATTTAGCTTGACAGATTTATGTCTGCCTTTACCGAGAAGTTAGCTTCCTTACAACAGTGAACAGGCAAGTTCCTTAATAAAAACAGTAATTTTAAAAAGGGTTCAGTAGAATTCATCTATGTCCTCAGCATGTTCAATCCTAAATTCTAATGACTATCCATTTTGCCCTCCACAGCAGGTCTCTGAGAGCCCCTGGAAGCCCCCTGCCAGCGTGGCCTCTGTTACCTTTCGTGGGCTATCCACATAGGAGGGAGCCATGGCAACGCTGCTGCCGCTCTCGGCTGGCTGGGCGGAACTCTTGCCCCCATGCACAGCTGCCTGTTCTCCGAGACACCTGGAATGAGGAAAAACACATTGGAATGAGATGTGCTTGCTCAGAGCCTTCTGGTAAAGGACCTTGTGAAATGAAGCGAGTTTTGTTAGCCACGGTGAAATGAAGCGAGTTTTGTGGCTGCCATTTTCAGCACACAACACTTCTGCTTTGTTCCTCCTTCAGGCCCTATGTAATATCCGTCCCTTCATTCATAGTCCTGAATGATTACCACTTCTCCATGGTACCTCATAAAACAGCCCAATTTAAAAAGCATCTTGGAGCACCTGGGGCCTACATATTACTTTGAAAAGGCAAGTGATGAGGTTTCAGTGACGCCTATGAACACATTTCTTTAATCCTCTGGGAAGGCGTTTTCTCAGTTTTATTAAATAGAACAGCAAAAGTACATTCTGCTAATTAGGGCTGCATTAATGTGTGGCATAAGCTAAATTGCGGGACATGAGTTTATAAGTTAATCTTTCAAAGATATATACTTATACCCCTCCTCCCATCACACAAATCTAGCAGGCGTTATCCCATAACACAAGGCAATTGTGGTTTTATGACATCTCATCCCATCTCAGTTCTGATATCCCTAAAGATGTATATTTAGGTGTATCTTCCTAACTAAAATTAACTGTGAATGATTATAAATCAAATGTTCCCTGAAATTAGATTGTTCTAATGTATCACTGCATTTTTATCTGGTAAGTTTCAAAAGGTTCACATTATAGTCTTAAATGCTTCATCACTGTTACAGCTACAAGGCTAAGCCCAGACCCCTCTGTCATGACCATTTTGCCACAGAAGCCAGGTATGTTGTTCAGTTGGCTCAGCTGCCAGCCCCCTTGGGGACAGAACCCACTGCAGGCAGCCTTATTTAAGTTCTTGCTCCTCTGGGTGCCCGCAAACAATGAATGACCAACCAGGAGGGCTTGAAGGAGCTCACGCTGGTCCAAGCTGACTCCTCTCTGAAGCCTGCTCTGGCTCTGAGTGAGGCTGCCCAAGCCTGCCACTGGGCTGCACTGCATCTGGCCTTCCCCTGTGCCCACCTGCTTAGTCCCCCACCCCCCACAGGCGTTGAGCCCAACCACTCTCCTTAAACATCCTTTATGTCAAACTCCATCTCAACCTGCGACTCTGGGAACCCTATCTGTGATAGCTTGCTGGTGTAAAATTCTGCCATTTTAGTTACTAGGTTGTGAAGTAATCACATACCAGAGATTAAAGAAACTGTTTCCATAGTAACCTGCTACGCTTTCTTTTTTATGGGTAAATCTTAAACATACACAAAAATAAAGAGCATAATATAATGAACCTCTACATACCTAGCCCCCAAATTTATATACTTAGAGCAAATTTTGTTTTGTTTATACCCTTTATTCTCTGATTACATCAAAATTCACATATTTTATTTCACCCATAAACTCTTCAGTGTCACTAAGAAAACAAAAAAAAAATCAATTTTTTGATTCTTTAATTAAAGATTTGCTTTCTAATATCAAGCATTATTGTATTTTCTAATATCAAGTATTATGTCAAAAACTTTTATATTCATATAAAACAGGATTTAATTAAGGTCCCCATGTTCCAATAGATCAGGTCTGGTAAGTCTCCTTTAAGCCATCAGCTCTTCTTTGCTTCTCCTTATTCTTACAGTTTATTTGTTGAAAAAGTAGCTCATTTGTCCTGTAAATTTATACAGCCTAGATGTGCTGATTATATCTCATTGTTTATCATGTTCCTCTGTGCATGGCACTTCCTGAGAACTAGAAGTTATGTCTCAGGATTTAAGCTAATTAAGGTTCAATTTGGGGGCAAGAATTCTTTCCAAGTGCATTATGTACTTTTACCTGGAGGCCCAGAAGGCCTGGTGGTCTTTCCCTGGTGATGTTAGTTGCCACTGATGCTCTCTGATAGATCCATTAGTGCATTAGCAACCACACACAGCCTTATTATATGGTTCCTTTTGTACCTATTAGCTGGAATATTAAAAAAAGAGAAGCATCCCCACACCAAATACTCTGAGATGATTTACCCTGAGGTATAATTCATACAGGAAAACAGGATAAATGCTTGGCTCTTTCCCTTGTCCACTCAGACCACACTGTCTCTATCTCAGTGCAGGGTGGCCTCCTCTGAGCTTCATCTATAAATACACCGACATATCCCCGTATTTCCTGCAGGCTGCAGCAGCACGCTGTGACTGCTGTGACTAGAACAGCAGTGGCAGGAAACCTCAGCTACTCCCCAGTGACCCTTCAGTCACGTGGTACAATGCACATGACAATCCCTGTTTACTGAGCTGCCTTCTAAGTGCTGGTCTGCGGACTAGGATTTAGAGTCCAGTAAGACCCTGTCCCTGCCCTTGGAGGCTCCTTGTCTGATGACTCAGGGAGAAGGAACTGCCACAAAACGGCCAGCTACACTGCACACACGCGCATGGGAACAAGGCCCGTGAGGGCACACAGCCTACCCCCAGCAGGGACATGCCAGCCAAGTGTCCCCAGAGGCAGCAGCAACTGGCTCCCTCCCAAGAGCAGAGAAGCCTGTGACTGGCACCTGCCATCCACACAGCTTCCAGTCACGCTGTTTATCAGTGCAAGGCTGAAACTCCAGGAGCCTCTACCTTCCCCCAAGGGCCTGAGTGATGGTACATGCTTACCGGCCCAGGCTGGGCGAGAACTGGGGAGAATAAACATAGCGTGGGATGATGATAGGGCTACAGGCGACATTTTAATAATTCTTCCTTATGTTGCTATACGTTGTTCCTCACAATAAAAATAAAATTAGATCTGCTTGATGTGGCAAAGAAAAAGAAAGCACACATAAGAAATGCTGTGTGAGCAAACATTATATAAATCTCTGGCCTCTATGTCCAGCACTGAGAAAATATAATGTGTCCACAGGAGCAGTCAACCTCAGCTTGTGCTTGGCTGTGGGGTTGGCTGAGCGTCCCAGCCTCCACACCAGGGGACACTACCACCCCAAGCTGTCTTTCCTTTCCCAATTTGAGCAGAAAGAGGCTCCTTGGAGCACGCTCAACAATGACTCACTGCCATATTCAAATAAAGCCCCCCACCCCCACTTTCACACTCCTCCTAGCAACATATGTTCCTTGTTCTTTTTTCTAGTGGGAAAGGTTTAGGATGTGTTACAGGAAGAGCCTGCTGGGCAGGGTTCTGTGGTCTGTCCTTGGCCCAGTGAAGACATTTTCTGAAGCAGCCCTGGTGCCTTCGGTAATTACCCAATCTGCTCCTCCTCTCATCTGCCCCCCGGTGACCCTGCTCTCTTCTTCACATCTCCCTGCATCCCTACCTCCTCATGTCATCAACACCTTCCATTCTGCCTCTACCTCCCGCAGCCCATCCAGGCCTCCGGAAACATGGGCTCATCTCTGCAAACACCAGGCTGCCAAACACCTGACTGGACCCTTCATGAGATTTAGGAGTCTCTGGAACTATTTAGGTGAAACATGACATTATGATTTTGGATTTTATTTTTTTTTTATTTTTTTTTTTTAAAGATTTATTTATTTGTACATACAGAACCGGGGTACAGGCTAGAGGCTCAGGGGTGGTGAGAGGCTTCACCAGAGACAGAGTGGGGAGCAGAACAGGCAGATCGACGAAGCACACTGCTGAGGGGAGCAGTGGGTGGGTCAGAAGAGGTCTGCCACACCATGTGGTCACCTCCGGGGCAGGCGGGAATCGAACTCATGCGGAAGTGGCTTTAGCTTCTCAGTGCAGCGCTTTAACCCGCTGCGCCACCAGGGAGGGCCTGGATTTTATTTTTTAAGCACTTAACTTTCAGAGATACATATTGAAATACAAATGAAAGGAGTATGATGTCTGAGATTTAATCAAAAATGAAGAGGTAGGTAACAACAAGGGTATAAATGAAACAATCAATTTGCTATTAATAAGCAAATTGAAGCAGCGTGATGTGGAAATGGGGATTTCTTGTACAACTCTACTTTTTATTTGAAATTTTCCATTAAAAACTTTCAAGAGGCCCTCCCTGGTGGCGCAGCAAGTTAAAGCACAGCATTAAGAAGCTAACACCACTTTAGCATGAACTCGATCCCCAACCCCAGAGTGACCCACATGGCAGGCAGATGTCTCCTGACCCGCCTGCTGCTCTCCTCAGCAGAGTAGATGCACCTAACTGTCAGTCTGCCTATTCTGTTCCCCACTGTGTCTCTGTGAATCCTTTCACTGCCTCTGTGCCTCTGGCCTGTACCCCAGTTCTGTATGCACAAATAAATTTAAAAAAAAACTTTCAAAGGATCCCTCCTGCCATAGAATGCACAAGGACAGCCAGACTTCCAACTCCCCACTGTTTTTGCAAGGGCATCTCCCATGATGCTTTGTGCTCATTTGCTCATTCAAAGTTACTTTCAGGAAGTCTAATAATACCAGCTCCTGCAGAGCAAGGCATGGACTTATGTGCTAGACCAACAAGAGGAGACTAACACGCTGGCCCCCCGGTCTGTACAGGGCAAACTGCACCAGCCCTTCCTCCCCATTCAGTAAACCTCTATTGTGCACCTACTCTGTGACAGGCAGAGCAGACACAGGCAAGGCAGGGGCATTCAGGTGGGCCAATGACGATGGCCATCCAAGGGCTGAAAGTGCTCTGAGGGACTCAGGCTCAGGGTGTTAGGCAACACAGAGGGAAACCTGAGCTGGCTGGGAGGGCAGCGGAGCAGGGAAGGCTCTCCAGAGCAGGTCCCCCTGACACTGCAGAGTTTTCTCCTCAACCCCAACTTCTGCCTCCCACCTAAATCAATGCCTCCGTTTTTACAAGGCAAACTTAATTCCCAGCTCTCGTGGTGCGTTCCCCACCCCCTAAATAAGATATGGTCCCACCAGTGCCTGGGGACTACGGCAGTTATTGTTTCCAAAGGGATCGCACACTCAGATGCCAGCGAAGCTGGTAGGTAGAGCAGCTGGGGGTGCAGAGCAAGCGCAGACGCCCTGGGCTGGGGCAACAGAGTGTGTGCCGGGGTGAGCGTGGACCCAGAGCCAACAGAGCCTTGGCTATTTCGGACAAACCCGGAATTTATATAATACTTTATGATCCATATATGTGTGTTATCTATAATATCACATTTTATACATTATGTTAACATAATCATGTACCATATTTGTTTTCCATTTCAGAATTCATACAAAATCCAGACTTTTACATGAAATCTTCAAACTAAAAGATTCTCAACTAAGATATTTAAAAAATATTTTGTGTTTTTGGGGGGCAGTGAAAATATTCTCTGATAGTACCTATGTGTCATTTTGAATCTGTCTAAACCCACAAAAGGTACATCATCCAGAGTGAACCCTGATATAACTATGGACTTTGGGTGTTACAATGTGTAAATGTAGATTCATCCACTGTATGAATGCACCACTGGTAGGGGCTGCTGCTGATAAGAAAAGGCTACGTATGTGTGGACAGGCTATATATGTGAAATCTTTGTACACCTTGTACTTTAAGCCTTGCTATGAACCTAAAACTGCTCTAAAACATAGAGCAGTATATTGTAGCAACAGGGTGGAGCTAGAAGGGGCCACGCTTAGTGAAATAAGCCAGAAAGAGAAGGAAAAAATAGTGGATGGTTTCACTCATAGCAGGAGCACAAAGGATCAGGGGAGAAAATAATAATAATGATGAACAACTATATACCAGAGACATTTTACGGGGGTGGAGTAGGAAATGGGATCAAAAACAGTGGGGGGAGGGAAATGCACTGGACTGTGGTGATGGCACAGGGTGATTTGGTGATAGGAAACCCAAGGGGATTGCAACTGAGATGGAAAAAGGCACAAACTGATGTAAAAATAAACT
>NW_004567130.1:10428867-10515512 GCF_000260355.1 Condylura cristata | reverse complement strand
CTGTTCCCCACTCTGTCTCTGGTGAAGCCTCTCACCGCCCCTGAGCCTCTGGCCTGTACCCCAGTTCTGTATGCACAATAAATAAATCTTTAGAAAAAAAAAAAAATGGGGGGGGTGGTAATTGCACTGGACTGTATGGTGATGGCACATGAGTGATTTGGTGATGGGAAGCCCACAGAGATTACAACTGAGATGGAAAAAGGCACAAAATGATGTAAAAATAAACATAAAAAAAATAAAGTTTCACAGCATGCTGGAAAAAAAAAAAACAACTGTGGATAAAACCAAATTCATCTGTAGCTCAAATTAAGCCCCATACTGCAAGTATGGCCTATTTCAAGCTCACACTTATCAGGTATTACACCTTAGTTTTCTTTTCATGCACTGAAACCCTCGGACCTAGAGAGAAGCCCAGACTTACTTCTGACTGGCCTCCATCTCCAACAGGGCAGACAGAGCTGAGGTTCCCTTCTTCCCAACTGGAGGTCCAGTTGACTCGAGGGGGTGCGTGGAAATGGGCCCAGGCATTTGCAAGCCTTTCATAGCAGTCCCTTTCTAAAAAAGGAAGAAGAGACAGCCATTAGTCCGAGGGAGCGCCCCAGTGACGCCCCAAAGTGTGTGCTACATCTGTCACGCTTCAGGCCTCGGGAATCCAATAAACAGCATTAAAGAACACAGGTTCTCCCTGTTCAGTTGAGTGGCAGGAAGGGGCTTGTCTCTAGAACTGCAGCCCCCAACTGCTTGTTGGACTCAAAACAAACTGCCTTTCTAATCAGTTTTAGGGAATAGATTGTGTTATAACTAATTTACAGAAGAAAGTTAAGTCTCAGACAACTAAAATTTAGCTTATCTCAAATCCCACTAGGGATGGAATTCTCTCTAAAAGTACCTGATCTCAAAACCCAGGTTCTTTCCAGCATACATGCTCTCCTGGAAATGTTTCAAATCACAAGTGGTGTTTGTGAAGAGGCAGCTGGTGTAAGGGAAAGATCACTGAATTTGAAGTTGTAAATGGCAATGAACAAAGAATGGCCAATGATGAACCACCACTCAGCAATTAAAAGGAGTGAACTATCGATACAACGGATGACTTGAATAAATCTCAAAGGTACAGTGCTGACTAAAAGAAGGCAGCCTGGAAAGGGTACATATTATAGGCTTCTACTTGTATGACATTTGGAAAAGCATCAAGTCTAAGTATAGTAATGGTGAGGAACAGACCAGTGGCTGCCAGAGGTAGGGATGGGAGGAGTATGATGATAATTTTTAGGAGTCATGAAGCTATTCTGTAACCTAATTGTGGTAATGGTGATGGCATGGATCTATACATTTGTTAAAATTCATAGACCATAACATACACACCCACATCCACACACAGCCTTTTGCTAGCTGGCGGTGCTCAGACACATCTATGAGCCCTATGCACTCACTGGGCAGTGTGGCTCAATGTCCACGGGTGCTGAAAACTAACAGCGACTGATGTAAGAATCAGTTAACTACTGCTGCTATTACCTTCATAGGCTAATTTCTACTCAGCAATCCAGCACCCCACCACATAAGTAGCTGTGCCCAAAACTGCATCTCTAGAGGAGCGCATGAAGGAACTGTGTCTTCAGGTTGGGAGGGGTAGCCCAGCATGTGTACCCCAGCCCTCCCTCCTTTCCTCTCGTAAGGGGAGAACAACTTATTCTGAATTTAAGATAAATGCTGCACAGTTGTGGAGTAAGTAAACTAGCCAATGAGAGGCCTCTGAAATCGAGGAGACAGTTTCCACATTCAAGATCAAGTTCAGTCCCTCAGGTTTATGGGGACTATAAATGGATGGAAAAGCACATATTGTACAAAAATGATGTAAAAAATATACAAAATATAAAAATACATTATTAAAATAATAAACAAATAAAAATGAGTATTACAACTTAAAATAAAAAAGTTTAGTCCCTGAGGGGCCCAGGAGTCCTCACCCTCATCATGCGATCTGAGCGATGACGCCTGCGGATCCGGTTCAAGCCCTCCACAAAGCGGATGAAGCCATCCAGGAGCTGCCACTCCTCCCCGTCTGCCCGGGGCTTGTCCCCATAGATGTCACAGTGGGCCTCCCCTTCCGTGATGCGCTTGGTGGCCGTGACACAGGCTGGCAGCAGCAGGAAGCGGGTCCTCCAGAACTTCAGAGATTCGATTAAGCTATGGAGGGAAGAAAACAGGGGTGCAGGTGAGGAGAGTAGGTAATATCCGTGCTCCCAATGAACATTTTTAGCCCGCTTCCCACACTCAGTGCAGGCGGGTCCCCCACTCCATGAACACATTATCGCTGACGGCACATCTCGGGTGTCACTTAAAACATAAGTTCTGGTGGGAGAGCATGAAGGCTGAGCTCACTCTGCATCCCAGAGACACCTGGGTTTGTCTATGCACCCAGGCTCAGTGAAGTTGTGGCTTCTTAGCATCACAATCACAGAGCATGCAGAGAAACTAGAAATGAGACACCACAGGTAGTGAGGCATATGCAAACAATGTAAGCTGCACTGACAATCCATCAGAGAGCATATCATCAAGATTTTTGGGGCAACTTTGCATGACAATCTATATGTGAAATTTATTACTTTAAAAACTATCTTTTTTTAACAACTTTATTTTTATTTATGTGTGAAACTGGGTTATAGGTCAAAGGTACAGGGGGTGAGAGGATTCACCAGAGACAGAGTGGGGAGCAGAATGGGTGGACTGACTGAAATACACTGCTCAGGAGAGGTCTACTGTGACATGTGGGTCACCTCCCTGGCCGTGGATCAAACTCATGCCATGGTGATGATAGCACTGAGACTTAGCCTCTAGGCCACCAGGGAGGCCCTAAAACTTATCTTTAAATCCACAATTAACTTGCATGAAATACATCACTCCTGGGCACCCATCACCACCACCCCTCTCATCACTAAACTCTTTTTTAAAAAATATTTATTTATTTATGCATACAGAACTGGGATACAGGCCAGAGGTGCAAGGGGTGGTGAGAGGATTCACTAGAGACAGAGTGGGAAGCAGAACAGGGAGCTTGATGACGTACACTGCTGAGAGGAGCAGTGGGAGAGACAGGAGAGGTCTGCTGTGCCATGTGGGTCACCTCTGGGGCCAGGGATCAAATTTGCACTGAAGCGGCTGCATTAGCTTGCAGTGCTGCGTCCTAACCCATTGCACCACCAGGGAGGGCCCTCATCACTAAACTCTTAACCCAAGACCGATGTGCTTCTGTGCTATGTTTTTCTAAAATAGCTATCATTTTGTATTCAGATTAAAAGGGAAGAAGTGTTAAAGATATACCCAAGGCAGTGAGAATGGAAGTTAAAGTATGTTTTCTAACCTGAAGTCCTCAGAGCCAGCGGAACAGATGTACTGATCTAAGTAATTCCACTTGTACTCCTCCAGCCGTTCATGGGAGAACTCCACCCAACAGGAGACAAACTCGGAGTCTGAGTGGGAAGGGCAGAGGCTGTAGGTGTAGTGAATCTGGGCAGACTCATAAGGGTACCTGAAAAATAAAGGACATGCCCAGAAATCCCAAAGAGAATCTCCCACCTCTTCTCTACACCTGCCTGAATACAGTTAGTGCCGCTCTTGGCGTGCAAGCCAGGACCGCAGCAACCAACTCAGCCCATGGGGCTGGTGGCAATTCTCCAATCTTCTTCAACCTCCTCAGCCTTCTGTCCTCAGTTCTGCACATTTAATTGCATGTTACAAACCAAGCTAAACATTGTAGGTGGAATCAAATCCCTTTTAGAGTAGGTGAGCTACAACTTTAAAGTACCCTAGAAAATAAAACAGTAACTCTAAAAGCAAAGAGCAGCCGCTCAACCCCCACAGGTGGAGTTTTGTGCCACCCACACAGTTCACTGTGCGCAGCACATGCTATAAACGTAAGTTAGCATGTGGATACCACTCAGGACAGAAGCTCAACATTAATCATCCCAGGACTCACTTGGGCAGGTATCGTGTCACTGTGATCATCTTATCCTTCAGCGTCACTTTGTGGAAAGTTCTGCCCATACTCAGCCAGTACTGGTCCTCCTCCTCAGGGCGGTTTCGAGACACGAGGCCTAACAGAGACAAAATCACTTCCTCCAGACAGACGCAGAAAAGGAAAAACAAAGGAAGCAAACACTTCCTGTAGAGAGGCAGGTTCATGGAAAAAAAGTTATTCTTGGTTAAAAAAAAGTCCTGAAGCAAAAAGTCCTGAAGCTGGAGGATTTTTCTGTAACTGAACCTATGTGCAGCTGGTTGGAGCTGAGGGACGCCTGCACCTAGATGACACACTCTAAGTAGAACAGCCTCATGCCTCAGCCTCTGAGAAGGACAGTTCCGGAGCTGCTGTTAGTAAGTCTGAGAGAAGACGCAGGGCTAACATGGAGCTCCACTCCTCCCACACAGGCCCTCACCGCAATGTGGCAACCTGCGCAGGCCCCCGGGGCTCCCACACTGCTCTCTCAAGTTTCAGTCTTAAATGACCATTTCTTTATTTGCTGCAGTTGTTGCTTTTTTCTGCCTTCCCTTCCTAGGCCATTATTGAAATCCTATGAATCATTTAAGGTCACCTTCAAATGCAGCTTCCTCCAGGAAGCTATCAGACCCCATCATCAGTCTAAATTCTATCCCAACATAGCTCCTTCTGGGCGTCTCAAGTCCTTACAAACTAAAAGTTCCAGGAAGCTAGGGCCCAAATCTGGTTTGCATTTGCATTTTTATTAGTACCTGAGAAAGTGCCTTGCCCACAGAAGGGATGAGAACATTTCAGTAAAACTGATTAGAATAGGAAAGAGGAAAATAATGAGCCTGAGGGTAACTGCTTAGGGAGATGGGAGGGCCACAGCACCACCCAGGATCTGGACAGAATACCCCTCTACCTTGGGGCAGTCATCTCCCAGGGCTGCAGCCTGCAGTTAGCACCTCTAAAGCCCTGGGACACCTGTACCTCATTCCTGCTCCCTCCCTGCCTCTGACTGCAGGGTAGTTGGCCTCAGCAGCCAACTTCTACCTCTACACCAATCACACACAGTTCCTGCCCTCTGCCCTGCTCAGCCTCCCTCAGTGCATCTGCTCTGGCATCCTCAAGGGGCCCTGCTTTTTCTCAGGCCCTACTCTCCAGGCCTAGGGGTATCAGCAGGACTACTGGATAACTAACTGCAAACTTTCAAGAGTCAGAGTGCCACAGTGAACATCTGCGCCAAAACAAGATTCCCATGATCTTGTTCAGGTGGGCACATCCGTGGTGGCAGGAGAATGGGCATGATCAGAAGAAGAGAGGACAGTGGAAGCTGAAAGGATTTTCACTGTCATACAGAAACTTTGCAGATGCCGCCAAGGGAGCAACAGGCAGGTTGCCTACTGAGAAACTCCAGCTTAATTCCAACTCTTTCATTTGCTCACTCTCAATCGTCTCCTTGACATCCAAGGAGACAAGCATGATGGAGCACAGAGTGAGCAGAGACTGCCAGAGACGACAGGAGGTCCTGGCCTCATAGGACCTTGGGTACCAAAACTCTAGTCTCACTTCCTATAAGTAGAAAGAGGGCTTCCACCCACCCAGCATTCCTGCGTTTATGCCACAGACACCGTGCTGGTCTTCAGGAAGACAATGCCAAGGGATAATGCTCGCGCCCATCTCGCTCCCTCAGGAAGACAATGCCAAGGGATAATGCTCGCGCCCATCTCGCTCCCTCAGGAAGACAATGCCAAGGGATAATGCTCGCGCCCATCTCGCTCCCTCAGGAAGACAATGCTATGGGATAATGCTCATGCCCATCTAGCATGGTAGCTGGTTTCTCATTAGGTGAAACCAGTTATTCCCATCTTCACCTTGTAGAGCACTGTCCACAATCAGTTTAAAGTCTGTTTGCCTGCAGACTGTAAACTCTGGGGGCAGGATCTTGCTCACAACTGGTATTCAATAAATCTGATCAGCATGGAGCATAGGCTCACTTACGATAGCCGCTTTTCTAATAATTATAACAGTACCACTCTGCCACTACAGACTTAAAAGGGATTAAATTTACCAAAAGAGAAAAACAGGCAGAAAGGACATAGTAAGGCAAGAAGTCTCTGATCAAGTATCTGACATGATACTTCATGAATCAAACAGAACAGAATTGAATGCTCATGGAATTTCGGACATCAATCAGCTATTCCAAGAAAAGTAAGTGGGCAGCATGGGCAGGGCCAATGAGATCAAAGGTGAATTTATCCCACTACTCTTGGTATAAATAATAAAATCCTTCACAATGCCTGAGACCAGGATCTCCTGACACCCCTGGCCCAGTCTCTGCTCACTCACTATGCTCCATCATGTTTGCATCCTTTTGGGTACCCAGCAGGTATCACAATGCCCTCTGCCACAGGGCTTTTGCACACCACCTGATTGTCTCATTGCTTCTATCCCCACTCTCTGCTCCCAACTTGTTTCTCCTAATTACTCCTGCACATACTTCAGGTCTTCACACTCAAACATTTCCTTCTCCATTAGGCCATATCAGGTCCCATCTTAAATGTTCTCACCGACTCTCAATTTTTCCTTTATACAGTTTCACACTATGTGATAATACAGAGTAAGAGCTTCAAAAACACTGTTGAATACATAAGCATATTTATTGACTCATATCACTGTTTGCCAGGCACAGTGGTTTCTATTGTGGAGAATAAAAAGGTCAGTCGGAAACAGCCCTGGCACTCAAAGAGGTTAGCACTGAGTAGAATCTGGAATATGAATTGATGGCAACATGTGATAAATGTGACAAGGGGCTTTCAAAGAAAATCCACTGAGAATTCAGACTTCATTGTTAAGAACCAGGCCTGGACTGGATGACCATAAAGCTCCCTCTTTTCTAATCACAGGTTCACACTGCACTAATGAATCCAGAGATGAGCTGAGGTTTCAGAGTTGGGTAATTAGGGAATTGGGGGGTCGTGTTAGCTATGAGAAGAAAGTAGACAGTTGCTCATTGATTGTTCCAGGAAGTGACTGTTACTTTCTTGTTCCAGGCACCCTCACTTAATTCTCTGCCTTTTTTAAAAACAAATTCTCCAGAGCCTGGCTCTAACTTAATCAGTGTCATGACCTCTGTCATTTATTAGCCTCTGTTACTCAGACACCCCATTCTTGCTTCATGTCATTAAATTCAGTGACAAACAAGACAAAGATGAATTTAGAATAGGAAAAAAAGAACAATTGTGAACTTAAGGCTTAGGTAGCATCTGAGAATCTTCTGTGTGTCAAGTATTAGGCTAGAAATAAATTAAGGTTTCTGGGTCTAGAATATTTATTGTGGGCTTTGACAGTTCAGTCCTAGTTCAGCTGCCTCTACTCCTCAGTACTGCCCAAACCAGGTAGGAATTTTGAAGTCCGTCCTATCCTCTTCCTTAAAAGGAGAACTGATGACTGAAGACAGTATTGAAAATAAATCTGCTTCTAATGGAGACTATTCTTCATGAAAAGTAAAATTTAGAGAGGAAAATTTTGTGCTGAAAAACATGTACTCCGAATTTACCTAATGCCCTGTGCTCTTAAGAACCCCCACAAGTTTCCTAGCAAAGGGGCAATGTAAGCCCAAGGAAACAAACTCACCTCGGCTATAGAGCGGGCTGCTGCTCAGCGGGGGCGGGGCGGCCGGGTTGGGTTTCTGCGCCTTGGGCTGCACTATGATCTGGTAGCCCTGCATGAGACGCTGGCAGATGAACTCTTCAAACACCTGCTGGGCTGTCATCTGCACACCCTCTTCATCTCTTCTGAAAAAGCAAATGATTGTTCACTCCAGTACACTTGGCCCAGGACTCAGTGATACTCCTGCATCCTCAGTCCCTTCTTCTCCATTGCTTCGTCACCACACAAGCATCCCTGGTAGCCATTCAAATTACTAACAACTCGTAAACCAGCTTTGAGAGAAATGATCAATTCAAAGAGGTGAAAAAAGAAGGCAGATAATTTGATGCCCAGTTATCTTAGAAAAGATCAGATTTCATGTGCTTGGAACAACTGCATGAAGAAATGTAAGAAAGGATTAATGAGGAGAAATGGTTAAAGGGACCAAGTCAATGGAATTCTAAAGAACAAATGAGAAATTTCTGTATTATTAAAAGCTCCTAAAATAAAAGGACACAGGTTTGAAAAGTCAGTGTTCACACAAATACCTAACATATCCAGACCCCTCCTAGAGCCAGCTGAGTGCATCCCCTGACACCAACCTGTCCATGTCCGCTTCCGGGAGGAGGTCGTAACAGCCCTCTGTGTAGTCATTCTGCAGGCCCTGGCGGTCGGGGAAGTAGTCGGTGGTGAGGGGGAGGCACGCCGGAGTAGTGAGAGACTTCCAGTCCACTCCCACTGTGCAACAGAAGCCTGGCACTACAGGGGGAGCAGACAGTGTCAGAACTGCCTCATGTAACGGGGAGAAAGGTATACGTGGTGACCATGGTAGGTGTGGGCATGGGTAGGGAGTAGGGAGGGACAGAAGAGACATGGGTTGGGGGGAGTTCAGTGAAAGGTGATAAAATTGCCAGGAAAAGGAGGGAAAAGAGGAAAGGGGGTCGGGAAGGGAGAAAGAGAAAGAAACAGAGTTTGTTAGACAATGCAGTGCACGTGCTTATCCAATCCCATCATGCAAATGGGATTCACAGCTGATACTTTTCATTTTCTGCTGGTTTTCAGCTACAGCCGCAATGCCAGTGAGGTTACTGCAGGGCAGGCAGTTACACTTTGAAGCAAATCAACATTCCAATAGCAGAAGAAGCCAGAGCCCCTACAGAGGACTGTAGAGAGGCTGGGTGGGAAGAGGAGAGCTCAGTTGGATTTTGAGGTGAACAGTACATGGCAGCAGAATTCAGGAATACTTTTAGAACTGCGAAAACAAGTCACAGATCCAGAGGATGGGAAGGGAAATTAAGGAAGGATGTCTGGGAAGCTATGAAACTGGAATTTTAACAGATAGAGTTTGATAACCTATAAATCAAAACTGTGCCCCATGGAATGGACCTGACCATGTGGTCTGTCTGGAATTGCCTGCTCTCTCGGTTTTAAACTGGGCTTCTCCATACCAGCTCCACTGATTTCTCGACTGGGTAAGTCTCTGTGCTGGGGGCTGTCCTGTGCAATCACAGTGAGCAGCATCCCTAGACTCTACTCATGAAAACTAGCCAGGCCCCCTGGCTGTGGTATAGCCCATCCTCTCATCAGCTCTCACGCTGCCTCCAAGAGCAGGTGTGGTAGAGACCAGCCCCTTTAAAGCCGTGGCCAAGTCCAACTTCCCAGAGGTGACAGGGCCAGAAGCTTCTCTGCTCAGAGGTCTACACACCACTACCCAGTATAAATAGTTCCACTGAGTCTGGAGTTTAAGGACACGAGCACCTGTGTGTTAAGGCACAGCAGGAAATGTGCCCGTGTAGGCTCACTGCTTTGGGTGAAACGTCACCTCCCAAAAGGCCTAAGTTGAGAGGTATTTTTGTTTGTTTGAATTTTATTGTAAGAATCCTTAACATACACTCTGCCTTCTTAAATTTTTCAATGTTCCACACACCATTGTTAACTTAAGCCGAGTGTTGTACCAGATGCCAACAGAACTTTGTCCTCTTGAATCAGTGATGCTTTATGCCCAGTGAGTCGCAAATGTCATTCCTCCTTCCCCCCAAGCACCATCCCACTCTCTGATTTGACAAGTCTAACTGTTATCTCATGAGTACTTCAGGAATTCAAAATATAGCCCAGAACAGCTTAGTTAAGCACCCCAGTTTAGCTAAATGGCGGACAAGAATGCATTTGTTCTGCTTCCTGATTAAATCCATGGGCAAAAGGAAGAGGCCTGATCAAAGCCACAGTGGGAGAGCCAGATGCAGAAGACAGCTGTATCTTTACACCCTCCTCTATCACTCTGACCCTTACTGGCTTTCTGACCTTCAGGATTGTGGCAATATGTTAGAAATGCTTTCTTTCTTTCTTTTTTATTAAAGGTTTATTTATTTGTGCATACAGAACTGGGGTGCAGGCCAGAGGTGCAGGGGCGGTGAGAGGATTCACCATAGACAGAGTGGGAAGCGGAAACAGGCCAACTGACGAAGTACACTGCTGAGAGGAGCAGCAGGTGGGTCAGGAGAGGTCTGCCACACCATGTTGGTCACCTCCGGGGCAGGTGGGGATCAAACTCATGCAGAAGTGGCTTTAGCTTCTTAGTGCCGCGCCTCAAACCGCTGCGCCACCAGGGAGGGCCTAGAAATGCCTTCCTCTAGGCACATACCAAGATGCAAAGAATCTAATGCCTGGTCCAAAATCCTATGGTGATAGATTCTTAATTTAATGATGTTCTTTCTTTCCCTGGTAAGAGGGTGGTTTCTTTTCTAACTCTGGTCTCTTCAAGCCCAACAAAGAAGGCCTTTGAGGAGGTTCCACTTCAGAAACATTAACAACAATGATAAACATAGACTATAAAGCTAAAACTGGGATTGTAGAGAAGAGACAGGCTTATTTTTTTAATTTCTTATTTTGTTCCAGTACCATGCTGTTTTATTTATTATTGCTTTTAAGTATAACTATAAGCCCAGAAGTATGATACCACCATTTCTCCCCCATTTTTTCCTATTTTTTAAAAATAATATAATAGTTTATTTTTTACATCATTTTATGAGAAACAGGCTCATTTTTACATTGAGGTCAGTTTCCTGGAAAATAGCCAATCTGCCAACCATACTTTGGAGAATATATTCCCAGAGCATGAGCTGCAAAAAAAATACAGCTACTGTACCACATGTTATATCAGCATTGTATGCTATTGTTAAAAAACTAGAGACCACCCAAGTCGTCTAGTAAGAAATAACTATTTAAAACAGGATATAGTACTATGTTCAATAATGCCATTAAACTTGACTGATACAAGGGACTGAAGAAATAGTGAAAGAATTATTAAGTTTATTGTAAGTAGAGACAGGGAGTCTGTGATGTATCTTTATGGGTCATGGCTGAATAAAATAAGGTCTATCTGAGGGTAAGATTTTTTTCCGTATTTTGCTATTAACATAGTTAGGTGCTCTCTTATTTCACACCTATTTTCAGTAGACAAGGATGATCAAAATAAATGTAACATATCCCAATATTCTCAGCTACAGATATGCAAACAGTCCCAGCTCTTATTGTTGCTTTTTGACTTTCACCTGGAGCCACCTGTAGGCGTGAAATGGCTAAGATTAGCTCAGGACTGGCATATGGGTCTCACAGGAATTCCATGACCATTCCCATGTGTTCTGGAATCACATTCTGAGACAGGTCACTTGGCTACATTCCTCTCACTTTCCACTGGAGAGGCTAGAGTCTTCCCTCACTACATCATCTTCTAGCACTCCAGAACTTCCAGAATGGACTTTCAAACCGTTCTCTTGCCATAGGGCTTCCTTTTTGCTTTCTCAGCTCTAATCACCCCCCCCCCTCCCCCCCCCCCCTCCCCCCCCCCCCCCTCCCCCGGTCAACCATCTCCCCTCTTACTTGGGTCTGGAGAGGTAGAAACACTGTCTTCAAGAGAATCTTTATTCTGGGTCCTGGGATTCATACCTATAGGAAGATGAAAAGTTTGTTTCAATGAAGTTCTTTCTGCAAGGAAGTTCTGACCAGTTATGGCTGAAAAAGCCCAAAACTATAGCTAAAAATAAAAATGTGAACCAAGTACAAATTCTGTGCTGAGTATTTCAAATAATACAAAAAAATCAATCAAAGAAAAAAAAGTGCAATCTAAAATTTGGGAGTGAGCCAGAACTGTATGCTGAGGTCATAAATACCATTCTCTGTTCACGCACACACAGCGCACACAGCGCACAGCGCACACAGAACACACAGCGCACAGCGCACACACAGCGCGCACACAGCGCGCACAGCACACACAGCGCTCAGCGCACACACAGCGCACAGCGCGCACAGCGCTCAGCGCGCACAGCACAGCGCGCAGAGCACAGCGTGCACAGCGCACAGCGCGCACAGCGCGCACAGCGCACAGCGCGCACAGCGCGCACAGCGCACAGCGCGCACCGCAAAACCAACACACCACTTTGCTTAAGAAAACAGCATATTTCAATGTCAACTAACTGGAGCAATCTTAGCAAATATGAAATGACCTATTTAAATTTAGTTCACTCAATAGTCACCCTTATCTTCTGTGATTTTCTTTCCCAAATCACGGCTTTCTGTAACATGACACAGGACTGCTTTAAGAGAAAAACAATGACTTTACCTATAATTGGGCTCAAAGGAAAGAAAGGAAGATTGTTTGAAAAGCAACTTACTGACAAAAATAGGACTAATTTACAACACATATATCAATATTTAACTTTCAAAACACAGGTAACTATTAGACGATCATGATGCTGTCACCAGCAGCGATCTCCAAGAGGAAAGAAAGCCAGAGGAGGTGGTTGGTAAGTGGCAACAGATACTTGTGATTTTTTGCTCTACATACCTTTGTGTCATGAATCTTTTATATAACAAAAATAAATCCTCTGTGAAATCTCTGAAAAGATAAACTACAACTTAGGAGAGAACATTTGAAAATTATAAATCTGGCAAAAGATTTGTATCCGTAATGTAGAATAAATCCTGAAAACTAGTGAGAAAAGGGAGAAAGCCTCAACCAGACACTTCATCAAGCAATCTCTACAGAAGGCAAATAAGCACATAAAACGATTCCTTTCCAAGGTTATCTAAAGCACTTCTTCCTAGAGAAAGGAACAACACTACCCACTGTATACACAGTTAGAGGAACAGAGAGTACAAACTGTCTGCCTGGCCTGCCAACTCCCTGGACCCTGCTCAGGAGCAAGGTGAAAACCACGTGAGCAGCAGAGGACAGGCGCTAGTCCGCAAAGCTCACAGTGAAACTCTACAAAGCCAAGAGGGAAACCCACAGAGACACTCCTGTGAGGCATGACTCACATCTGAATCCCATCTAAACAGGAGAAAAAGTGAGTCACGCTCAGAGTACCAGCAGATGGTGCAAACTGTCAAGCCCAGTAGGTGAAGGGAGGGTCACAGAGGAGGCTGTCCTGTTTCCTTTGTTTTTTAATGAAGGAAGGAAATGCTAACTAGTTGTTTGTTTAGACCTTGCCCAAAACAAGGACTTAACATGGATATCACCCTTCATGAGTCAGAACCCAAGCTGATTCCAAACTGTGTTAGGTAGCCGAGGCAGGTAAGATCTTTAAGCCCACTATGCAGATGAAGAACCTAAATATCAGTAAAGGTCAAAGGTAAAAATCAAAAGATCCTGAAATGCAGGGATGGGACTTTGTTCCAGATCATTTTCATCAGACCACATTCCTTCAACTATCATGTCAGTCCTTAACAACAATCACTTGTTCAGATGACATATTAGCACTGGAACTACTCACAGGTTAGCATTCTGTGAGAGGGCTTCCCTGTCAGGCTGTCACCCCACTTGGAGCTGCTTCAAACAGAACTTCAAGTGACTGACAAGCCAGGACTCCCTGATATGAGGTAGGAGAATCACTGTGTTTAAAGGTTTTGTTTCTTTTCTGGCCTTAGCACAAGGCCTAGTGTTCAATAAACATTTCTGTAACAGGCAAGAATTTAGTGACCCTGAAGAAAGGAAATCACAGTCCATGCAGATTGAAGAAGGCTTGAAAGGAAAGTCATTTTAAAATAAGCAAGGTAGAAAAAGGCTGTCCAGGGCCCTCCCTGGTGGTGCAGCAGTTAGGACACAGCACTGCAAGCTAGCTGCAGCCACTTCAGTGCCAGTTCCATCTCCAGTCCCGGAGGTGACCCACATGGCACAGCAGACCTCTCCTGATCTGTGCACAGCTCCCCTCAGCAGTGTACTTTGTCCATCTGCCTATTCTGCTCCCCACTCTAGTGAATCCTCTCATCACCCCTGCATCTCTGGCCTGTACCCCAGCTTTGTATTCATAAATAAATAAATCTTTAGAAACAACAACACAAGGGTACTGGGCAAAGGATGACCCTATTTAACTACATTATCCTGACCAGAAAAAAATTCAGAGCCCACATTTTCTCTAAGAAACCAAATATTCTAGAATGTGCCTATATAACTGAACAGTTGCATACCAATTAAATAATCACAGGGCTCACTCAAGTGCTTCTCACATATGGTGAGAAGGATAAATTCATTTGTCAAATTCATTTGTGTTAAACACTATGCAGATAGAATGAATGAAGATAAGTTCTTTCAGTCTAGTGGAGTGACGGACAAGGTAATAAACAGTGGGAGCAGGATGTGCCAAATAATACCACTGGTTATGTGTATGGAACTATGTGTGTGACAGGGTGGTCCCTAGGAAAAGGGGAAGTTCTAGGTTCCCTGCCCAACCCAGAAGGAGGGTGGAGCTGAGGAGAGAAAAAGAGAAGAGAAGGAGAAGAAGAGAAGGAAGCTGGATGGAGAACAAGAAGGAGACCCGAGGAAACCACATGGAGCAGCAAGCATGTGATGAAGAAACCGTGCTTGTTTCCTGGCCCTGGACTGGTTAAGGCAGATGTGGGTGAGAGACCTGCAGGGAGCCGACTATGGCAGTGTTTATTTTGATTTTGATTTTGCTCTCTTCCTCCCAGATTTGTCTGGCCACTTCTGACCCTTTTCCATGGGTCCTGGCCAGAAGGTGCTTTAGTCTTGTGGTGGGCTTTCAGGCCTTGCTTTGGGCCAATCCCTTTTGGGTTGACTTTTGCCCACGAGGGAATGAGTAACTTCAAGTGTTTGATTTAGAAATTATATTCTTTGTGTTCCGTATTGTATATTCACTGTATTAAAGTCCCTTTTCATTAAAGTTTTATATGTTTTGTCTTGACACAGCGTATGGCAGAACCCACTTAGAGCAGGCAGGTTTGGGGCTTCAGGGGTGTCCTCTCCCCTGTAACAGATTTGGTGTCCTATAACATGTGGAAACACGCCTAACATCTGGAAAGGCATGGTCAGGAGAGACCCACCAGGGAAGACTTCTTAGAGAAAATGTGACTGGAGCTGAATCATAAAGATTTGAGTTGGTGTTTGACAAGCAGAATCAGTGGCTGAAGATATTCCAAAAGCATATTCCATAGAGGAACTTCTCTGTGCAAATGAATATGAGCTCAAGACTATCCTGAGGAGCCATAAGCAATGACTAAGAATATAAAATGTTTGTGTAATAATCAAAATGGTAACAGGTCTCATTTCTTGCACACTCACTATGTGTGCCAGGTATAGCTCTAAGCATTCTATGGGATAGTCACATGTAATTTTCACAACAATCCTCCTCACACATGAAGAAACTGAGATACGCAGAGACTGGGTAAGTGGCCCAAGGCTAACTGCTCATTAGAAGTGATCAGGATTCCATCCTCCGAGTCTAAAGCCTTCCCTTTTCTACATGCAGTCCTCTGTGGAAGTGGAGGCAGGGAAGATACAAAGGCAGGGACCTGCTGACAACTACTAGCATTATCAGCCATGAAGAACCACTGAAGGACTTCATATGTTGGGAGGAGAGGCAGATCAGACTTGTATTTGCAAATAACTCATCAATGATAAATCCAGGAGATAAGTCAGAGGGGAAGTGGGCAAGGTGAGATATCATGGAGAAGACTGTACAACAATCCTAGCTGGAAGTGACAGGGGTCTGAATAAAAGCAATGATGGTGGAATGGAGATGAGAAGTCAGATCCACTACAGTGATGAGCAGAGCAAAGGTGTGTTGGGGAAGAGCAAGAAATCAGTACAGATGTCAATGCTTTAAGGATGGGGGGTGGGGGGTGGGGGTGGGAGGTGTCAATCAATCAGGAAAATCCATCAGGTGACCAGATCTACAGCTCAGGAGCCTAAGAGGGAGAAGGCCGAGTGAAATATCTAGGTTACAGTACATGTTTTTCTGTGTATGAATGCTTAGACTCCATGATGGTGTCATTTGAGGATATTCCCCAAATAAGGCCTCTCAGAAACTTCTCTCTTTATCAGAGTGCATTTGAAAGTTCCAAAAGTACCTTCTGAGAAGTACTGATAACCATCTGGCTATCCAAGGCCAGAATCACTCAAGACTACCGTGGGTCGAGTCTGATGCTTCTACCATTTGAACCCACAATTCCTCCTGCTACAGAGGTCACTGGGGAAACTTGCTCAAGATGAGTCCAATGAGCACCAGAGCAGCCCTCCTCAGTACGACCTTAGAACACAAGAAGATCAAACTTTAGGTTCCTATGAAATGGTTTATTTAGCAAAACAGAAACACTGCCTTCATAATTTTCTGAGGGTGCTTTAAGAATAGGCAAACAAGTAACATTTTCAGCACCCTGATGATAAGGACAATATGTATCTTATTGAAAGCCTCCCTGTTGGTACAGGGGGTTATGTCTCAGCACTATAAAGCTATTGAGAGCTGCTCAGACATGAGTTCCATCTCCAGTTAGGGAGCTGACCCACATGGCACAGCAGACCTCTCCTGTCTGGCCTGCTGCTCCCCTCAGCAGTGTATTTCTTTCTTTTTTAATTTTATAATAGCTTATTTTTACATATTTTTGTGCATTTTCCATCTCAGTTGCAATCCCCTTGGGCTTCCCATCACCAGATCACCGGGTGCCATCACCACAGTCCAGTGCATTTCCCTTCCCCCACTGTTTTTGATCCCATTCACCACTCCATCCCCACAAAATGTCTCTGGTATATAGCTGTTCATCATTATCATTATTTTCTCTCCTGGTCCATTATACTCCTACTATGAGAGAAACCATCCAATATTTTTCCTTTTCCTTCTGGTTTATTTCACTAAGCATGATCTTTTCTAGCTCCATCCATGTTGCTGCAAAAGACATGTGTTTCTTTTTTTTGTTTGCCCCTCAGCAGTATATTTCAACAGATCTACTTGTTCTGCTCCCTATTCTGTCTCTGGTGAATCCTCTCATGACCTTGCACCTCTGGCTGTACCCCAGTTCTTATAAGCATAAATAAAATAAATCATAAAAAAAAGTTAAAAAGTGGGCTCTCCCATGGGGATTACAATTGAGATGAAGAAAAAAAAAATGTGAAAAATGATGTAAAAATAAACTTTTTAATAAAAAAAAAAAAAAAAAAAAAAAAAAGTGGGCTCTCCCTAGTAGCGCAACAGGTTAAAACACAGCACTATGAAGCTCTCCAAAGCCACTGTAGCACAAGTTTGATCCCCGGCCAGAGAGCTAACCCACATGGTGCAGGTCTCCTGACCTACCTGCTGCTCCCCTCAGCAGTACATTTCAGTCTGTCTACCTATTCTGCCCCCCACTCTGTCTCTAGTGAATCCTCTCACACACAATCCACCTCTGGCCTGTACCCCAGTTCTATAAGCATAAATCTCTAAAAAAATGTATCTTATCCCCCAACTTTCAATTTGTTTTTTCATCTAAAATGAAAGGACGGGTGCTTTCTTTGGCATCATGGATACTAAAATTGGGATGATACAGAGAAGATTAGCAGGGCTCCCAGGAGAGGCTGCCATGCAAATTATAAAGCACTCCATTTTTGTCAGCACTATTTACAGTAGCCAATTTATAGAAACCACCAAGTGCCCAAAGAAGAGTGGAAAAAGAAGATTTATATATATAGCTATATATAGCACACACACAGTGGAATACTACTCAGCTATTAAAAAATAAAATTAACCATCTGCAACAACATGGATAGATCTGGAGGGGCTGATGTTAAATGAAGTAAGTCAGAAGGAAAAAAAGACAAATGCTAGAGGATGACACTCATATATGGAATATAAACCAAACCAAGGAACACACGAAGCTAAATGAAAACAAACTCTAGAAGTCTGACTGCAGAATTGAGGCTATCAGAAGGGGGCTGTAAGTAGTATCGGGGGAAAGAGGGAGCAAAGGGCTACATCAGAGGATGATGGATGCTTTGGTGGTAGGTGCGGTGTGGTATCACACCACTGAAGAGGTGTAAGCCTACACACCTAAGTCTTACACAGTGGTGTGAGCCAATGGAACCTCAATTTAAAAAAAAGATGCAATTAAAAAAATAACAAAGTGAGGTCCTCCCTGGTGCTGCAGCAGGTTAAAGCACAGCACTAAGCTAAAGCCACTGCAGCCACAGCTGCTGACCCATCCCAACTCATGCTGCCCTACACCGTTAGGCACCGAGCAGTGCTGCCACAATGAGAACGAGCCGTCTGAGTCAAGACCTCTGGCGACTGACCTGAGGGATTGTTTAGTATCTCTATACTTCTGGGAGCTGAGATGCCCCAACTTTAAGATATATTTAATAACATGCCCTACTAAGATGACTGGATGAGGCAATGAGCATACAAAACATAAAACCTATAGGAAGGTAAGTTCATACTCTTCCCCATCACACAAACTACACTTAGAAACCTCATCTTCAAAGTCCTTCAAACAAAATTCTACCCCTTCAAGTCTGATGTAGATATCCACTTCTTTAAGGAACTACACACCCTTCTCTTTTCTGCACTCATAACTAACATGGTTCTCCTCTGATTATGTTTATGGAAGTGGGTTTGCCCCCCAAACACAGAAAACTAAAAGCTCTTCTAGAGCCAAGCACTATCCCTGGTGCTGGCCCAAACCAAGCTCATGATCAGCTTTCAATCACGACTTACGTGACATGATGATAAATGTGGCGTGACCACCATGTTCTCAGCTAAAAACATAATGTGCAGTTCATTTATAATCCCATGCATTATAAAGCACAGCTTCTAAATAGGTCACCCAAAATTGTGGCTGAAACAAGCTCAAAATAGACATGGTCCTGCTTTTCTGGTTCTCTTGTCATTTCTAGATATGAGTCTGCTCTGAGCATCCCAACTTTGTTACCTCTCAGACTGGTTACCTGCACCACTGTCGCTAAGCAGGTTGACAGAAAGCTCTTCTGTTCCACTGAAGTTCAAGAAGGACATGCCGTCACCAGGCTGGCGGGAAGTGCTGTGCCTGCAAAGAACAGAGCCCGGCCACCTGGCTTAATGCAGATCATCACCTTTTCTCCTGCCTACCCTGTATCCCAGGGGATTTCATTAGAAACAGAACTGAATATTCAGCCGCACAGGATGGCAACCACTGGATCTATCTCAGAGGCCAGCAGGCCTCAGGGCTTGCTTGTTCGCCGCTCTGGCCTCCGTGGCCTGCTCCGCCTCCCCTGGCGCCCCTGCTGCTTTTCCACTGCCATTCAAGATGCCTGCCCGTTCTGTCCCAGCCCTTTTCCTGCCAACTCCACGAGGAGGCTATGAGGTGCGTGAAAAGATAGACAAGTTAATCTGATAAAGCAGAGCAGACCCTGCTACATCCCTAATCTAACCTGTGGGACATTGAAGTGATTTGAAAGGGACCAAAGATGGCTTGCCAAGGCTTAAACAACTTGCTTCCTAAAACGACTCTCTGTAACATGTTCAGAGTTCTGGTTCAAAGAACTGTTTCTATGAACACAGGTTCAAATTCCCTTACATTAACGTCTACAATCAACATTGGAATTTCTCAGCAACCAAAATGACAAGCTATAAACATACTGCCCAAAACACATAGCATATGTATTTCAGCACTTGTTTTTACTTTTGACTGAGGTTTAGCAGAAACTCATGTTTGAGGTTTCCAAGGTGTACTCTGAATGAAAGTGAAAACTAGAGCAGGCCTACGTAACATGTCTGGCACAAATGTCAGGCTTTTTGCTTGCACTCGGCTCACTGAAGGGAGTGACGCTGACTAGCGAAGATGGCCCTGATCTCATGCAGTCCCTTCAAGGCTTACAAACAATATTCTGTCTGTACATTGTCCTGGTTGCCAGAATGCACTCTTGAGGTACCTTCCAGAGTCATGTGCACAACCTCACCTTCCAGCAGCTTCATGATACGCTAACTCCAGCAGCTCCGCAGAGGAGTGAGTTGAGTCCCTCTGCCCGCTGCCCTGCAGCTCCGCCATATTCTGTCGGGTCTGGTGATGGATCTGGATGGCCTCTCCGGATGGTCCTACCCAGACAAAGATCCACTGAGCATCTCTCCCACCTATCTGCTAGTGCTGTGCACTTAACTTCAATCTTCCTTATTTCCAGCTGCTGTGATATGGGTGTTGGAGAGTTAAAAGAAGAGCACACCAGAGAGGAACACAGATACGGCCCTCCAGAACCAGACAGGACATTTCCTCTCCCACTCAGGACTCATCCTTGGCGGTAGCCTCATGTTTGTCAATCTGTTCAGGCTAAAAAGATTTTAGAAGCCTCTATCTCATGACTGTCAACTGAAATGTTGGAGAGAAATACTGAGGTATAAGAGGCAGGAGGGTTAACACAAATGAAACGCGAAGGGAAATACTAAGCGACTATTAAGACATAAAATAATAACTGACTACAAGCAGAGGATGTATTTGTACAAAAAAGGCATCAAGTAGGAGATAAGTCAGAATTAGGAAGATCTAAAATACTTCCTGGAGAAAGAGAAGTTTTAGAGCTGAGTGCTAAACCAGGCTAGCAGGAAAGGAGAGGGCATCTGGTAGAAGAAATGTCAGGTGTGAAATCCCAAGCAGGGATGTGGCAAAACACATGCAGGAGACCACGCAGCTAGCTTAGGAAAGGAAAGAACCTCTGAGATGAGTAGGGGGAAATGGATAGCTGGAGAGCCTGGCCAACGAGGGAGTCAACTGGCAGAGCCCACTGGGCCGGAGAGTAACACGAAGGAAGCGGTGTTCAGAGAGCGCGTTAGTGACGAGTGTGTGATGGAGGGAGGAAAAGCACTGAAAACAAGAACTGAAGGACTGGGAAGAAACAGAACTCAAAGGCAGTAGTGGGGGGCAGTAAGAATGGAAAGACAGAGACACCAGAGGGAAACAAGTCGTGTGAGTAATTACTGCAGAGATACGGGAGACAAAAAGGCAATTAGGATGGACCCCAATTATAGCTCAAAGAACCAGATATATTTCTTACCTACTAAACCTTGAACAGTAAAAGTACCAAAGAAAATAACTAGATGTTTCCAGATGTTCAGCAGGATGGTTTCTATGAAAAACCATGGAGTTGACTCCATCTGCTCCTTCCTAGCCAAGGAAGAGTCCTTTAAGCTGAAGTTTAATTTTAGACACAACTTTATAAAACCTTACCATCATCTTCCCTAAAACAAAACAGATCAAAGTGGATGGATTAGGGAAAACAGAATTTGAAAAAAAAAAGAAACAGGTTTTTTTTCAATTGTCACAGACTCCCCATAGAAGACAAAGTAAGATAGCTCTGCAAAACCAAGACAGAAACATTAATATTCGGAGCTAGAGAAGGAGGAATGAACAGCAGGGGACATCAGCCGTGGGAAGGAAGGCAGGAGGCAAGTGCAGTCCCTCTCTGGTAGAAACGGCAGCTTTAGTCTGGCAAAGCGAGTTCACGTTTACAAAGTCCATTCCCCAGTCTGTCCTCTAGAACTCTGGAAAAGGCAATGTGGGCATGGGGCCCCCATCTTTCAGGTAGGGGTCTGGAGGCGCAGAAGTTAAGATATTTGGTCAGGGTCACACAACTGACTGGTGCTGAGGATAAGGACTATGAGCTCCCAGCCCAGGGCTCTTTCCTAAGCAACCAACTTACCCACAGGAAAAGTGTGCATCCAGCGCCTTCTATTGGATGTGAGCTTCATGGGCATTCGTGAGGGGGCAAAAGGGTTAATCAGTGCCCGCTGCGGCATGTATCCCCCAGGTCTAACGTGCAGCATGGATTCTGCGCTGCCCACGTGGAACCTCCCGGGTGCACTGGAATCTCGCTGCGGTGGCTCCATCATGTTCTCCAGGGCATCTGCTAGGTATTGTGGAGGCACAAGGAGAAAGCACAGAGCCACAATGAAACCAGCATTAGGCAGACCAACTGGCCAACGCTGACAACAATCTTGGACCTCATATGCATCAGGGAGTGAGAGAAATGAGTGAAACTGTCAAACTATGTGAAAATGAAATTCTGAATTAACTTTTTAAATACTTGGGAGAAAGGAGTTCCTAAATGACTGGCCCAGTGAAAGCACAGTTAAACCCAAGGATCACACATTACCAGAGGCCCTAGACTTCAAGCTGGGTACAGTGAATTAATGATAGGACTTGCGCTGTCACCCAAGCGGGTGGAGTGGGAGGAACAATAAAAGTAGACATTTGGTGACTGAAAGGATAGACACTGACAGAGATGTCAGTGTGTTCACTAAACTTGTTGTGATTTTCCTCTTAGGCACACAATGGCACTATAGTTTTCAGGCCCTTTGCAGTGAGACCAAATAACTCAGTTTCAGCAAATGGAACAGAGAGAAGTGGCATGCTTCAACTAAAGATCAAGACCATAATCTGTCTTGGTGCCTCCCTGGTGGCACAGGGATTGAAGGCCAGTATTGTGAGGCTATACGCAGCCACCGCCAGCATGAGTTTGACCCCTGGCCAGGGAGATGACCTACATGGGGCAGCAGATCTCTCATCTTTCCTGTTGTTCCTCTCAGTAGTGTATTTCAGTCAGTCTGCCTGTTCTGTTCCCCACTCCCATCTCTGGTGAATCCTCTCACCCCTACAACTCTGGCCGCTACCCCAGTTCTATTTATGCATAAATAAATAAATCTTTAAAATAAAAACAAATCTGGGTCCACTCTGGTGACAAACTGGGTGAAAGCACAGCACTCAAAACTAACCATAGCCAAAGCTGCTTCAACTGAGTTCGATCCCAGCCAGGGAGCTGACCCACATGGTGCAGCAGACCTCTTCTGTCTCTCCCACTGCTCCCCTCAGCAGTGTACTTTGTCAATCTGCCTGTTCTGCAACCCACTCTGTCCCTGGTGAACCCTCTCACCACTCCTGCATCTCTGGCCTGTATCCCAGTTCTGTACATATAAATAAATAAATAAATAAAACTGTTTTAGCTACTCCTATCAACCCAAAGCCTAGCAAAGATGTATATTAATTAATTATATTAACCAATTATACCAATTAATTGCATTCTATAATTAATATATACTGTTAAATGATATTATCAATTAACACATTCATTAATTTCATAAACTGATGTGCATTAATATTTCTCATTGCAAATTAGTGAACTGATGCTCTGGCTTACCAAATTAAAAGAAATACAGTCTAGTTAGCTATGGAAATAAAAAGGAAAAAGAAATTTACAATGTGAGCACATATTTTAGAGTGAGAAATGGGACTAACGGAAAGTACATGTATGGGAAAAGGGAACTGTTTCTGCGTTACATCAACTGCACGTGGGGGAGAATTCCTAAACATAACAAACAAACAGGAAATGAAGGCCTTCCAGATAGTCAATGAAATGCTTTTTGCCTTTCCCAATAAATTCCAAAGTATCACTGAAAGGCAATGAAATCAATCCTACTATTCAGATAATTTTTATAAAAACTACTTTCAAAGCTATTTAGATTAAATACAATTATTACCTCCTCAGAGAAGTTCTGGCTTTTAGAATAACAAAAGCTTTTAACAGATTTATATTAGCAAAGCTTTTGTTACAGAGCCTTCAAGAATATGTTCAGCAAAATAGGAGTATTACTGTCATACAAATTTAGAAATTTCTAGGTGGGAAAAAGCTAACCTAATTTCAAATGCATTAAAACTCTTCAATAATAAACCTAATTTATGTAGGTAACTAGGTACAGGTTATATTCTCTGCTCACATAATTAAATATCTGCTCCTCTTTCCTTCAGGATTTCCTTTTTTTTCTTCTTCAAGATTTATCTTTATTTATGCATACAAGAGCTGGAGTATAGTTCAGAGGTGGGTAGGGGAGGCGGTGAGAGGCTACACAAGAGACAGAGTGGGGAACAGAACAGGCAGATCTACTGAAATACACTGCTGAGCGGGGCAGCAGGTGAGACAAGAGAGGTCTGCTGTGCCACGTGGGTCAGGTCCCTGGCTGGGAATTGAATTCGTGTTGCAGTGGCTGCTGACAGTTTCATAGTGCTGAGACTGAACCCCTTGCGCCACCAGGGAGGCCCTCCTTTTTAATTCTTTGAACCAGTAAAAACGTCTCTTTTCCAATAACTAAAGTTTTCCTTGGCCCTTGGTGCCTAAAAGATAAAAATGCCCTAGGTCTGACAGCATCCCATCAACATTCTGGGTTAAAGAAAACACTCCCTGCCCTTTGGGAATCCTTCCAGGGCAACAGGAGGCAGCTGCGTGCAGGTATCATTTCTAAATCAGTGATAAGAAGTCAGGAGAGCTATGCTTCCACTTATGTCATGTTCTTGACATAACAAAATTACAGAGAAGGGGATCGATTACTGGAAGAGTGTAGCTATAAAGGGGTGGCGTAAGGGAGCCCTGCAGTGATGGAAGAGTTCTGTACTTTAATACGCTGGTGCTTATACAAATCTACACAAATGATAAAACTGCATGGAAATACATACCCACGTCAATGACTGCAGGAAAAACTGGGGAAATCTACATGAGCTCTGTGGATTACACCAAACTTCAGTTCCTTAGCTTTGATATCATACTATAGTTATGCAAGGTATCACCACTGGGGAAAATGAGATAGGTATAGGGGCATGCCTATCTGTTTTTCTGTGATTTCCCATGAATCCATTAACTTCTTCAAGATCAAAAACTTTGAAAAACAAAACAGGAAAACGCTGTATACTCTCGTGCAGGTACTGCTGGATGAACAGGAAAAACAGAGATGTGCACCTTAGTGAAATTCAGATAACAGGAGAAATCTTAAAGCGGAACAAGGATGCTTTAAGTATGGCACAAATGGAAATACGCAAGTGCTTCTAAGCCCCAGAAAAGCTTTTCATTAACATGTGAAAAGGTATAAAGTTTTAATGGCAGGGAAGAATGGATAGAGCAAAACAATACAATACATACATGTACAGTTATGGCCATTTATAGTCACTGCACTAGTATGGATATAATTAAGACATGAGACATCACCCTGAAACTGGCCATATATCCCCCATCCCTCAGACCAGGAAGGAAACTCTCTGACCTCGAGTGCTGGTGTAGCCCAGAGAGCTGCTGACTTCATACTGGTGCAGGTGGGGATGTGGGATCATCAGGATGTTGGCACTCCTGCCCAGGGAGCTGTCATCAGAAGCCTGGCTCCTTACTTCCTCAGGGGGCAGTGCACGGCTGGCCAGGGAAGGGCTGGATGAGACATCACAGTAGCTCACACTCTTTCGGCTGTGATTCTCCCGCTCTCGCACAGACCTGACAGGTGAGAGCCAAGTCAGCAACAAGCAGAAGCTGCTGTCCTACCTATAATTAAAACGTTAAACCTGTCACCAGCGCCAAGTGAGAAACCCCAATATGATCAGTGTGTGGAAAATACTGCAGGGGGTACTTTGCCTGAGAAATTTGAGATGTTCTTTAAGAAAAGGGGGACGTGACTGATGTTTTCAAATGGCCAAAATCCTAGGATGATGGCTATAAAGAAACACAAGTTTTGGTGTAACCTCGCCTATCTCCTATCACTGAAAATGGGGTAACCAGACATGATACAAAGAGATGCAAGAGAAAGTACAGAGCTCCACTGGAGAAATACATTAAAGAAAAAAAAAAAAGTGTGTGTGTGTGTGTGTGTGTGTGTGTGTGTGTGTGTAGAAAGAGAGAGAGAGAATCTAAACTTAATCAAGCCTCTAGAGATAACTGCTAGTTTACAGGAAATTCAGAGAACAGAAAGCAAGTTAAACATTATAGGGAAATAATGAAGAAAACATTCTATGTGCATGAAAAAAAAGAGTTTATAACCAAATGTAATATGTGCATCTTCATTAGATCCCAATTCAAACAAACCAATAGTACAAACACACCTTTGAGACAATCAGGAAACCTGACTGTGGCCTATCAGAGGCTATTAGTGTTGATTTTGTTAGTAATAAGGGTAATGTGATGACTTCTCTTTTAATTCTTCTTTGTCAAAGACATATACAGAAATATTTACAAGTGAAATAAAAAAGATACCTGCAATTTGTCTCAAAATACTCAAGT
This sequence comes from Condylura cristata, assembly GCF_000260355.1. Taxonomy (NCBI): domain Eukaryota; kingdom Metazoa; phylum Chordata; class Mammalia; order Eulipotyphla; family Talpidae; genus Condylura; species Condylura cristata. The sequence continues at coordinate 10,489,575 of NW_004567130.1, read as the reverse complement.
AAAACTTAAAATGTGCTGAAAGTGATAAAACAAGGGTTCATTATACACTAAGGGTTCATTATAGCAGTCTCTCTATTTGAGCATGTTTAAACAATTCCTTTTTTAAAAAGTTTTTTTTATTATTATTTTTTATTTTATTAAGAAGTATACCTTTATTTTAAAACATAAAACTCCCTAAGGGGAAAACCTCTGGAAGTGGTAGAAAGAAGGATCAAAAGGAGAGAAGCCCAATGGGGATGTAAAAATCTAGACTAAGAGTCAGCCAGCACTGACAGGCTGCCTCTCTCACATCAGAGCTGTTCTCTTGCCACCTGGAAGGAGATCCTGTTGAAGTAAGTACCAAGGGCTGACTACATATTCCTTATCTCAATACACTGCTCAGCTCAGTGTGGGGGACAGAACACTGATTAACTGGGTCTGTGCCCTCAAGGAACACACAACCTAAGTCTCTAAAAACACTAGGTCCTGCCATCTTTGATTTAGAAAAGAGAAAAGCAAAGGCTTTGGACTATGAAAGCATTTTAAATACTCAGAAGAAGAGTTCTATGTGTAGGGGAGTTGTTCTGAGCTCTGAACATTTCAGAATTGTTCAGATGAAATGAGGGGAAAAGACAGAAGATAGTCACATAGCCAATATAAACTCCTTTGCCACTCTCTGAAGAGATGGAATGTTCTTCCAATTGTTTGTGCTTAGATTCTTGCATATTTACAGAATGTGGAAAACAGACTAATTTAGTCACTGAGGGGGAAAAAACAAGCTGGAACTTTCTCTCACACATTCATAACAGAGTTCTACAGCGTGAACTAAGCATAGGAACCATAAAGCATAAAAACCAAAACTATAAAGCACTAAAAAAAATCTATTTATCTCAAAGCCCAATGTTAGACACAGTACTAGAAGTAAATATATTAGTAAACCTAACTAAGTTATAATTAACCTATTATATGAACAAGTCATCACCATGGAGCAAACTTTAGTAACTGAACAAGTTTCTTATCCTTTGGGACTAACAAATGTAAGACATTCTGTGCTCTAGAATCTACATATATTAACACCAGTCCAGTGAGAAGATTCCAGAATCTCTGAAATGCTTCTCTTGGCAAGGAAAAGCAGAAGAATGCTCTCCTTAGTTGGGAATAATACTTCACAGCAAACACAGCTAATAAAACAGATGGGTTAGACAACCAGAGGACCTGAAAACAGAATCCCTAATAATCCACATGGTATAGCTTCCATTTGGTTGATTTTACGTAAACCGTTTTCAAGGTTGCTCTCTCTCATGAAGGTCTGGCAGCAAATTTTATATCCACCCAGAGTGAATGTGGCAGAAAACCTGCAGGTGGCGAGGCGCTGAGCCCGCGAAGGTCCAGGGAGTCTAAACACTTGGGCATCATAAGCATCATAATCGACTTGGATGGGAAGGGCATTCTCAGATTCTTTTGGAGTCCCAAGAGCTGAAATACACAAATAACACAACTGCTATCAAAACACATTGAAATGGAATCCTTTAGAGGGTCCTGACCAAAAAAATCTGCAAGGCATAAGTGATCATTTCCCCCTGAAAAAAATGGCATCATACTCCATTCATCAAGTTGTTGATTAAGTGACTTATATGTCAAAGCACTAATAGTAAAAGGAAACCACTAGAAAAATGCCAGGTAATATAGTATTTCATTCTTCGAATCCCATTTTTTAAAATATCCTTTTAATATGCACGTTTAGTACTTTGAAACTTTCTACCTGCTCCCTACAAGTGACCTGTGGAAACACTGAAAAACATCACAAAGACTGTCATCATCCATTTTGTAGCTGACAAGACAAAAACATGCCAGGTAGTTAATAAATCTGTGAATACTTCATGAACTTCACATAATCTGTTGCTAAAGGTAAGCCAATTTGTTCAAAAAGTAATGAAAGGAAAACTAAAATACTCACAGGTATCACGGCCATTTTTTGCTTTCTCAGAAGCAGGCTGTAAAATAAACAGATAGTTAATCACTCCTTCCCTGGCTAGGACAGAATGTAATGCAAGGCACAGTGTGTAGCTGTTGCTCCAAGGCAGAGACCGTGCCACAGCCCTCACTCAGCTGACAGACGGGCAGGAGCTGCCACCCAGCATCTACCTACCCAGCGGTCAGGCCCTGCTTGGCCCTTATATTCTGAGCACTCTCACAACTTTATCCAACAGAGGCTTGAGCCCTACTTTACAGAGAATATTCAGTTCTAGTGAGAATAAGGGGCTTGCTCAAAGTCCATGACTACAGGTGGCCAAGCCAAAAGCTCTAAGCCCAACCCATCGGTGTGTCTGTGCTGCCAAGGTGAGGTTCTGATGACCCCAAACCTGGCTGCCTCCTCCCTCAGAACACTCCCACCAGAGAAGAGCCCTCCACAGGCCACCCAAGTTGCTGAAATGGACAGAAAACTCAGCACTAATTTTTAAAAACTTGGTTTTTTTTTTGAGCCCTTCAACCTTCCACAAAATACTATCCTTTCTTCTTTAAAATGATCATGTTGCAGAGAAGTTCTTCCAAGTCCCACTTTGCTGAGAACAGCTGTGGAGAAGGCATAAAGTTCCCAAGGCAGAAGGCCTTTGTGGGCAGAGTCCTGTCTCCCAGCACTTCACTACCAGACATGACCAACTTAGCAGTCCTCACAGAATTTCAAATTGCATGTGTTCAAATTCTTCCCTATTAGAAGAAAGACATTAACTTACCACCACCATCACCACACACACACCCCAAGGGGAAAAAGTAGCCCTGATATTACCAATGTAACACAACTCCAATGGGCCACTGTTACAGAGTTCAGCTTGGCTAGAAATTTGCAGATAGGTGAGAGCAAGCTGGTGTGACAACATACCTGACAGCCTGTTTTACTCTCCACTGTACATCAAAAATACCTTTTCAGGTTCTCAAAAACTGGCATTTTTGTTGGCTGCAAATTCCATTGAGCATATCTTTCCCAGTTAGCCATTTCTATTATTTTCAAGGTCTCACTACTATAAATAAAACCAGAGCAAGACCTATTCTCATATAATATTCTCACTGATTTCTTAGATTATATTGTTGAATGTTGAATTATCTGGTCCAATGGCATGGAAGATTGTATTACTCTTGAGGCTCAGCAGCTGAAATGCTTTCCATCAGTGTTTTACACCAACCAGGTAGGCATGTACTAATTTCACCACACTTACTAGCATTACTGGTAAGCTTTAAAACTATTCAGTAAGCCAGAAAAGAATCCTAGCCCTTTTCTGAATTTGTGATTTTTTACCTACTGCTAAAAAATGATTTCCCCTTTGTTGCAGTGTGTGTCCATGTATTTGGCCCTACTGGTATCTAAGCAGACTCTCAGCATCTGAATAAACGAATTAGACTATAATAAAGATAACTGCTAAATTTCTTGCACTCTGGGTTTGCCTTGTATTTATTTACTTATTATTTATTTAATGTACAAAATTTAAAAATTTTTCCAAGACACATACTATTTTTGATGTGTTTAAAATAAATCACTTTGTTGAGGTAACGGTGTGCAACACTCTGGAATGCGTTAGGGGCACAGGTTCCCACTCCTCAATGTTACCACCTCACCACTGAAGCATGGATAACCTGCCACCATAGTCTATTGGACCACCCCCATCCTCTGCTCTTCCTCCCCTCTTTCTCTGGGTGCATTAGTTGCTACTCAGATTTCTAGGATTTATTTTGGTTTGGTTTTGTCAAAGATTTATTTCTTAAATGCTATTCATGATCACTGGTGAAATGGGGGTTATATCAAGACCAAAATAAGTACGTTGGGTGAGACAGACCCTAAAAGCTGTTGGTTGGTGAAACCTACCTTCTTTCCTGCCAGTTTTATTCGTGGGGTGAAACTGTTACAAAAGAGCTGGCTTTTGGATGTGTAGAAACTGCAAAAAAAAAAATAGACAAGTTTATTAATCTAAACCTCAAGATGTAGCTGAAGTCCTACCTTGGCCCAACCCTCTTGTGAAGGCTTATTGTCTCAGGTATCACTGATCTCCCCAATTCTAGCTTCACTGGTAATTACTACAAAATCTTAGTCATTTTTTAAAAGAAGTCAATTGATTTATATACACAGGAACTGGGGTACAAGCCAGAAGTGCAGGGGGATGACAGGATTCGCCAGAAACAGAGTGGGGAGCAGAGCAGTGGGCAAGACAGGAAAGGTCTGTTGCTCCCCTCAGCAGTGTATTTCAGTTGATCTGCCTGTGCAGCTTTTTCCTCTCACCAGAAACACACCCCACATTTCTGGCCTACACCACAGTTCTACATAAAAATTTAAAAAATTAAAAACAAAACAAAACATTATTCTAAAGAAGTGATTCTCAGTAGGGGTGAGGAGCAAGGATAAGGAGCTGCTGCTTAGGAGACACATGGCAATGTCTGCAGACATTTTTGTCATACTGTCATATCTGACTGCAGGATCTGAGCTGTTGGCACCTTGTGGCTGGAAGCCAGGCACACTGCTCCACCACACCCTACAGGGTACAGGTAGGTTTGTCTGCTACTGCCCATGGAGCTAGAATAGTTGGATTTATGAATAACAGTGGAAATAAGTCGTCCAAGAGGGTTTTTTTTTTTTTAACTTGCAGTGAAGTTTGCAGCAAATGTTACAACTTTGGTTTCCCCATTTTTTGACAGAAGATTTTATAGTAAGAACATATTTCTGGAGAAAATGGCAAGGAAGTTATTCATTCTGCTATGAATCAAGATCACACCCACCTGTGGTTTATCCAGTGAGGAATATTGTAGTCATCACCCAGACGAGAGTCACGAGGGGCACTGCGATTATGCAGCTGCAGAGAAGAGAGTCAGCGATGATCAGCCAGAAAGCAAAACAGAATGCGGAACTGCTCCAACCTCTGTTTTTAGCAACCCTCAAAGTCACCTGGCCTGGAAGCTAGTCTTTCGTAAGCTAATCCCAAATCAAATTACCTTGAACAAGGGGACGGCATGTAATGGTTGCTCCCCCATGCACACCAAGTCTACACCAATTCCTAAAAAAGAAAACACAAGAAAAGTGGGAGGCAGGGAGGAGGCAGAGATGAATGTTCCCGTCTACTCACCATGTTATTAACTGGGTGAGACTATGAGGCAAAGCCGACGCGCATATGATTTAAAGCCTCCTCAGTGCTGCCTCCACAGCAAAGAAGTAAACAGATGTCTTTTCATCTTTCTCTTTACCAAGTCCCATCACACCTGCCATTCTCCAGTATTTGACAATTCGCCTTTAACTACAATGCAGATCATCATTTGTCAAAAAGACAACCAAGCCTCTTAGGAAGCTTCTAGGCCCAAAAGGAAAAAGGAACCTTGTGATCTCAGTGAGAAGTCAAACAACTCACATCACCAAACAAAGCTGCTTTAGTGGCAGTCTCTCCCAACTCTGAATTGTTGCTAAAACACAAATCAAACTGAGGAAGGCAGAGGACAGCGGGGTGTGAGTTGGGGTGTGGGGTAGAACACTACAGTAGATGATTTGAGGGAAATTCCCGAGGAGGGCTGATGGCACACTGGTTCCTTGAAATAACCCTCTGACCCCCCGCCACTCCCACCAAAGGGGTTCTCTAGTATCGAACATCCTTGGAAAACTCAGATTGTCAGTCATGCCATTAAGGATACACATGACCCACTAAAATTAAAAGCCATAATTAGTGAATCTGCCTAACTGTGTGTGATCCAACATTTCCCAAATCAACGGACCGTGGCACTGTTGGTGTCACCAAACATTATCATGTGCCTGGCTTTCTGGGACAGAGCACCGTGTGGCTCCTCACACGCTCAAAGCCAGGGCAAGCTCAGTGATACAGGAGCAGGAGAGGCACAGTCAGGCCACACTCATGGAGCAAGACTGCGGGAGCATTACCATTGTCTATCATCCGCTGCTTGGTCAAGATCATAAGCAGGCGGTCGACCTCAAACACGCCCACTCCGGGCGTGATCACCACTGACATCTGTCCGGTTCGATCAAAGTTGCGGTTGATGTAGTGCTTGTCGAACACTTGAAACAAAGCCAAACAAGACATCACAGTTTTCTGAAAGCACCACTGGCAAGCATTTCTGTGCTCTTGGAGCATTTTGCCCATTTTCCTATTATAGTAATTGACACATTCTGACCTGACTCCTAGATAATGGTGCACCTGTCTGTCTTTCCTCTTCTACATTAAGAACTGCCTGAATATTGGACTATGTCACTGTTGCTTGTTAGTCTTCCTGATTGAGATCTAGTATCTGCATCCTACAGCCTTACCTGCACAAATTTCATGTTGTTAATTTAAACCATCCAGAAATGAGCCTGTACTGGAACATAAAAATCACATGTTGGGCCTTGCCTGATGGCACATCAGGTTAAAGTGCAGCACTGCAAGCTAGCCACAGCTGCTTCAGTGTGAGTTTGATCCCTGGCCCCAGGGGTAATCCACATGGAGCATCAGACCCCTCCTGACCTGCCCACTGCTCCCCTCAGCAGTGTACTTCATCAGTCTGCCTGTTCTGCTCCCCACTCTGTCTCTGGTGAAGCCTCTCACTGCCTCTGCACCTCTGACCTATATTCCAGTTCTGTATGCATAAATAAATCTTTTTTAAAAATCACATTTAATGTGGCCCTCCCTGATGGCGCAGCGGGTTAAAGCACAGCACTAAGACGCTAAAGCCACTTCCGCATGAGTTCGATCCCTGCCTGCCTGGGAAGTGACCACATGGCACGGCAGATCTCTCTTGGCCCACCTGCTGCTCCCCTCAGCGGTGTACTTCGTTGATCTGCCTGTTCTGCTCCCTGGTCTGTCTCTGGTAAATCTCCTACCCTTCCCCTTTTTTGGCTTTTGCCTTGTTTTTTTTTGATTAATTAATTTTTTAAAAAAAAAATCACATTTAATGTAAGACAACTTTAAAGAAAGCAGATCTTACTATGACTCTGTAAAATTGGCAAGTTGGCTTTTTATTTTTGGCCTGTGCAATTCTTACTTTGGAAAATCAATGATATTCAAATATGACAAATGTATTTACTAGTTAAAAAAAAAAGTTCTAGAATCCTCAACATGAAGTGATCACACATCATCACTTTCACCAATGACCAGTGCCAGATGGAGGCCTAACCAGAGCTGGGCCGATCAGACTCACTGGCAGGAACGTGGAATGCTGAACAGACAGCAGAGAGCTGTGAGCAGAATTCGAAGCTTTGTGCTGCTCTAGGAATTTCTTTTGCTCTGGTTCATAATCCCCACTTTCCTAAAGCTTTTCCTGGCTGCTGCCCAAGCTCCTGTATCCTCAGAGCACGTTTCTCTTTTTGTTTAAGCCAATTTAGTAGGGTTTCTGCTGTGTGCAAACAAATTATCTTAACCAATATATAAATCCAGAGAAAAGCATTTGGAAGAAATCGCATGAGGCTGTTAACAATGATAATCTCTTAGAAGGGGACTGACAGTGACAGGTGTGGGGGATTTCATTTTTACTTGCTATACCTCTTTATTACTTGAATTCTAGTATGGGTTCCTTTAGTAATAATTAAAAAAAAAAACTTACAAGCAATTGAAGAATGGAATGGAAAATAGTAAGAATACTTTTTTTTTTTTAAAGATTTATTTTTTTATTTGTACAGAACTCGGGTACAGGCCAGAGATGCAGAGGGTGAGAGCAGAGGGTGAGAGGATTCAACAGAGACAGATTGGGGAGCAGAACAGGCAGATCGACGAAGTACACTGCTGAGGGGAGCAGTAGGGAGTCAGGAGAGGTCTGCCACGCCATGTGGTCACCTCCGGGGCAGGCGGGAATCGAACTCATGCAGAAGTGTCTTAAGCTTCTTTGTGCTGTGCTTTAACCCGCTGCACCACCAGGGAGGGCCAGAATTTACAGTTTTTAGTAAAAACACAGAGCCCCAGGAAGAGTGCCTCCTTGGGGGGCTTTGATCTGAGGTAACGTAACAAGCAGATGAAAATAGCAAGTTAATTACCCAACAGGAGACCTAAAGTCTAAATGTTAGCCATTACAACCACTGAATTAGAATTTACTGTTTTTAACTAATTTGGGAGGCATCATTATATGGTCTGGGTCTTTGGGCATTAGTAAAGAGAAGTTCAAAGCCACGTGGTTAAGACACCTGGCTACTGTCCTTACTCACCATTGAATGACAGATTGATGGCCTCTAGATAGTTTCCCTGTGCTGAGGTAGAATTGTCTCCTTGAGGAAAGCCCTCTGGAAGCAAAAACAAGAAAAGGAAAAATATCTCATGAAAGATGAAAGCTTAAAAAGTAGGTGTCTGGTTCTATGGGGCTTCCTACATTCTGTGACGAACACTACTGGATTTACTGCATATGTTATGGACTATTGGACTCACTTAGAAATAGAAACCTCACCCAAAACAAGCTACGCACAGCACTAGAAGGGAATAAGCATGAACTTGTTCAGCTCCAGCCTCCACCCTTTCCCAGCCACACCTTCTATCACATGGATGCAGTACCTGCCTGTTCCAGTCGCACCAACACTGGGTACTGGATGAAGAGTTTTTTAATGGTCACAAGGAGTGAAGTCCACTCTTCTCGCCTCTCATTCTGTACCACCACCCTGAAAGGAGTATTATCATAGCACAGGTATTGAACAGCTGTTAGATACAGGATATTAGGTCCTCTACAGGACTTGAGGGAAAGGAGAAGGTGGGGTTCCCAGAGTTAAAGGAATTTGTCATATAATAAATAATAAAATCAATGCATTTCAACAAACACTAACAGAAAATGTAATCCCATCAGAAGTCGCATGATTGAAATTAAAAACTTTTAAAATTGTCTTGAGATTGTATTAATGATCAGTGCTGCACAAGCATAGAGACCCTTTCACACACTGAATTACAATTAGGTATTCTATACGAAATGTTCTAAAAGACAACATGCATGGGCCTCCCTATTGGCATGGGGGTTAAAGTCTCAGCACTATCAAGTTACTGCCAGCCACACCACCACATGAGTTCAATCCCCGGCCAACGGGGTGACACACAGGGTGCAGCAGACCTCTCCTGTCTCACCTGCTGCTCCCCTCAGTAGTGTATTTCGGTAGATCTGCCTGTTCTGCTCCCCATTCCGTCTCTGGTGAATCCTCTCACCCCCCTCCCACACTCCCCTGGTCTACACCCCAGTTCTTGTATGCCTACATAAAAAAAAAAAAAGCATGTATATGTTTTTTTAAAAAAGATTTATTTATTTATGTATACAGAACTAAGCTACAGGCCACAGGTGTAGGGGCAGTGAGAGGGTTCACCAGAGACAGCGTGGGGAGCAGAACAGGCAGATCTACTGATATACACTGCTGAGGGGAGCAGCGGGTAAGAAAGGAGAGGTCTGCTGCACCCTGTGTGTCACCCCTGATGGGGATCGAACTTGTGCTGAAGCGGCTACAGTTAATTTCACAGTGCAGGGCTCTACCCTCTGTATGTTCTATTCTATGTATCTGATCAATATATCTTGGTCAGAAAACAAGGTTACTGAAAAGCGGTAAGTAGGAATACATTTACTCTCTACCTCTGTAACTATAAATTTTAGAGTCATGCTCATGCATTCCAAAAAATTAAATATAAAAAGAAAAATACACATTTCCATTAATCAACAAATCCCATGTCTAAGTCCCCCCAATAGCTAACACATTACTAAAGAAAAAGAACACAGCTGGTTAACAATATTAGTCTACCTAAGAAAATTTTATATTATTAATAACAAAACAAACAAAAAATGATCCCATTTTTTAAAATGAGTTAAAGCAGAGAAAGAGGGATTACAACTGAGATGGAAAAAAGACACAAAATAATGTAAAAATAAACAATTATAATTAAAAAAAAAAAAGCAGAGAATGATCCAAAGAAACATACCTCAGTTTTAAAAGGATATAAAAAGTAATAATGATAAATAATAAATAAAACCACAGTTCTCCTTAGATTACAAAGTCAGGCCAAGGGTAAAACAAAAAACACAGAAGATGAAAAAATGGGCAATAAGATGAATATACAAATCACCAAAAATAAAAAGATCAATAACCATGAGAAAACATCTACTCTCTTTAGAAAAATAAATGGATATTAAGATTCAATGAGAAACTTTTCCTCCAAACTACAACCTTGGTCACTCTTTAGAGCTTATCTTTTCTGAAGGAAAAAAAAAGAAAATAATTATAGTTATAAAAGAATAAAAGATTTACTGATCAGGGCCCTCCCTGGTGGCGCAGCAGGTTAAAGCACAACACTGAGAATCTAAAGCCACTTCCGCATGAGTTCGATTCCCGCCTGCCCCAGAGGTGACCACATGGTGTGGCAGACCTCTCCTGACCCGCCCGCTGCTCCCCTCAGCAGTGTACTTCTGTGATCTGTCTGTTCTGTTCCCCACTCTGTCTCTGGTGAAGCCTCTCACCACCCCTGAGCCTCTGGCCTGTACCCCAGTTCTGTACGCACAAATAAATAAATCTTAAAAAAAAATTTATTGATCATCTTTTATTCTTTAGGAATGATGTTACAAAAGTGAAAAAGGAAAAAAAGTTGGCACTTGGTGCTAGCTTGATACTCATCAAGGAACTAACTACAAAGAAACATGCTTATGACTCCAGGTGACAGTGTACAGTGGTGGGGAACAGAGTGGTCACTCAAAACAAAACCTACATAGTAAACTGTCACTGTAAAACAGAGACACACTGTATTTCCAAGTCTGAGGTCGGAGGAGAAACATCAAGGAGTTCCTAGAAAGAAGCAATCTAAGGAACCAGACTGAGCTAGTGATAGGGTAATGATTACAGCAATCCCTCAGGGTGATAACAGGTGAAGCCAGAGGTGGTGAAATGTGTCTATTTTCTAATGGGTTGGTTTTGACTTAAACAGAAATGCTTTTGTACTAGTAGACAGGAATAAAATGCCTTCTGAAAAGCAAACGGTTTTTAAAGTCTGCTCTGATGTCTGTCTAGTCTAGCCTCCACCTGAAGTAGCAATAACTGTGTGTTACATTTCTCCATGCTCCTGAGAATGTAAAGTCAAGGTCCTGCAGTTCCAGGCATTCAAGCAGCCCACTCTGGTAGCACCTGGTATGCTTCCATTGTCTCACAAACTGTCTCCTTAGTCAGTGGTTACTGTTGGGACAGCCAGACTGATGTGTACCCTGTGGGGATTTGATGTGCAGTCCAGGGCATCAGCGAGGAGGTCTTATTAAAAAGGTTCAGTGGAAATCTAGCCATGTCTCTGGAGACCTGGCCCCACTGACATTTTGGGCCAAGTGACTGTGCTGGGGGTAAGGGGTGCCAGCTGTCCTGGTGTCGCAGGCTGTTTAGTAATGTGTCAGGTTTCTATCCACTAGACGGCAGTTACAAACCTCCCTTTTCCCATCCACCTACCTCTGCCATTTTAACAATAAAAAAAATGTCTCTAGAGGGCCCTCCCTGGTGGGAAGCAGGTTAAAGTGCAGCACCTGGTCAGGGAGGAGGCCCACACGACACAGCAGACCTCTCCCCCTCAGCAGTGTATTTCAGTCAGTCCGTCTGTTCTGCTCCCCACTCTGTCTCTGGTGAATCCTCTCGCCCTCTGCACCTCTGCCTGTACCCCAGTTTTTAATACATAAATAAATCTTTAAAAAAAATGTTTCTAGATACCACACAGCTTTCCTAGGATGCAGCAAAATTGTCCAGTTGTTATCTCTGTTTTGCAGAAAATAAATAAAAACCACCATGGGATGCAATCACACAAATCCAGAAGCAGTCTTCTATTGCCTTCCTACTGAAAGACCAGCAAAATGAGTAAATAAGGCACTAGCTAAACAAGCAGAATCTTAGGCCCATCCCCAGCCCCTGAACTCTTTAGAACCAGCATGGCCGCAGGACCCCAGGGCATGGTTCACATGCACACTCCAGTTAGAGAACTGTTCTACAGGACTACTGACCCAAATTCTTTAAATCAAAAGTAAAGGAAAAGGGAAATTGCTTTAGTTTCAGCATAAGATTTAGATTTGAGACCAAAGGTAAGAATTCATTTTAGAGACAGATTTTAGTGAGGATGTACTAGATACTGGACATTATACAACTACTAATTTTGTTAAATGTGATAACCTTATGATTATATATAAAAACGACCTATTCTTTAGAAACACATAGAAACAAAATGTCATAATACCTATGTTTATTGTAAAATAAAATTTAGTCAAAAAACAGATGAAGCAAAGATGGTAAAATAACTGCTAAATCAAGTTGTTGGGAATATGGGTTCATTAACTATTTATGCTTTTCTGTGAGCTTGAAATCTGTCACAATCAAAAGTTTAGGGGCCTTCTTGGTGGTGCAAGGAGTTAAAGAGCAGCACTAAAGCTATCACCAGCCACTGCAGTATGAGTTCGATCCCCCGCCACAAAGGTGACCCACATGGTGAGGCAGACCTCTCCGTCTCACCTGCTGCTCTTCTTGGCAGTGTATTTCAGTCAGTCTGCTTGTTCTGTTCCTTACTCTGTCACTGGTGAATCCTCTCACCCCCACCCCCCCACACCTCTGGCCTGTACCTCACCTTCTTGAATGCATAAATAAATAAATTTAAAAATATATATATATATATAAAAGTAAAAGGTTTAGAAAGTGGTGGCTCAGGGGTTAGTCTCAGCAATATTAAGCTATCACCAAACTCTGTGACATAAGTTCAATCCCTGGTCATGGAGCTGACCCACATGGCGCAGCAGACCTCACCTGTCTCACCCACTGCTCCCTCAGCAGTGTATTTCAGTAGCTCTACCTGTTCTTTTCCCCACTCTGTCTTTGGTGAATCTCATTCCTGCCCCTGCTCCACACTTCTGGCCTACACCCCAGTTCTTGTATGTATAGATAAATAAAAATAAATCTTTAGAAAGTCTAAATGCAGTGTGGTACACTGAACTATTCTGAAACAGAAAAAAAAAACTATGTATAAAAACTGATAAAATGTGAAAACAAAGCCTGACATTTAACTAACAGTAACATATCAGTGCTAATTTCAGTTTTGACTATGAGAAATGTTTGAAAATGTTAACAGAAAAATTAGGTGAAGGGCGGCCCTCCCTGGTGGCGCAGCGGGTTAAAGCACTGCACTAAGAAGCGTAAGCCACTTCCTCATGAGTTCAATCCCCGCCTGCCCCGGAGGAAATCCACATGGCATGGCAGACCTCTCCTGACCTGCCTGCTGCTCCCCTCAGCAGTGTACTTCATCGATCTGCCTGTTCTGCTCCCCACTCTGTCCCTGGTGAATCCTCTCCACATCTCTGGCCTGTACTCCAGTTCTGTATGAATAAATAAATCTTTAAAAAATTAGGTGAAGGGCATATGGGAACTCTTACTCTCTTTTTAAATTCTCTATAAACTTTATTCACTATTCAGTAAATCCAAAATAAAAAAGTCATCCTTTTTTAGGGAAGAAAACAACAACAAAGAAGAAGGAAGGCAGAGAGACAGACAGACATAGTGAAGCATCCAAACATACTTATAAAAGTCTTCATAGAATCGACCTTTATGATCCTGACGAATTGAAGTTCGGCTGATTTCAGGAAATTCATCTGAACAAGAGAAAATGAAGCATGTAGATCAGATTTAAAAGAGAAATTCAGTTTCTCCACTACAATTTTGGGTTGCAGATTTGCATCAGAAAAAGGAAAGGATAATTATATATCTAAAAAACTAAGTTGGTTTTAAGATGAATCATAGTCCACAGACTTCTCCACTAAAGGACTGCTATTTTCTTTTTTGCTCCGTCATCATAACAGAGCAAGTGAGAAAGATAAAGTAATGCAAAGGAAAAAAATGACACGGTTTGGGATGGGGTGGGAATGGGAGGAGCTCATCAAAAAATAACTGTAGGAGACTTACCAAGAGATTTTGCATCATAGAAAGTTCTAGAAAATAGGACCACTGTCACTTCATGACTACAGTTCTTCTCCTAGACATGAATAGAGAAGAGGACTCAGTTTTATTTTATTTTCATCACTTTGAAGCAGCCTACATGAATATATAAATCCTAGGTTTAGCAGTGGTACACATTATTGGATGCCATGTAATTGTAGGTTACACAACAGTGGACAGAGCATGGCTGAGAGTCCGAAGACCTGGACTGAGTCCCGGATCTGAAACTTACCACTATGTGACCTTGGGCAAGTTACCTAAAGTCTCAGGAATGTGGACAGTGTTTTCAGAACTGTAAATCACAAGTATAGTATGGGTTGCTATCCCCTAGCTCTTGACTTGACATGAAACAGGTGAGCTCAGCATTAGAGGATCATGATTTGTGCCTCTTTAGTGATTTTTAATTTTTCTGAACTATGTAGTTTAATAAATAAGAACAAAATCCATGGTGGTGGGTATAATTATCATCTTACCACTGTCATGGAGAACTGGGTGGGGGCTGTTTGGGATGCACAGGTAAAATGAAAGCAATGAATTACCTTTTGTCTGAGGAGGGGATTTGTGAGAATAAATATTTCCATGGAATCAATGTTCTAGAAGTAGGATGTTTACAGATGGCATGGAATTTGGCTTGCACCAGTGAGCCAGCAAGCTCAGTTTCAGTTTCTCTTGGGCCTTTAAAGACAACAGCTTACACTAACCAATACCATTTCTAACGTAACTGTACTTACAATTCAGCATGCACCATGTAAATATGCAACACTGTACTTAGTGACTATGCAATTCAGCATTTAACATGTAAATATGCAACTCTGTGCACGTTCATACAGTGTTCTATGGATATATCTCAAGTGGGCAAAAATTCCTAAATACAAGCCATGGTACCAAAAGCCAAGTGTGAGGAAAGAGTAGACCTTTATTAGTCACCAACTAATTTACTGGACTCCCAGTGCTCCAAACTCAGCTCCAAACTTATCTAATTTTGGTATAAGTGATATATAGGGAAAATGCCTTACAATGAGTTCTTGCGGTCTCTCAACTCATACGTGATGGAAGAGATAACATACAGCAGTAATGACATGGCTTGGGGATTACAGACATAGGACAGCACGGGGGTTATGTCCTCAGGTTAGCTCTGAATAAAGAGATGGAGCAGGACTACAATATTCACACTGCTTTTACAGACTATTGACTATGGGCAAGTCAATACTTTTGTTGTACTTTTCCTGCCAATGTAACAGGGACATGAAGTTAATAAAGAAAGTATGGATAAAACACATGATACCCGATATGTCAAATTACTCAATAAATGTTAATTAGGAGCACTAACTGCCATTATTTAGACTCAGAAATGAATTCATAAGCTCCCCTACTCAATTGTGCTACCCACAATTTGAGCTGCAAGTTACTCAAAGTAGAATCTAGGGGGAATAAACAAACTTCACCTATTTGACTAAATCAATACAGGGTAGTTACAGAAAATTATTTCATGTTCAAGCTCTTGCTTTAAAATTAAGTACTTGATTTTGAAAAAGAAATCCTAATAGTAAAGTCCTACTAACTAATGATTATGCCGTTATTTTATGCCTATAGTTAATCAAACATACACACACAGGATCTTGGGCTAGGAAACACCTATATGAAGGTTTTCTATGGACTGAAATAGCCATTATGTGACCCTGGGTGACCATCTGTTTGGCCCACCTCTAAAACAGTCCCTACTGTGCATTTTCCTTCATGCCCCATACACAGACAGACACATAGGCTTTCTTTCCCTTGTTCAGCTGCAGGACTAAAGAAGTCTCCTAGCTGGTGGGCTTACTTCTAGACTGACCCTTCACCAAATTGCCCCTGACTATAAACTACTCTGCCTCAACTTCTCCCCAGCTTTCAGCTTTCATCACATTGACCCTCTACTCAAGCGCACTTACAAGTCCCACTTCTTATTAAATCGAGTTCAAACTGCCTGGCTTGACTTGACCCTATCCCTCTAATCCAATCTTATTATTTATCCCCCAGAAGCCCTCTGTGCATCAATTAAGACCATCCTTAACACTCATGCCCTTTTCATCCCTTTGTTCATGCTCTTTATCTGAAACGCACTCTCTGTCTTCCTTTACAACCTTTCAAAGCTTCCTCAACCTTCCAAGCCAAATTCTAAAGCAACCCCTGAAACACATGGTTTACTGTTGTTCCAGATACACAGATCCAACCTTCTCAGGTCTACAAGTTCTCTGACGACAAGCATCTGTTTATATTTCTTTAGAGTTGAAGGCCACTGATGCCACATTGCTGAAAAAGGAAAATGGAACTTAGGTTCCAAGAGACTTAGATCCTACTGAGACCTTACTACATGTAGACACTTTAAAATACTTTAAAAGGTAGGGATTACTATTACCTCTAGTTTGCAGATAAAGAAATACAGACAGACATTATATACTTCTCCAAGATTAAAAAATCTAATCAAAGCAGAACTCAGTCTGCTTTCATCCAAACTCCACTCTTTTCTACTACATAGTGTGCCCTCAAACATCTCTTCTATTTAGATCTGATTCATTTTGAGTTAATTTTTGCATATGATGTGAAAGGTCCAAATTCATTCTTTTGTATATGAATATTCAGTTGTCTCAACCATTTGTTGAAAAGACTGTGTTTTTCCCTCAAGGGCTGACTTTTGCATGCTCAGTTTTATTCTGTGTATCTATCTTTATGCCAGTACCATAATGTTTGGACTGCTTTGAATTTGTAGTAAGTTATAAAATTAGGAAGTAAGAGTCCTCCAACTTCGTTCATTTCTTAAAAGATTGTTTTGGCTATTCAAGATGCCTTACAATTCCACTTAAGTTTCAGAGACATTTCTGGGGGGAAAAAAAAACAAAAACAGGTCAAAGAAAGTTGGTTAGAGACTATATATATTTGTTCTGATTTGCTTTGGGTAGTACTGCCATTTTAACACTAAGTCTTTCAGAAACATGGGTTGGTTTCCATCAAATTAGGTCTTCATTAATTTCTTTTAGCAATGGTTCATAAATGGTATACAAATTTTGCACACCTTAGTCCAAAGAACTTTACTCTCTCTGATGCTCTTGTAAACAGAATTTCCTTTTGAAAAATTAATTTAGTTTTTAATTTCCTCTGACTTGTTCATTGTTGCTAAAACATGACTAACTCTGTTCATTTTGCATCCTATAACTTTTCTGAGTTCACTTATTAGCTCTACTAGTTTCTGTGGATTTTAAGGATTTTCTACATAAAGGATATCATCTGTGAGTAGAGACAGGCTTACTTCTTTCACAATATTGGATATCTTCTACTTCCTTTTCTTGTGCAGCTATTTTGGGTAGAACTGCCAGTACACTGGCACATGCCCACTAGCAGTAACTCCCTTCTACCGGCTCCTCTGGCAACCACCAATGTACTTATCTTGTTTCTGGCTTTAAGGGGAAAGGTTTTCAGTCTTACATCACTCAGCTTGACCACTAGCTGTTGGTTTTTCATAAACGGCCTTTATCATGTTCTGGTGATTAAGATAATTTAAATGAGTTTTATCAATTTAGGCTTTATCTAATACATCTCAGTTAAAGACAGATCAATAGAAACACAGTATTAAAAAAAAAAGAAAATATACTTTTAAAATCTGCATTAAGTAATGAGTTGAGATTTAAATCAACAAGATTTGGGGACCTCCCTGGTGGCGCAACAGGTTAGGGCACAGCACTACAAGTGAGCCGCAGCTGTTTCAGTGCGAGTTTGATCCCCAGCCCTGGAAGTTGATCCCCAGCCATGGCAGCAGACCTCTCCTGTCTCGCCCACTGCTCCCCTCGGCAGTGTATTTTGTTGATCTGCCTGTTCTGCTTCCCATTCTGTCTCTGGTGAATTCTCTCACTGCCTCTGTACCTCTGGCCTATATCCCAGCTCTATATGCATAAATAAGTCTTTAAAAAAAAATCAAGGAGATTTGGTGCAAAAAGACACATACCTTCCACTTGGTAAAAAGATCAGCAAGGAAACCATTCACAGCTTTCTCAAAATATAGATCTCCTGAAAAGAAACAGTAAGAAAATGAGAATGATCTTTATTTCTTGCTTACAATTTCTTCTCTTAAATGAATAGACCAGTGAAAAAGAAAGTGGGTCTTGCTATATTGCTATATCTCAGAACAGGGAGACAAAGCCTCACTCAGAATAACAGGCATGACTCCAAAGCAAAATTCAAGCTTGAAAATGTTTGAGTGATAAAAACCAGGTTCTATCCTCAGAATGAGAGAACCACCTAACCTCTAAACATGATTATTTTAGGGTGATGCTTAAACTTTGCTAGATGATGTTGGAGACCCTGGGCATTCACTGAATAATCATTTGCAGTTCCTGCTATTCTTGAGTGACTGATCACCCCCAGCAAAAATTAATTTGCAATTTGCTAAACACCAATTTGAATTGCATACCATGAGGCTGGTTGTTGGACACAGTATCCACACCTCACAGCAGCTTCACTGTTTTCGCCTCATAATATAATAATTCTAATAAATGAGACAAACATGGAGATTTCCAGGAGTGGACAGGAAGAGAAATGAACGGTATCCCAAAAAGTATTGGTTTCTACCTTAGACTCCTCTGACTTTCCATCCTATGTGAACTCATAGAATAATTAAAGATCAAGAGGTCAGCTTTTCCATGAATACAGCATTTCATGGAATTCATTATACATACATATTAATATTGATTTCAGCACTTGAGGATTTGCAAAGATATCAGGACATATTTTTACAAAATGTCAAGAGCTTAGCGTAAAATGACACCAATGCAAGGGAAAACCAGAAAATTCTTTCCAGTGGAGTTATAACCAGCACTATCAAACACTATCGAACAGTACCATAAATATCAAAATCCCACATTTCACAGCTCATCTGAATAAATATGTAAACCATAGCCGATGTAGAACGGAACACCACCTGAAATAAATAAAAATATAACCATTAAAAACAATGGCGCAGTAAATAGAAACTGTTCGACAGATATGTGAAATCCTCATGTTCAAGTACTGAGCTGCAGGAGGCTATGAAAGTAAAAAATTCTATCACTCTTATTGTTTTTTAAATATATATTTTAAAATGTATGCATACAAGAGCTGGGGTGTAGGCCAGAGGTGCGGGGAGGTCAGAGGATTTGCCAGAAACAGAGCAGGGAACAGAACAAACAGATTCACTGAAAAAGTCTGCTGCACCATGTGGGTCAGCTCCCTGGCTGGGGACTGAACTCATGTTGCAATGGCTGCAGATAGCTTCGTAGTGCTAAGACTCAAGCCCTTGTGCCACTAGAGAGGGCCCACCTATCACACTCTTAGAAATTGATTTAGCAACATGGAAACTGTTGTATTGTTTCCTGTTACCATAAGCTGCTTACCTTAATTGAATTAAAATAATTATATATTAAAATAAAAGCAAAGGTGTATGCACTTTGTGATTTTAAGATATAAAAGTTGTGTGGGCCTTTTTTTTGTTTCCTATGGGCCTTCTGACAACAATGTAGAGAGACTGAACATTATTGAACTGCACATTTTTAAATGATAGTCATGGTATATTTCAGTTCTCTTACCTCCAAGCCCCCCTCTACACACACAGCATTGATGGAAGAATTTTTCTCATTGTAACAAGGGATTTCAAAAAGCAAGCTTCATCCCTGGCATGCTGGGCATTGAGGAGCTTCTAGTAGAGGATAAAAACATGCAAAATACTGGCCTAGGATGTGCCAGTTGATGAGTCGCCCGCCTAGAAAACCGAGATGCATATTGTGCACCTTCTGTACCCAAAATGCCATCAGGAGAAGTCGTAGTGGATTTCTGGGTGGTGTGCTTTACCACAAAGTCCCTTTCCCAATCCTTCCTTTTGCCTCAATGATGGCAAGCAAAATATAAATCTCTGACACACCACTGGTTTATTGGCGACCACATTCCTTAAAGACAGAAGTCTCTGGGCATAATAGCACTCAATAAATTCTCTCTAACTCTCAAACACACAGAAATGCAAAGACTTGAAAGAAATATCTCTCTCAATATGTTAACTGTGATCATCCTGGTGATTAGCACTATGAGAGAATTTGCTTCTTTTTGCCTATCTCTAAATTGGGAAACATTTCAAAAAATTGAACAGGAATATGGTCTACATTTTTTTAAAATAAACAAGCAATATTCTTGTAATTTTTAAAGCTAACACTTTTAAATTGAGGTAACACTGTTTGATAGTAAATGTTTTAGTACAGTGTATGTCCAATGTATGTTATCACACCGTGCCTATTACCCAAAAAAAGCTTAACTTTTAAAAAGCTAAACCTTTCAGCAAAATTATTCTAGAGATAGAAGCAGACCTTTGGCTGCAAAGAGGGATTCTTAAGCAATGTAAATGTTCTCTATTTGACTACAGTGGTGGTATTATATACATTAGTCAAAATTCAACAAAATACACATTTAAAATGAATGTTTTATTGTATGAAAACTACATTTTCATAAGTTGATTAAAATATATATTTCTAGATCTGCATAACTCCATATTTATAAAATAGGTACATAAATATATAAAGCATTATTTTTAGCTATGGGTTTGACAGTTTCTCTAAATGTTCTCTACTCTGAAACTATAAAAGTTTCAGTTACTGTTATATTTAAATTATCCTCCTGCTGGTCCCTTCCATTTTTTTTTATTTAAAAATTTTAAAGATAAAATTCATACAACAAAACTTGCTATTTTAGCATCTTCAATTCAAGGACTTTTAGCATATTCACAATGTTATGCAGCCATCACCATTATCTAATTCCAAAATATTTCCACTCCAAAAAGAAACCACATACCCACTAGCAGTAACTCCCTTCTAACCGCTCCCCTGGCAACCACTAATGTCCTTTTCTGTCTCTATGGGATCTGTCTACTGTGAACACTTCTTTTATAACTGGTTTCCTTCATGCTTGTTGTTGCAATAATCATTACTTTTTTAATTAAGTGACATTCCTTGTGTGGCTTTACTTTGATCTGCTGATGAACATTTTGGGTAGTATCATCTTTTTGGCTATTATGTACAATACGGCCACGGAGATGTGTATGTCACATAAGTTTCAGTGTGAACATAAATATTTTCAATTCTCTCTGGTATACACCTAAGAATGGGATTGCTAGGTCCTATGGTAATTCAATGTTTAATTTTTTGAGGAGCTGCCAAAATGCCCCACAATGGCTGTATATTTTACATTCCCACCAGGGATTTAAGAGGGTTCCACTTTTTCCACATCCAAAAATAACACTTGTTATTTTTCTTTATAAAAATTTAAATTTGACTATAGTCATATTAGTGAGTCTGAGGTGTTACCTTATCATGGTCTTGATTTACATTTCCCTAGTGACAAATAGTGCTAAGTATCTATTCTTGCATTTATTGACCAATTGTATATCTTCTATGTGTATACTTTTTCGGAAAAATGTCTATTAAAGCCATTTGCTCACTTTTAAATGAGCTATTTTGTGTTCCTTTTTTTTCTTAAGCAAATCAATCATTTCTTATTTTTGAATGTCTTTCAAAGGTACTTTGAAAGGTTCTTATTAATGCTATTTAACTAGAAAGCTAGCTTACATTCTAGTTAGAAATGTTTTCTGTATTTTAGTATTTATACAGTCATCTATCTCTATTAGCCTGAAAATGTTTCTATTCTTAACTTAGAATTTGGGGTACTTTTGAATTATTTCATTTTAAAAACTTTCAAATATACACAATGTTGAAAAAAATTATACAGCAACACCCACATACCTTATACCTAGATCCTAAACATGACATTTGCTTTGTTATTGACCGCCACCATCTATCCATTCCTTCACGCAACAATTACATCTACCTTAATTTTTCTAGGTAAAAATAAACTGTAGTCATCTATACTCCCTTTCTATACTTCCAATTTCTTAAATCTAATATTTGTGGGCTGGAAAACTAAGTAATGAAACAGGTAATAAAGTTTATCTAAAGAGGTCTTGTTATGTAATTAAACTTTGTAACGCTGATTTTTTTCTTACACTAAAGTCTCATGCTGCTAATTAATCAGATTATGAATTCTTAAGTTGGAGGAGAAAGTCTAAAATTTCTGTTGACAAACATTTAAGAAAATACTAAATGCAGGAGTCATGCCAGACAACTCTGGGATGTGAAGGTAAAAGACGGCCCTTGTTCTTACAGCTCTCACAGTGCTTATGGCCAGGTGGCAAGACACTGAAGCAAAATGATCCACCAAGGCATCCACAGTGGGCTAAGTGCTGACTTACGCACAGATCAGGGTGCTATGTGGGCCACTTCCACCCGGGAAGGTTTTCAGGAAGCAGGAGCCTGAGATGTGTGCTGGGGGATGGATGAGTCACCTGGGACAGGGGGAAGGCAGGGCCTAAGCACTCCAGGAAGAGCAGAATGCAAAGACAGTGAGGAAAGACTGTGGCATTTTTGAGGAACAGTGAATGGTTCTCAAGACAAGGACAAGGCGGAAGGTGGGGCACATGGGCAAGGTGCCAAAATGAGTTCCAGACTCAACAGCCTCCCCGATTTCTCCATTCACATGGCCAATAGGCATCTCACAAATCAAGTTTTTTCATTTCCTCAACCTATCCCTCCCTAATCTTCCCTAGCTCATACATACTTCTACCATCTATCCACTCAACTATCCAATGCTTCTCTTTCCTTCATTCCTCACATCAAAGTTATCAGCAATTCTGTCAATTCTACTCTGAAATATATCTCAAATTTGCCTCCCACATTTTTTCATTGCTATGTCTCCCCCCTGGTGTACGTCACCGTCTTCTAACGTCCTAACTTGTGTCTCTGCTTCTACTCTTGCCCTGACAAACAACTATCTACATCAGAGCCAGGGGAGCTCAGCAGGTGCCATGGATGCCTACTCAAGACTCATTTATCCCAAATAATGAGAAACTGGCTCTATCTGGAGGCAAGGGGCCCCTCAACCTCTTTAACAGCTATATGTGACTTAATTCTGGCTAGGAAGATGTAACGGAAGTGCTGTGTGCTTAGAGGAAGGGAAGTGGCTAGAGGGACACCCCTCGTCTTTCTTGTATTTCTCCCATCTCTGCCTAGAATCTGGATGTAGTTACAGCAGCTCCAGCTGCATCACAGAAGCCCAATTTTGAGGATGGCAGAACACAGAACAGAGGCCAGAAAGAGCATTAGGTCATCAATAATTGTGACACCATCACAGCAGCCATCAATTGCCTACAGGTGGACTTCTACGGGAGATAAAAAAGTTGATCTCCTTTTGTGGCATCACAAACATCAATTTGTCACTATTACTTTATGCTTTTGATTCAATAAAATCCAACTGAATAAGCTTTTATAAAAACACTGGTATCCAGATGGTTTCACTCATAGCAGGAGTATAATGGACCAGGCAAGAAAATAATAATAATGAACAGCTATATACCAGAGACATTTTATGGGGGTGGAGTGGGGAATGGGATCAAAAACAGTTGGGGGAGGGAAATGCACTGGACTATGGTGATGGCACACGGTGATTTGGTTATGGGAAGCCCACAGGGATTACAACTGAGATGGAAAAACACACAAAATGATGGAAAAATAAACTATTATATTATTTTTTTAAAAAACAAAGAAACACTGGTATCAATCCTTCATTTAAAGTCCTTCAATGAGGGCCTCCCTGGAGGTGCTGGGGGTAATGTCTCAACACTATTAAGCTATTGCCAGCCACTGCAGCATGAATTCAATCCCCAGCTAGGGACTAAGTGATCTATGGTACAGGAGACCTCTCCTGTCCTGCCAGCTGGCCCTGTCAAGCAGAGTATTTCAGTAGACTTGCCCGTTCTGCTCCCCAATCTCTCTGGTGAATCTTCTCACCCTCAACACCTCTGGCCTATACCCCAGTTCTTGTATACATAAGTAAATAAATCTTTAAAAAAATAAAATAAAAAATGTATCATTGGTTACAAAAAAAATCAGCTAAAAAAGGCTACATACAATTTTATTCTACTTTAACAAAATGCAAAAAAAAATACTATTTAGAATAAGAAATTATATAAATATATATGTATTAACATAATGCAAACAACAGGATACTACAAAGATAAAATTTAAATAGTGTCTACCTTTAAGAGAAATGAATCTCACTTAGGAACATGCGGTAATATCTGTGGGTATTTTGAGCTGTAATGACTTGGAAGGTTGTGGGTGGAGGCTGCTATTGGCATCTAGTGAGGAGAAGCCAGAGATGCTAAACATCCCACAATATACACACAACAGCTCCCACGACATTACTGGCATCTGGGGCCAGATAATTCTTTGCTCTAGAGGCCTGTGCTAAAAACTGCAACATGTTTAGCAGCATCCTCCACACAACCCAGCTGTGACAACCAAAAGTGTCTCCAGACATTGCCAAAGTTCCCTGGAGAGGCAAAAAGTCACCTCTAGTTGAGAAACACTGCTGTTAAGGGAGGAGGCAGAGAGATGGGAACAAGAAAGAGCAGACAGGTGGCTTCATAAGCACAGGTGATGTTCACAGTGGCTCAGTGTGGATTTTTCCAACCAGAATAGAGTCAGGAAGGAGGAGATACCTTTGCAGTGATTTCTCTTCATGAGTACTGACACAATCTTCACTTTTGTTATATATTAGTGGGCTTAAAAGCCTATAAGCTACACTCTATCTCTGCATCTTCTGATTAAACTCAAGCAGAAAATGAAAATCAACCCCAAACTGGAATGATCCAACGGTGGAAGATTAGAATTGTAGGGTTCCTGAAAATATTATTAACGGGAGGACAGTAGCAATCTTAAGATATACAGGTTTTGCTTATTTCTGTTTTTTTTTTTTTTCAATTTTAATTTCAGGGCTTAATCATAATGGTATGGGAGAATAAAACAAACAAACAAAAAAAAAAACAAAAGCATTTCATAGATCTTACCCTGGTATCTTCACTGATATAACCACACATGACCTTCTCATTCTTGACCCATAGCTCACCAGCCTGTGCCCTGAAAGGATACACACACACACACACACACACAAACACAAACACACACATACACACATTATTACAAGTCTTACATAAACCAAGAAGAAATAGAAGCAACTTTTGGATTGTTTGCTCTACTGTTACTGATACCCAAAAGATGCGCCACTATTTACAATAGCTAAGAAAGGTCTCCCTGTTGGCGCAGGGATTCTCAGCACCACCACCTCAACAGCCCACAGAGAGGATCAGTGTTTGATCTCCTCCCAGGGAGCTAACCCACATGGTGGAGCAGACTGCTCCTGCCTCACCCACTGTTGCCCTTAGCAGTGTGTTGTAGGTACCCCTTTTCTGCTCTCTCTAATAAATCCTCTCACCCCTGCATGCCTGGCCTACACTCCAATTTTTGTATGCATAAATAAAAAAATCTTTAAAAAAAATAGCTAAATGCCTCAAAACAACCTAATGCCTCAAAACAGATGGCTGGATCAAGATGTGGTATATGTATACAATGGAATATTATTATTACCAATCAAAAAAGATAAACTCATGCCATTTGCAGCAACATGGATGGAGCTGGAAGGGATCATGCTCATTGAAATACGTCAGAAGGAAATAGAAAAATATTGGGTGGTTTCACGTATAGAACATAGGGAACATATAAGGAATCAAGAAAAAAAGGCAAAAATATCAGGCAAACTATAAATCAAATCAGACATTCAGTTGGGGAGAGGTAAGGAGAGTGTACAAAGCATGGAACAAAGTACACAAGAAAGTGTGTAATGGTTCAGAGGTATCCCGGTGGTGTGTGTGTGTGTGTGTGTGTGTAAATGTGTGTGTGTCACACACAACATAAAGCATGAAAAACTATGGGCTTCAGTTAATAATAATGTATCAAGGCCCTCCCTGGTGGTGCAGTGGGTTAAAGCACTGCACTAAGAAGCTAAAGCCACTTCAGCATGAGTGTGAATACCGCCTGCCCTGGAGGTGACCACATGGCGTGGCAGACCTCTCCTGACCAGCCCGCTGCTCCCCTCAGCAGTGTACTTTGTCAATCTGCCTGTTCTGTACCCCACTCTGTCTCTGGTGAATCCTCTCACCACCCCTGCACCTCTGGCCTCTGTACCCCAGTTCTGTATGCATAAATAAATCTTTAAAAAAATAAAAATGTATCCATATGGGTTAATAAGTTATAATAAATGGACCACACAAAAACAAAATGCCAATGAGGGAAATTGTTGGGGGGGGGGGACATATGGGAACTCTACTATTGCTCAATCTCTATAGATCCACATCTGCTTTAAAAATAAATAAATAAATAAAAAACAAAACCAAAGAACCTTACACCCAAAAAGACCCAGCCAGGCAAGACATCCAGATATCATACTGAATTTGTACAATAAGAAGCTTTTAATCTAGTTCACAAATGATATATGGGTCTAAGGACAGGCTTCAGGAAATCCACGAATCCTCTGAAATGATATGCAAAATTTTCTAGGCAGAGAATTTATATATTACCTTTGTCAAAAATCTCAAAATGGTCCATGTCACAAAAATAGTTAAAAAGCACTGATAAACAATTTTGCTAATACCAGTTCTGATCTAAAGGGTTTCAACAAAAGCAAAAATCCATCTTAACATGAGGATGGCAAAACAAGCTGTCAGGAGATATGAATGGTCAGAGTTTCTATTTGATAGAGAGCATTCTGCTAAAAAACTTTTCATGACAGGGCCTCCCTGGTGGCCTAGGGGTTGAGTCTTAGTGCTCAAGACCCAGGACAGCCCACAGCGAGGACCTGAGTTTGATTTCTAGTCAGGGAGTGAGGTGGCCCACATGGCACATCAGACCTCTCCTGTTCTGTTTTGTTTTTTTTTTAAAGATTTATTTATTAATGCATATAAGAGCTGGGATGCAGGCCAGAGGTGTGGGGGTGTGAGAAGATTCAACAGACAAAGAGTGGGGGGCAGAACAGTCAGACTGACAAAGTACAATGCTGAGGGGAGCAGTGGGCAAGACAGGAGAGGTCTGCTGTGCCATGTGGGTCAGCAGCCGGCCAGGAACCAAACTCAAGCTGCAGTGACTATAGATAGCCTCATAGTGCTGAGATTTAGTCCATTGCGCCACAAGGGAGGCCCTCCTGTTTTGCCCACTGCTCCCCTTAGCCATGTATTTCGGCAGCTCTGCCTGTTCTGCTCCCAACCTATCTCTGGTGAATCTTTTCAACCCCCACACCTCTGGCCTACACCCCAGCTCTACGAAGAATAAATAAAACAAAAATTTTACAATAAAGGAATTCTTAATTTTTTTTTTTCATGAAAACGGGGAACTGCATTTTGGGGGCTGGATGTGCTTTCTTTCTCAACTTTCTAGAAGTGTGAAATAGATAGTATAAAGAGCACTGCCTTTGGTGCTGACCAGACTGTACTGAAACGGGTACAAGCAAGAACCTAACTGAATGCCACGTGGAAGAAACTGTGAGGCTTAGCATTCTTCTCTAAAAAGATGAGACGATGAGACCTACTTTCCAGAGCGCTGGGATGACAATTAAGCCAAATATGGGAAAACTGCTCAGGACAGCGCTTGGTCTACAGATGGGAGACCCAGGTATGTTGACAAATTGTCCACTGTTTACCAGGCATATCCCTAGGACTTCAGTCATATCCCTAGAAATTAACAATAGCTGTAACTATGGTAAATATTAGCACAAAATGCTAACATGGAAAGGAAATGGGAGCTGTTATTAGGATCTTGTAATCATCCCTCACATGACTGCTCAAACTCTTCTCTTCTACCACCCCCACTCTCTTTATCCCAATGCAGTTGCTGTCCAGCACTAAGCAATCTGCCATCATTAAAAAAAAAAAAAAAAGATAAAAGTAAGGAAAACACTAGGTACCGTGAGTCACAGCTCAGGCTGGCCGGGGAACAGTGGACAATTTAATCAACATACCTGGGTCTCCCTCCTGTCTGTAAAAGAAAGAAGGTAGATCAAGCCTGTGGTTTTGAGATATGCTTCTTAGGACCCCAGCTCTGCTCTCACTGAGAGAAAGCTTCCTGGTACTCCTTTGCTGAGATGTGGACAACTGCACCAAGTCTGACCTGAAAGGCGCTTCTGTATCTTTACCCATGTGAGGAGGGGCAGTGTTCCCAAGACCTATGAGTTCCATCAGGAATTCTACATATAAGCTACCAAGCACCAATCAAACCAGGCCTCTGTAACAAGGTCACGGTAAGTGTACTGGCTCGCCTAGCTCTACTAGCCTGGACAGGCATCCAGGGAAGGAGGCCCTCTGGGCTAGGTTCCTGCAGCTGTAGTCCCTGTGGAGGTCAGGGGACCATCTTCCTGAGTCTCAGTTTAAAAAGAAAAATAAAATCAGCAAGTGTGGCTGAGAATCCTGCCCTATCCATCTTCTAGAGACCTTATATTCAGTAAGATACTGCAAATGAGAAGACTTGGCAAACTGTAAATATTATTATGATTATTACAATAGAAATGGTTCTATATATAACATGTGCAATCCTGACCCATTCCTAAAACTGCAGATCATCCTTTCCCTAAAAGGAACCAAGAATGGCTCTGAGGCAGTATCTCTCTTTATGACTGGTTCAAGGGAGAAAGAAATGTCACTGACAGAGGCAAGTACAAAATCTACATACCCTAGGGCACACCCTAAGAGTACTTTTAGCTTCCTATAAGCAATATGGCTCATGTTCAAGTCCTAGACTAGGATGAAGGTCATGTGACCTGCAGGCACTGTCCTTGAGTGTCATTTGTGGTACACAATTTTGAACAACTTAAATGCCCAGCAATGACATATCAGTTAAGTAAGTTGTGGTTTATCCATACAATAGGATATGAAAGAACCACTAAAATTATGTTTACCAAAAGTTCTAACTTTGTCAAATATGTTACATCCCCTGCCCCCGCCTTTTTTTTTTTTTTAACATTTTGAAAGGATAGACTTATTAAGAAAAGGAGAAAAAAAGGGAGGTATTTACATTGTCACAGGTGGAACGAGAATGGCTTGCTGCTTTGTAAAGGGAAAAGTTTGGTTAAAAAAAAAACACCTGTATAGTCACTAGTGGGCAGGGCAGCTGTTTTTTACATGCTTTTAAATGGAAAAGAACATGGAATAGTACACACAGAATCTAAGAGAGACACATGTGTGTATGTCTATGCATGAGAATAAAATATAGGAAAGTTATACCAAGGTAGACAGTTGGTTTTAAACATTCGTTATACCCATTGTAATCTTTAAACTCTTTGTATTATTCAAATTCTCCAGAATATGTATTTTTAAATTAGGAAAACAGTTTGGATTTTTTTTTTTTTGTTAACAGTATGCAAACTGTCCATATTATATGGCCTTAAGTCAAAAGGGAAGAAAAACATTTTGACACAACTATTATTACTATGGTAACAGTGATTGCTTCTGAAAAGTAACATTATGTATTTTTTTCTGCTTCTTAATTTATTTTTCAAATTGTCTGCAATGAGAAGCATTATTGACAAAAATATTTAGTTATATGCCTGGCATCTGTAGCATGTGCCAAAGAGGTGGTTCTTGACAGTATTAATTCTATAATTAGGAGAAATATGTTAAAATAATGACTGCCACAGAGTCAGAGTTCAAAAAAGGTGAAAAGGCCCAAAAGATTGGTGAGGATTATTGGTGCTTTGAAGGGTTGTGAACCTATAACCCTAAGTCATGTATAATGTTAACAAACCAACATTATCTCAATAAAAAACATTATATACACATAATTTGTACATAAATTATTTACAGACGAGTTTTACAGATATATATGAAATAATCAGAGTTCAAGGCAGAAAGCACCCCAGAAGATCCTTCCAGTGGGGTGGGTTTTGCAGGAAAACATGGAAACTAGATGTTCCAAGGGGCTTAATGTTGATTCTCCACAGTGGTCGGCTCCAGGGTGGTTGAGAAATCAGTGCTAGGAATTATTCAGTGTGGCTCCCAATGGGGTGTGAATTAGAAAACAAATTTTTTTTTATTGAAATAACACGATTAACAACATCATGTAAGTTTCTAATGTACAACATTGTAATTCAACACCTTTATACACTACAATAGGAGCATGACCAAAAGTCTAGGTTAAATTCAAGAAAAATTTTTTTTCTAGTAGTCCCAAAACCAGTATCTGGAGAACTCTCAAATGAGGTCTCAAATGAAACTGAGATTAAACAGACTATGATTCTAAAAGTTCAGAATTTTTAAAAATAAAGTGCTAATTATTAAGAGGTAAGATTCTAATGCAATATTTTTATCTCAAAATTTTAATTTTTTTAAGATTTATTTATTTATGCATACAGAGCAAATGGGCATACAGCTCACTGAGAGGACTCACCAAAGACAGGTGGGGAACAGAACAGGCAGATCAGATCGAAGAAGCACACTGCTGATGAGAGCAGCAGGCGAGACAGGAAAGGTCTGCTGGGCCATGTGGGTCACCTCCAGGGCCAGGGATCGAACTCGCACTGAAGCAGCTGTGGCTAGGATGCTTGTAGTGCTGCATCCTAACCCGCTGTGCCACCAGGGAGGGCCCTCAAAATTTTAATTTTTAAAATACCCATTTTAGGATTTTCTTAGCGTTTTGAAGAATACATTGGGAATTTACTCAAAGAAAATCAAGTGTTAAATCTCTTAAGGAAAGAGATTATTTCAGAGGCAGGGACATAAAGTGAAATTCTTTCATATGCCTTTAACTTTTTACTATAGTACCAGTTTAAAAAGCTTATTTTAAAGAAACTATAATAACTTCTAACTACAAAAATAATTGAGTTTTTTCCCTCATATGGGGGCCTCTGGTATCTTTTATTTCCCCTCAATTTGTGTGTCTTCAGGCAATTAGCAAACGAAAGTAACCTTTTATTCAGTATAGAAAGATTATGAATAAAAACAGCAGGCAACTATGTGGCTTATATTTAACCATGAAAGAGCAAAATATTAGGACAGTTTTCCCCCTCTGTCAGACTGTCAGTCATCCAAAGATTCACAGGTCAGAACGCTGGACATAGACAAGTCTCTTTCTCTCTGTCACCTAATGACACACACGTGGCACAGCAGCCACATCTGCAACGCCTGTAGTGGCAGTCTACTAGGACATCTGTCAAAGTATAAGACTGGTATCTTCTCAGGGTTTCAGTCTCCATCTAATGCTTTGTATCTAAAGATAGTTATATAAAGGGAGAACTTAAAAAGGAAAGAAGGTTTAGGGCAAACTATAGCCTGGAGGCCAAATTCAGCCCATCTCCTGTTTCTGCAAGGCTCACAACTAAGAACAATTTCCACATGAAGTGACAATAATTTGCAACAGAATCTTGAAACCCATGAGAACCGAAATCTCATCTATTTACTATGGTCCTTTACAGAAAGAGATTCTAAAGCAAACATTTCATTTGGCAGATGAGTAGACTCCAAATTTCCCTGACCTCCTCAACAACCATGCTGCTAATCACTGGCAGTGCAGCAGCAGGGGACACAGATTTCCTGATTCTGGCCTGCCCCCTCGGAGAGACTAGCTTTTACTGGAACGTATGAGCCAAATGGCATTTCTTGTTCTGCTAGAAACTTAAGTCACTTCTTGGATTGTGCTTTAGTTGTTAAGATTTTTTCTGAAGAATTTTGACCCTACATCTTTTTTTAAAATGCCCTCTTAGGAAAAAAGTGAATCCTTTATACTTTTAGGATCAATGATTCAGTGTAAATAGCCCTTGTTGTTGGTAAGAAAGTTCTTCACAAAAAGATTTTGGCTAATAAATGTACATAGAATGACTGACCTAGAAAATGACCACACTCCTGCAACAATCATCACTCTCTTGCTAGGTCAGAAGCTGACAGAACTTCATAATGGAGGTCTACACTGCATCACTGGAACCCACCAGTCAGTATCAGTGTCATGAAAAGTGAGTCAAACAGATGTAAATATGCTTGTATTTATACAGTAACTTTTAGGAACAACAGTTTCTTCTAGGAAGAAGCATTTTTATCTCAATTACACTATTTTGTGCTGCTTGAAGGCTTCACTATGTAACTGCTGGTCTTTAAGAGGGATTTCAAAAGTCCTTTCTCTATTCATAAACTGAAATACAGAAATAATTTTAATAATCACAAGTAAAATATACTTTAAAAGGTAGCAAATTAGAACTGCTATGCTAGTTTTTATTTCCAAATCTGTTTCCTAATCTGTAAAGTGAGAAGAGTTGATTAATATAGTCATTTAAGGCTTTTCTCAGTTGTAAACTTATAAACTTATATCTCCTTTGTTACAGAATACCAGGTGGCTTCAATAACTTCCACTCATTTATGAGTACTGCAGTGCATTTTAAGTTGCTATGTATTTTACTATATGAGCATCCATATGCCTCTAATGCCTGATATAGACCAGTTACTACACTACAGCCTACCCCCATTTACTTGTGGTTAAGTCAAACGTGATGTAATATCTACCTGATGCCAGCAAATTCCACCTTCTGTGTGATATAGGCACATGTGCTGACCTAAAGGGAGAAAAGAGAGACATTCAATAACACATTAAGGCCATAAAAAAGGTCACAAAAGTCTCTTGACATTCTAATCTCTTTTAATAATCCAAAGTTCAACTCACATGGGAGTCATAAATCTGTCCCATAGGGAAACCTGCTGGGCAGGGAGAACAGTAAATTCTTAAGAGTTTGCAAGTGTAGAATAGTAAAGACTGTGTGCTCAACTTCACTGATACACTTACCTTCCCCTACCTTTATATACTCACTTATATGTAAAACATTTATTTCTCACTTTATAAAACAGAACGCTTCCCCACCAAATAAAAAATGAACAAATATTTTTTTCTAAGAATGAGTATATGGAAATTCCACTTATAATTTGTTATTTTATAATACTCAAAAACTCCTATAAGGATAACTTTCAGTACCAGTTTATGGTTCTAATGAACTGATCATTTTAAGTGGAAAATGCTCATTTTGAAAAAATAACTGAGTAAGGAAAATGGGAAGAGTGTAGAGCCAAAAGCAATCTAACCTCTAGAAGCAACAAGGCCTTGATTCTAGAACAGTGTCAACTACTTTTATACAACCTTTCTTGTCTTGTATTGGGTAATCACTTAAATTTTTTTAAAGATTTATTTATTAAAGATTTGTTTATTTATGCATATAGAACTAGGGTACAGGCCAGAGGTATGGGTGGGTGGGGGGTGAGATGATTCACCAGAGACAGAGTGGGGCACAGAATAGACAGATGTACTAAAATACACTGCTGAGGAAAGCAGGTGAATAGGGAAAGGTCTGCCACGCCATGTGGTTCACCTCCTTGGCCACAGATCGAACTTGAGCTACAGTGGCTGAGATAGCTTCATAGTGCTGTGCTTTAACCCAGTGCACCACCAAGAGCCCTGAAGATTGATTGTATTTATTCACACATATAAGAACTGGAGTGTAGGCCAGAGGTGCAAGGGGTAAGAGAGTTCACCAGAGACAGCATAAGGTGCAGATCCACTGAAATACACTGCTGAGGGGAGCAGCAGAGAAGACAGGACAGCCCTGCTGTGTCATGTGAGTCAGTTCCCTGGCTGGGTATCAAACTTGTGTTGCAGTGGCTGAGGATGATTCATAGTGCTGAGACAACCCCTTTTACCACCAGGGAGACCCCACTTACCAAACTTTTCTTCAGTCGCCACATATCTCCTCGGCCAATATACTGATCCTTAAAGGTTAATTCCACTAGGTCAAGGGTCACATCCTAAAAAGGATAGTAAAAGATACCTCGCTGCATTACTTGCCACAATGCATAGGCATACAATAGAGAAATCTTTTGACCAAAAAAAAAAAAATTAGAAGCCCACTTGAAAGTCAAACATTGATAAATAGAATTTTCTCCTGCCAAAGGACCATTTTCAAGTATAAAGAAGTCTATAACAGATGCTACAACAGCTGTTCCAGGTGTTAGTGCAAAGAGGTATCAGTTCTGTAATCCTAATAATTCTGGTAAACAAACATGTCATTGAGCTGTGAGCTTTATTTCCCTAAATAATATCAATAAACAAAGATATACAGAATCTTTTAAAGACACACTTTAAAAGGGGGAGGGAGGCTTAAATGCAACCTATACTCTACCTGTAACTGAAGGTACTTATATATGATCACATTTTTAATTGTCCAGTATTATACTTAAGTAACTGAAATTTTTAGATACCTAATGTTGAGAAATGGTGCTAATTATTCCCAAATGATATTCATGTCCAGAACAAATACCTTAGGGTCTACAACATTCACATAAACATCCTGATAAGGTCTTAGACGGAAAACTTGAGTCACAGTCTGGTCTACACTGATAGTTTCTGGAACAAAAAAGAAATCTGGATCAGGTAACATTCTAAAAAAGCAGGTAAATATATTCTAACAAGTAATACAACTGATCCTTTGCCTTGGGTAAAACATATATTCTCTGTTTTCCAAAAGCTTAAAATGTGGAGTTCTCTTTTCAGATGAGCTAAGACTTGAGCCTAAGCAACTGAAAAAAATGGGAGACAAGGATAGACACACAGAGAGAAAAGGCAGAAATTAGAAAGTTCAAATAGTTATGAAAATACAGAAGAGGACAGAGACCTTTCCTATTTGGTAGTAACTAGAAAGAAGCATACTTTTCAATGAACCCGTAAGTCTGGTAAGAAATGTTTTATTCTTTTTGTGTGTAAGAACTAGGATATACACCGGAGGTGGGAGTGGGTGAGCGGATTCACCAGAAACAGAGTGGGGAGCAGAACAGGCAGACTAACTGATATATATGTTAAGGGGAGCAGCAGGTGAAAGAGGAGAGGTCTGTTGTCCTGTGTTGATTGACTCCCTGGCCCAGGATCGAACTCATGCTGAAACTTAACCCCTTTATGCAACCAGGATGGCCCTTTATCTGACTATTTTTAAAAAGCCAACGCAATTAGAAAAGGAGAGAGGTATAAGTGTGTCCTTATTTCCTAAGATCATGAAGAGAATGTCTTACAGTTTCTGGGCCAGTAAGGGATAAACATCTCAGAGAAGAGACACAAAATTCTTACCTTTCTGTAAATCTTCCTTCAGTGACTTGACTTGCAAAAGCAGAGGGCTGGAAAATAAAGCAATAAAGCCATGGGAAGCTATAAGCAGTAACTGACCAGCTTTCTTTACCCCCCTAAAGAGAGTAATCCATCCCTGGACACACTGTAACTCACAGCACAGGAATGGGAAAAGTTTCCCTTAGAAACAAAGAAAATGCACTGTACTCAAGAAATACATAAATGCTACAGAACCTTTCAGAGCTGTCCTCTCTGCTTTGGAAACAGAAAGGATGGACCACTTTAAAAACAAATTATTATTTTATCAATCCCACACGGCTGAAGCCTATCATGCAAAGGCAAAAGCATTTGCTCAGTTCCCCTGAATCAAGGGAGAGGCTCACCTGTATTCATCATTAGGATGAGCAATCTCCACAATATCGCCAAGCTTGATGTGAGGAAACACTTTGGGGTTTACAACTAGCTCATCATCTGAAACACAATTCAGCAAACTTAAGCACAAAGCACATTCATCTGGGTGACAGACTGCTGTGTTTTCACCCTGGGTCCTCCCCACCTCAGCAGGTTGGTGTTACTACTTCATCTCACAGGCTCCATTTCAACTAATGGATCAACTAAATTTGTGAGTGGGCAGTTAAGTGGGACAGCATGACAGCATTCTGGTACCCTTGTCTTCAGAGCCTACTGTTCCCATGGAAAAAAAACAGCTTTGCTCTCCTGGAATTAGGCCTCTGAGACAGTCCCTTACTCCCTCAAATATCATTTGTCTAGCATATACCCAAAACAGCCTGGGTTCCACAGATATAGCACAACCTGATTCAAAAATATCCCTGAAATGTTGTTAATATGACCCTCACAGTAAATCTTTAGATCAACTGGATCATTGTGTAGTGAGAAAAGAACTCAATAGAGAAGGAGTGACGTCCCTAAGGGTGCACAGCTGGTAATAAGCAGCCCAGTCAGGACTCATTAGTGGTCTCGGCTCCTTCTCCTAAAGCCCACCACTTCTCACATGTCATAAAAAAAAATCAGAACAGCGCCTGATCGGGGGAAACTTCAGATATCAGTTCACAGTATGATCCAATGAGACTCCATAGCATAGACAGGATTTCCTGAGTTTATACACCCTACCTCCCAAAGGGAGTTGGAGAGAACTCACAAATATAACAATTCAGAATCATAAAGATGGAAAGGTGGTGTTTTCTGTTTTAATTTTGGAAGCAAGACATGGTCTTTAATTATGCTAAAACCATGACAAAAAAAGTATAAGCAGATTTCAAGTGCAATCAGACCCAACAAAATTTCAGTTGAGTAAAACAAAGTACTGGGTTAATCCCAAAATTTATTTGGTATATTTTTCCATTGAGATTTTTATGCCAAATCCTCTGTGAAACCCTCCCTGAACTTTAATAACCTGCAATAAACAATCTGAGCATAGATTCTGTTCTGCTGATCTATCATTTCCTTTTTGCACGTGTCTCATCAAGCTAAAAGCTCTTCATGGACAACAGACCTTGCTGCATTCATAATCTTTATATCCGGAGCAGGTATGCACCTCATTTTGTTGGATGTGTTTTTGTTTTTATTTGTAGTCCTGCAGGAAGGTACAGCATCTAACCTTTGTCTTGTACACCTGTACAAGCAGACTTGTTTACATTGTACATAATTGTATATACCACAGCCTTATATCTTCCCCTCTGTCAAAAGTTACCTCTATTATTCATTCATTCCACTCCAAAATGTTTAGACAGCATTAACTGGATACAAAGTCTAGTGTCAACAACAGGTAGCTGTTTTAGCAGAAATTGTGTATATTTAGCAGAAATAAAGCAATCACTAGTATAGCCTTGTTCCTTAATTATACTGGTTACATTTATTGCACAGCACAAACAAGCCTGGTTCTCTGCTAAAGACTTTACATTCATTATCTTACTTAATCCCTGTAACGCTTAATGATACAGAAACTATTGTTTTCCTTTTGGGCAATCCTTCCCCTGTAAGACTTATACATACATATCACAAGAGCAAATTCATGCTAAAGTACAATTTTAAAAAGACCCATAGTGTTGTTAAATTCCAATTCTGGTTGTTAGAAGAGAAAATTATCTCTGTGCAAAAGAAGAGGAAATCACATGACTAAGTGTTCACCAGATACTAAGAGAAACTACTTTAAAGCAGTTGAATTTATAGATGGGGTTTTGCTGGAGATCCCAGGGAAAGTTAGCAGCACAGCTGATACTCCAGATTCTAGTTTAATGCAAGACAACAAGCTGTGTCCTGTCCCTTCTCATTATGCCTTGGAGCCAGGCAAAGGTTCACACTTTGATCATTCCTGTCTCATGCAAGTCTTCTCCTTCTCTCTCTAAATATAAGTTTCTCATATCTGCCAAAGCAGTGCAGGCTAGAATTTTAATTAGAAAACATGTAACTAAACTGCAACACACCAACTGTAAACTGGCAATATTCATAGCATTTCTTAAAACTCAAAAGTTAAATGCTTTTTAAAAGGGGCCTGTGTGCTCTGCTCCGATTGCCTCCCAATCACCGTATTTTATTTGCTATTTCACTCAGTTAAGTAGTCTGTCTAGCCTCTGAAAGTCACGTGAGTCAGGATGTAATTTTCAAGGACTGGAGACACCAGAGCCTCAGCCAATTTACACAACTCCTGAAGACCAATCAATACTGACCACTGCCCCCAAAGCCCTTCTTGTGGATGACAAGTTTGTAGACCTTTGTTGTTCTCATCTTGCTCCGTTGTTTCTTTCAGCTGTTCCAAGCTTGGGGGAGAGAAGTCATCTTGCCTCCCTGTCATTGACATACAAACAAAAAGGCTGGAATATCAGATTTCTCCTTATAACTGCTTTATGATTTTAGGTCACTGAAAACATGGTGTTAATTAGCTGAGAAGTGGCACCAACGCTTGCATGAAATCATTCGCCCAGGAGGCCAACTTCCAAAAAGATAACTATTACACCCCAAAAGGGCTCTAGTTATCCTAGACACTAAACCCAAAATACCCAAATAGCAAAGAGATCTTAAAAGAGGCGCGCGCACTCATTTTGTAGATGAGCAAAGTGAGAGCCAGCCAAGGGATATGTCCAAGGTCACTCATACAAAGGGGGACTCCCACCGGTCACGCTTTGCCATCAATATCCGTGCAAGATGAGTATAAATAGGGTGGCAGGGTTCGTTTCCGAACCTTCATCGATGAACAAACTCCCAGTGATTACTTCCTCCTTCTTTCATTTCATAGCCGAGGCCACTGAAGCTCAGAGAGGAACTGAGACTTGGTCACAGAGCAGGATGGGGGTAGGGCCAGGACTAGAAACAGGGTCACGGTCCCATCCTCACGCTCCCGAAACCCGGGCCCGACGGGCAGTTGACACTCACCCGCAGCTCCACAGCCCTTTCCCGCTTAGGGCCCGAGACCCCGGAGCCGGACCCTAGCTGGGGGCCCCGCGCTTCTTCGGGATGCCCCGCCTACGCCCCCACACCCCGCGGGTTCCGCGGGGAAGCCCAAGGAGCCGGCCGGCCCGCCTCGGCCACCGAGAGCTCACCTGAGAACCCGCGCTGCTCGGGTGGCTCCGCCCCAGGGCCCCGCCCCCTTCCCGCCCACCCGCTCAGGGCCGCTCTGGCCCGGCCTCCGCCTCATCTCAGTGTCCACGCCATTTCCCCATCCGGGGATTGCACCAGGGGCGGGGCGTCGCGCGTGGCCTCCTCTGGCTGCTCCCGGAGTTTCCCGCTCGCAGACCTGGGGGCCTCTTGCGGCCCTAGAAAGGAAATCCTTTTCCTCCCAGAAATTCCAAAATAGATTCGTGACCGAGAGGTGCATTTCCGACTTTGAGGTCACCCAACAGGGCAAACTTGGGCGAGTCTCCCCGGATCTATACAGGATGTTTATGGACCCTCATCTGGCCTCACAGGGCTGCTGAGAGCTATGGAATAGTTTTGGAAGAATAGTTGGGGAAGGCACGTGCGACGGTCTCTGCCTACAAGTAGGCACTTTGAGAGGATTTTGAAAGCCCTTCAAACCCCGAGTGACTTTGTCTGTAGTTAATAATAACAATAGCTACTGTAGTTTTCCCAGATGTCCTTACAATTGTCAGCCCCTATTGGGTGACCTATACTGCTTCTCACAGATGGGAAATCGAGGCCGGGAACACGGAACTCCTCGGAAGGAAGCAGGATGGATTCTGACCCGGTCGGGTCCAGCTTGGCTGCAGAGGCTGAGCCTTTACCCAGCAGCCTAACCTCACACCCATGGGCTCAGGCCTCTCTACCGCACAGCTTTCCTGGAAGAGAAAGTCGGAGCTGTGTTAAGCTGAAACTGACCAAGAGCTCCCGACAAATTGCCAGGTCCTTTTAGTAGACTTAAAGTTTTCAGAAATTTTCCAATGTTGTAAGAAAAAAGAGCATCCGTACCACACAGCGACTTAGGAGTGGGCAAAACAAGAATAAATGCATTGACGCTTTTGCTTTAGAATGCAGCTGTTGTATAATTTTTATTTTGTATTGAAGAAAAACATTGGCTACCTGCAACAGTGACAACAGTTTTCAGGGATAAAATGTTAAATGTAAAAGACAATTGAGGATACACACCAAGATCCCGGATTCTTTTCTAACCCTAATATTAATTGCTGGTGGGAAGTCCTGCCACCCCAGAGGAAGAGGTAAGGGGACTGTCTCTGGCTTTCAGGGGAATGCTATTCCTTCTCCTGAGGTGTCCATAATTGTCATATCTTAGAAATGCAAATATTTTACTTTTTATCTTGATAATTCTCATCAAAAAAGAAAAAGACCGGCCCTCCCTGGTGGCACAGTGGGTTAAAGCACAGCACTGAGAATCTAAAGCGCTTCCTCATGAGTTCAATTCCCCCTTGCCCCGGAGGTGACCACATGGCGTGGCAGACCTCTCCTGACCTGCCCGCTGCTCCCCTCAGCAGTGTACTTCATCGATCTGCCTGTTCTGCTCCCCACTCTGTCTCTGGTGAATCCTCTCACCGCCCCTGAGCCTCTGGCCTGTACCCCAGTTCTGTATGCACAAATAAATAAATAAATCTTTAAAAAAAAAAAAGAAAAAGACCTTGACAAATACTGAGATTTATTTTTTTAGCTGTTGAGTTTCGGAAAATCTGGAGCTGGTAGTCCCAAAATGGGGACCCAGGTGCCTTGGCTCATCATTCAGCCATCCTTGTGTTTAACCACCTTCAGGACTGCCTCTTTCTCACTATGTGGTTTTGCACAGGATAAGTCTTTTTCTTAAAATTTCCCCCTGTTGATAGGAACAAAAAGTACATGTCCTTCACAAGGTTCAAATGGGATGAGGGATATGTAATTTAGGTATTTGTAATTGAAGGAATTTAAAATGCTAGTAAATCTAGAGTATTATTAGCTAGCCCAAACCATGGAGTCAGGAAATTAGCTCCCCTCACCCTTTAGGAAATCTAATGATATAAATGAAGCATTGAAACCTTGTAACTAATATAGAACTAGGAGCAAGCCTGGGACTTTTGCTTTAGGGTACAAAAATGTTGGGGGGGGGAATAAACCTCGCTGAGCAAATCTTTAATGCAATACTTTAAAAAATAAAAATCAGCTCTCCCTGGTGGCACAAACCGGTTAGGATGCAGCACTGCCAGCTAATGGCAGCCACTTCAGTGCAAGTTCCATCCCCAGCCCTTACCCCCTCTCCCCCAGGTGATCCACGTGGTGCAGCAGACTTCTGAACTCCAGCCTGCAACTCCCCTCAGCAGTGTATTTCATCCATATGCCTGTTCTGCTCCCCACTCTCTCTGGTGAATCCTCTCACCGTCCCTGCACCTCTGGCCAGTATCCCAGTTCTGTAGGCCTAAATACATACAAAACTCCTTAAAAATATAAAAACTAAAAATAAAAATCCGTACAAAGGCCCTCCCTGGTGGCGCAGCTGGTTAAAGCACTGCACTGAGAAGCTAAAGCCACTTCCGCAGCATGAGTTCGATTCCCGCCTGCCCCGGAGGTGACCACATGGCGTGGCAGACCTCTCCTGACCCGCCCGCTGCTCCCCTCAGCAGTGTACTTCGTCCATCTGCCTGTTCTGCTCCCCACTCTGTCTCTGGTGAAGCCTCTCACCGCCCCGAGCCTCTGGCCTGCACCCCAGTTCTGTATGCATAAATAAATAAATCTTTAAAAAAAAATCCGTACAAAAACCCACTCTGAACAAATTTCAAAAGATACGATCAATAATGGTGCTGTGCAGAATCATAGTAGAATCTGAATATGAAAGACATACCAGTAATAATGGGTTTCTCAGGTCCCCTTCCATAGTTGCCAGAGAAAGTATTTGAGAGGGCTCTCCCAGGTGGAAGAAGGGGTTAAGGCAGTCACTGCAGCAGGAGTTTAAACCCTCCCCCTACCAGCTGACCCACCTGCAGACCTCTCCTGCTCCCTCAGCCTGTATTTCAGTAAATCTGTCTGTTCTGCTCTCTGGTGAACCCTCAAACACACACACACACACACACACACACATGCATTTCTTGTACACATAAATAAATAATCTTAGGGGGAAAAATACTTGAGAAAGTGAAAACTGCAAATATTTGAAAGTAATTTCTACTTGATTCATCCCAACAGTATCTGTAATACCTATGTATAGCTAGTAAGTGCTATGAACATTATTTGGACTTGCTCCGGCTGTACACAATAGGACTGGCATTTGGGTTTGTCTCAGTGCAACTAATGCTAGACAAACAATATCTCAGCCCCAAATGATCTTCATGTTGACTGACCTTGGTCAGGAAGAAATAATTAAAATCTCAGGCCTCCCTGTTGTACACGGGTTAAAATCTCAGGCTATCAAGCTATTGCCATCCCTACCACATGAATTCAATCCGTAGCCAGGGAATTAACTCACAGGGTGCAGCAGACCTCTGTCTTGCCTGCTCCTCTCAGTAGATTCACCTGTTCTGCTCCCCATGCTGTCTCTGGTGAATCCTCTCAGTGCCACACCTCTAGCCTACACCCCAGTTCTTCTATGCATAAATAGAAATAAATCTCTAAAAATAACTAAAATCTCTCTGCAAACCTTGAAATCCCCTAGCGCTCTAATCTGCCTCATTGACAAAATCCAAGAAACAACTGATTTCTATGTTTAAGACAAGGCTGTGTGGTCTAGGGTAAGTTGATTCCATTCTCTGGTCCTCAATTTCCTCCCAGGTAAGCATCATTTCCTGTCAAGTCTTTTGCATGTCTACTTGTGTCAGATACTATGCTAGGTCCCTGGCATAGAATAGTAAAACTGTGCGGGGGGGAGGGGAGGAAGAAGGAATCTATTAAGAGATGCAACAGGACAACTTCAGCTCGCGTTAAAGCTATGAAGAAATTAAAACAAGGTGTAGTAAAGGATTGAGACTGCAAGGAATAGGGGAGTAAGGAACAGGGGAGTGACATTACCTAAAACGCCCATACCAGTTATATAAGATCTCTTGGGCTTCAAGAGGAAGGTAGGAAAACGCTAGAGATGCAGCCATCTAGACCAAAAAACCGGTGGGCTGGCCCAGAGTGCTGGCAATGGAAACACACTAAGTGGTCGGGGGCTCTAAGCAAGTCATACGTATGTTTCACTTTAAGGAACCAGGCCGCTGGGGCGGGGCAGAGGACAGCGAAAACCACCAGAGGGCGGGGAGCCGCACGCGGGAAGAGCCGTCTTTAGGCGTGCGCGCGCGCCGTGCGGGGGCGGGACTTGGGCGAACCCGCGTGGCTGGCCTGGCTTGGGCCCCGGATGAGGAAGTAGGGGGGGCGGAGGGGAGGGGGGTGTTGGGGAGAGAACCATAGAGACGAAGAGGCGGCGCAGGCCGGAGCGCCCTCGGGCTCTCTTGGCACTGTAGGCTCAGGTAGACTTGGTGGCGACCGGGCTGCGGCTGCAGAGGCTGAGCTTGCTAAGCAAGCGCGGGCCGCGGAGCAGGCCTCAGGGTAAGTGGCCGGGGGCGGGAAGGTTTCGGGCGTAGCCGCCCCGCCCCATCAACCCTTGAGGGAACCCCCAGCCTGGTGGTGCAGGCTGCAGGGGAGCCCTCCCCCCTCCCCCTCCTGGTTGCCGAAGGGAACGGAGGCTGGGCTGTCGGCCGCGGTACGACCCACGGAGAGGGAGCCGACCAAGCGCTGCATCGGAGGAGGGAAACGGTTTCTCGGAGTCATGGCTTCGACGAGGGGAGAGATTCCTCTTTAACCTCGATATGGCGAGGACCCCCAACTTTCTTCCTTCGGTAGGACGACGCCCCTTGTCGTGGGCGTCGCTTTTCCCCAGCTCCGGTGCGTTTGTCAACAGGAGGAGACCCTCTCTCCGGGGATATGAGAGGGCGATTCTGAACTTTAAGGAGCAGTAAGAGATACCCGCTGAACAAGACCCCCCACCCCAGTTTGGCCAGCGCCCCCCAAATGAAGAGCGAGAACCAACTTGCGGAAAAGTGAGGC
The DNA here is from genome assembly GCF_000260355.1 of Condylura cristata. Lineage (NCBI taxonomy): Eukaryota > Metazoa > Chordata > Mammalia > Eulipotyphla > Talpidae > Condylura > Condylura cristata. Next base: position 10,446,171 of record NW_004567130.1, on the reverse strand, counting down.
GGGGGTAGGTGGGGAGGTGGGCGCTTACTTTCCTGTTAAAAAGAGACTTACCTTCTCTTCTTTCTCACCTTTACCCCGAGATACAGAGGAAGACTGAATTTACTTTCTGGTTTTAGAAGTCGTCCTTTCTCCCCTCCCCCAGTCTGGTCCACCGAGGGAGCCTCGCTTCTCTTCCCTGAAGTCTCTGGGTGTGCAGTGAGCTCGTTTCTGTTGCACAGTTAAGAGCATGGCGTTTGGAGTGTGGTAGTTGCAAGCCGGTGTCTCCCTCTTCCCATCTTTGTGACCTTGACTAATTGCTTACCCCTTTTGGTTCCACTCTAATTTGGGTACGCTTCAGAGAATTATCATAAGAGTTAAGGGAGGATTTATGTATGTGTTTAATACATGTAAGCTTTTGGTAAAGTGTTGCCATTACTGTTCGTTTAAAAACAAATACTAGTGACTTTAACAGAGACATTTTTCCATACTTGCCTCCTCCCACTCCCCACTCAACCCTTCTCTTAAAAAAGACTCCCCCCCCCCCAGGGTGGAGCCGCACCTTCACTCTTAGATCCTGCCATACACTGCTCAAATTAACAAAGAGTTTCTTCCTTAGAGTAATCTGGAAAAAACTGTTTTTGCAAACTTATTTTTGTGTTCTTAAGAGGGAGAAGACTTGATAACCGAAGCGAGCCTTTCCTTTGTCCACAGAAGCCATCACTTCTTACTGAGGGGTTAGAGATGTCCTCTCCCACTCCCCCTACTAGCTCTTGTGAAGGAAATGCTTCCTTCTGTTTGTAAACCACCCCCACCCCCAAAAGGAAGCGCAACATTTCTCTTTCTCTTACTACCAAAATAACACTCTATAATATACCTTTGGGAGCAGGACTCTTTCTGCTGTATATTTAGAGTGGTGCAGATGGTTTCTTTTCTCTTCCCTAGGAAAAAAAAAAAATGAAAACCTTTCCTGTAGGATCTTTGTCAGTTCAAATTAGGAGCCTTTTCACTCTCCAGGTGGAGACTGACATCCTTTTTCTCTGTGCAGTAAAGAGAGTTAAAGGGAAGTCGTGCTTGGTTTGAGATTTACTACACGTTTAGGGAGAGCTGGGCCCTCTTGGTGTATGGTCTTTCCTGCCTCATTTTCAGCTTGTCTCCAGATCTTGTTAAAGTGATGTTCTTGCTCTTTCTCGAAGGAAGAGGGCTGCTCTCTGAATCCCCTTGCGGAGGGATTGGCTATACTGTCAGAATCTTTGGAAAGAAAGCCCCTTTCTCAAGGTGAAAGTAGTGTTGGGAACGTCTGTAGGGCCTGGTAATTATTGTAAGTGTTGCTCCTCCATGCAAGTAGGGCAGTGCCCAGAGTTAATAACTTCTTCCTTTCCTTAAGAGCAGCCCCTTTGCCTTGGAATTAAAAGAAAGACCTGTACAAGGCAGATTTGGGATTACTGAAACACATGGTTTTCTGTTCTTTTTTCTTTGTTTAAAATTAGTTTTTAATCTCTTTTTTTGTGCCCCTTATGGCTGTATACTTTGGCCCATAGAATTTGTTGATTTGGGAGAGCTTCTAAACAACTAAAGTAGAAGTTGCCAGGTTTTTAGTATTATAAAATATTTTAATGAGATTAAGAGCTGCAGCGTAATCTTTCTCCACTAGTTTTTTTTCTTTTTTCATGTTTTTTTATTTGGTGGGGTGGGTGGGAATTGACACTGCCAAATTGTATAAAGACACTAAACGAAGCTTTTCTATCTATTTTATATGTAAAGTGTTTTTAACTTGTGTGCCTGTTAAGTACTTGTTGTGGAGATTAGTTATTGATGTCCATAGGTGTGCTTTGCTGAAAGTTATTTAGAATGATGAAATTGTAATGGGGAGCAGGACCCTTTGAGATCATTTTGTTTAATTTGTTCATTTTATATGTGAAAAAGAAACCAAGGAAAATTAAATGGCACCCTCAAGGCCATGCAGCCAGTAAGTTTGAGTAAGTTTGTGATCAGAATCAGTATGAGATTCTGATCTCCCCACTTGAGGCTGGCAACTAGACTACTTTCCACTCACAGATGGATGTTGGGGGAAAGTAGATTGGGTCCCAGGACTGTGTCTGCATTTGAGATGGAAATTAAAATAATTTCCTTTTTTAATTGAAATTCTCCACATATTCCCTATAAATATTAGTTTTTCCAGGATTAAATCCATTCCCATTAGATAAACAATGGCAAGCTGGTAGTAGCTGACAAGGATTATTTGGGAACCTATGGTTTATATTTTGCTTGTACTTCAAACTACTTAATTATCTGGTGTCCCCACCCAGTAGGTTAGGTATAAGTCATTAGGGAGAACTGAGTTCCCGCCTACATTTTAAAAGCATGTATGCACTTTCTTCTAATAAATTAATTTAACACTTTAATGTGAAAACTTAAGGTTGAGTTAGAGTTGACATTTGGAGAGATTGATAATGAGATAATATACTTGCCGGTTATTTATTACTGTATCTTTGGACCTTATAATGCATATGTAGTGCATACTCATTTTTTTTTTTAAATGTGCTTTTTTTTTTTTTAAATATATTTATTTATTTATTCGTACAGAACTGGGGTACAGGCCAGAGATGCGGAGGGTGAGAGGATTCACCAGAGACAGAGCAGAAAGCAGAACAGGCAGATCTAGGAAGTACACTGCTGAAGGGAGCAGTGGGCGGGCCAGGAGAGGTCTGCCACGCCATGTGGATCTCCTCCGGGGCAGGCAGGAATCGAACTCATGCGGAAGTGGCTTCAGCTTCTTAGTGCAGTGCTTTAACCCGCTGCGCCACCAGGGAGGGCCCATACTCATTTTTAAAAGTACAATATGTAGACAAGTCACTGACCCATTACAAATTTGGCTTAGATCTTTTCAAATACTTTTCCTATCTGCATGTATCTGGTACCAGTATAAACAAGTTCTGTTATTTATTGAGTTTGATAATATATTCCAGGCAGCTTTCTGTCTAGCAATATATTTCTAGGTCATCCTTTTAAATTGTATTCAGAAATTACACTCTGAAGAGTAAATCTGGTAAAATTTCAATCTGTTTCTGCAACTTTCTGTTATTATCATTATTTGGTAATGGGGAAGTGAGGAGAGTTTGGTGATATAAGGTAGCAAGCTGAGAATAATTTTCATTTGCTTCTCCATACTTGAATCTCAATATTACAGCATTTCTGAGGGTTCCCAAAGGTACTCAGCTGCAGAAGCTCAGAAACATACGGGCGGAGAGTTAAAGTAGGAGAAAAAGAAAAAGGAGGGTATGTCTTTGGCTTTAACAAACAATGTACCTGCTTGTTTTCATAGGTTGAAATTCTTAGAATTATGTCTCTACCAAACAGGGTACCCTGTAGTTGGCTTTTGTAATTTGGAAGTTATCTCTTGGTGACCAAAACTTTAAAATTCTGTTTGGGCCAAGACCAGTTTACAGCATAGATGTAGGCATAAGATTGTCTTAAACTATTTTATGTCGTTATCAATATTGACTTCTTTTCATGATAAAGATCTATTTAGTAATAGGTATTATCCACAGTCCTCCATTTTTAGAAAAATATCTTGAAATAATCTTGACAATGGAAAAGAGTGGGTTTGTCAGACACTGCAAGTTGGAGTTCATGAGCTACAAGTGCTAATTGAGTATCAAGAGGAAGGTCAGACATAGTTACTTCCAGAGATGTGAGTCTGAGCTTCAAGGCTGATGGGGGTGTCATTACTGAAAGAGGCAGTGCAGTTAATAATAAGCATGTAAGTTTTCTGCTTAGTGTTTACAATTGTTTCCTTGTAGTAAGACTCAGTTATTTATGGGGTTTAGTGGATTCTGTTTTTAGACATGTTAACATTTGGGCATGCCATCCTTGTGAGTGCATCAAGATTTTGAGAAAAAGGTTAGAGCTAATGTTTGTTTTTAATCAGTTTTATTAAGATGCACTTTATATACCATACAATTCAGTGATTTTTAGTATAGTCACAGTTGTGAGACATGAGTGCAAAAATTTTAGGACATTTTTGTTGCCCCACAACAGAAACTGTCCCTTAACATCACTGTTTCTCTAACTCTCCCAGCTAGGCAACCACTAAGTCACTTTCTGACTGCAGTTATGCCTGCTCTGGACACTTCATATAAATGGGATCTTACATGTATTTTTGTTACTGAGGATAAACCGTCTTAAAGGTTTATCCATGTCGGAACATAAATCAGTACTTGATTCATTTTCATGGCTGAATGATACTCCACTACATGGACATACCACATTTTATTTATCAACAGACATTTCAATTGCTCCCATTTTTTGATTATTGTGACTAGTGCTCGTGTGAACATTTGCATACACATGTTTGCATATATAGCTAAGCATAGAATTGTTAGATCATGTAGTTAAAATATGTTTAAAGAGTCTGTTTTGAGTCATCCTCATAGCAGAGATTGCAAGAAAAGGTGAGGTCATTAAAATGTAAAACCTGATAAGGGAAATTTGTGGAGGATTAAACTTAGGAGAACACCCACACCTCAGTGGCAGGCAGAGGAAGAACTTTTTAGCATGAGTGGCATAAGATCCTCCAAGCCCTCTCCTTTGACAAACCTGCCCTTTTACAGTATTTGTGGTTTGACAACCAAATACTGCATTCTGCCTGTTGGGAAAGAGATACTCAACCACATTTAAAATTGAGCATCTATTTTGTCATCAAATAGCAATTCCACTTTTATCTCCCTAAGCCTCCCCCACCCCCGCACATACACTAAAATCCAAAGTACCCCAAAAGATCTAGGAGCTAGAAGAGAAAAGAAGTTTGGAGCTCCCATCCAATAGTTCATCTCTATTGGATTGAAGTTTGTCATCACCCTTCTGATTTCCTATCATTTTTAGTATTCAGGTTACTATTGTCTTCCTTTTCCCTTTGGAACACAAGTAAGCCACCTACCAAAGGTTGAAGTACCAGAAGGGCAGAGTTGTTCAAAAAAGATGACCTGTCTGTCCTTCCTTAATTTCTGTCCCGGTAGCACAATGAGCCCTTCCGTGTAAGCAGGCATGATTACAAGGGACAGGTGTTTGCTTTTTTGTATGAGCGATGCCTAGCCTCCTCTAGATAATCAGGGTGGAAATAGAAACAAGAAAGCTGAGTTGTAAAGATTTACATGTGTGGGAAATTGCATCCTGCCAGGAATAGAAACAAGAAAACTTGAGTTGTAAAGATTTACATGTGTGGGAAATTGCATCCTGCCGGCAGATCTGAATGTGGTCAGTGGAGAGAGTGAGACATCTCAACATGTAAAATGATTCATAGCAGTGACTTTGCTGTCAGTGCCTCTCATGAATCATTGTTATAAACTCTTTTAAGTTGCCAAGTATTTCTTTTCTTCCCTCTTATTTAGAAAGTATGAAGAATGAAAACATGCTATATCATATTTGGTTAGCCATTTTCCTTCTTGGTCAGGTCAGAGTGAATTTTATTGAGGAAAATGTACACTTCTGGGTAGACAAGACTAAAATGGAAAAGTTACCTGCCAGGAAACCTTGGTTCTAAGTCAAGGGTGTGATACTCTGTGTTTGGTTTTGACTACTTTTCATAATAAAGTATTAGAACTTCTGAGAGAAATATTTTGCAAACACGAGGAACGAAACATTCCCAACTGAGTGGATACCTGGGAGTGTCTCCTTCTTTTCCTTAGTTGACCATGTAATACTGTAGGCAGGTCACTTGTTACCTTTTCAGCACTGATGTTCAGATCTGTAATAGGAAGGTGACAGCTGCTGTACTTAGCTCACAGGGTTACGTGAGGATCAAGAGTGGTATTTGGAAAGAACTTGGAAAACCTCAAAAAGCAGATCAAAAGGAAGGGTTCTACTGAAGAGCTGGTTTAGTAGTGTTTTGCACCAGCTGAGTAGATAAAGCTTAAGTGTTTGGTAAACTGTAAAGGAATGGAATTCCATTTCCTCTGTGTCTTTCATAGGGAGTTCTTCCTGAGGAAATGTATCGAATTCTTCAAAATTCCCAGTATATACATTTAATTCAGCAAATAGCTAGTCAGCACCTACAGTTGTCCAGCACCTTGTCTAAACAGTGAGGGTATAGTAGTGAATAAAACAGGTAAAGTTGATGCTAGAAAACTATCTTTACCTGCTATTAGACATCAGATCTTTCTTTGGACGTTTAGACTTATTTAGTTTCATCTGCATTTGCTGGTCTTCTGGACTTTAATGGAGAATTATTCACAGGCAGTATCTGAGTTGAGATTGGAGAGTTGTCTGTCAAAGGCTTAAGATGTTTATTTTTCCACAGATTCCCAGTCTGTTAAGAAAAATTTGGTGTCTGTTGAGAAAAATTTAGTGCCAGGTAATATTGGCATTTGAAGTGGAATTTATTGTCCTTATTTTAGCCAGTTCAAGTTGAGACAGCTTTCTTCTACCCTCCAAGGTTTTTAAACTTTTATCCCTTCCTTTGATTTGTGTCAGGGTGAACCATTTGATGTAAAAGACTTGACTCCATAATCTACATCTGCTCTAATGCTGTCATCCGGAGTAGAGACTCAGCCAGTTCCACTTGATTCCTCCATGTCTGCCGTGGTACAGGAATTATACTCTGAACTCCCAGTAAGTGTCTCCAAAGAGCTTCATGCTGACTCTGAGCCAAGTGGGATTCCAGATGTAAAACCCAGAGCCTCAAGCTCTCTCTTAAGTCAGAGTAGGGCAGTGCCCGTGGAGCTGCAGAGGACTCATGTGGAAAGTTGTGAAGAAACCTCTGAGACCGTGGATCATGGGGGTGAGCCTGGGAGGGGTGGGCTGGTGGACTCCACAGCAGAAGGTTCTGTGGCTTCTGGGATCTTGACTAGGGAAGAGAAAGCCAAGAGCATGGAGCTAAAGGTCTTCAGAAATCCAGGGGACCAGGAGGAAATTGTAAGAGACCCCTGTGAGGGAACAAAGGAAGACCCACATCAACATTCCACAGCTGCTGAAGAAAAGATCAGCCCAAGTCAGGTAAGAAATGAGATCTGATTTAGATGAGTGTGAATAACAGTGTTCCAGTCTAACACTTCATGCAGAAAATACAGATGCTGACAGGTAGCTTATGATTTATTCTTGAATATTTTCTTCTGATAAGCTTTTGAAGCATTGTATCACATTAGGTCCTTGAAGAAAAGTGCTTTTCTAATGAAAAAGTCACTTCTTTGAAGCAGCCATTGTATATGGAATGTTGAGACTTTGTGATCGCTGTGCGTGATTTCTGCATCTGATGTTAAGAAATGATGTATCCTCATTCTTTAAGTTTTGGTGGTGTCATGGTTAGGATTTAGTGAGATGTCATTTGGATCTTGTAGAGGGAAGCTCTTGAGCCAGGTAGGACTTCATAGGCTAGATACCCTAAAGGAATCTCCATATTTCAAAAGCTTGTTTCTACAGATCTAGAAGTTTGACTTTTAAATATTAGTATATCAAAAGTGATTGTCTCCAAAGGATTGAATGATGTTAACCCACTTCATGAGAGGTTGGAATATAAATCATAGAACTAGTTCTTTATTTAGTATATAATGAAAAATAGAACTATTACATGGTAGAAAAGGTCATACTGGTCATATGCCTTTCTACATGCAAGAGTTTGATTACTAGGTAGCTAAGCCTAAATACTAGTGTGCTGTGATAGCCTGATGAACCCTAGAGGAATATCCTTAAGTTTACTAGTCAAGTGCACTAGTAAACTTACTTTCTTCTTTGGGTGGTGGCTTAGTTCAGGGATTAGTAAGCTTTTTGTTTTCTTTTTTTTTCTCCCCCATTTATCACACATTTGTTTGAGTGCCTGCTGCATAAGGAATTTATGGGGTTTCCACAGCCAGCCAAATAGCACACAGTATATAATGGTATGCCAGTCAGTGCTATGGTGAGTGAGGGAGCAGGGTGACAGATTTGAGGAGGGGGTGCAAGGGTCGGGCAGTCACTCTGGCTCCTCCACAGTTGCAGGGCATGATGACCAGCCTATAGCCCCTCCGCCCATCAGGACCCACTGCTACCACACCGACCAGCCAGTATTTGTCACCCGGGTTTACAGGATGAGCAACCTGGCTTGTATGATGCACTCAGAAATTTTGGATGTAAAGGAGGGAAAAAGCAAGGCATAAGCCTTTTCTGTAAAGGATCCTAAAGTAAACAGGTATATGGTCTCTGTCCAGACTACTGAACTCTGCCTTTGTATAGCATGAAACAGATATTATAGAAACGTTTAAGTGAATGGGGATGTGACTGTTACCAATAACTCTTTTAAGTAGAGGAGCTGACCTGTGAGCTGTAGTTTACCCACCCCTACTAAATCCCTAAGTTCATATTCTCTGGGTTTCCTAGACTTGGCTCTGGTCCCTCCACCTATTGTATAAATCATTTCTATGTATAGGTTACAGAGCAATTGGTTCTTGCAAAAAATAACCATAAATTTTTAACAAATCATTGATAGTTGAATATGATACCAGATTTTATGCTGTGACTACCTACCCTTAAAGATACAGTTAAATGAGTGTGGCAGAACATTCAGGATCCAAAAGCTCATTCTTGATTTGGTGGGCTGGTTTTTTTTTTTTTAAGATCTATTTATTTGTGCATACAGAACTGGGGTATAGGCCAGAGGTGCAGGGGCGGTGAGAAGATTCACTAAAGACAGAGTGGGGAGCAGAACAGACCAACTGACAAAGTACACTGCTGAGGGGAGCAGTGGGCAGGTCAGGAGAGGTCTGCTGCGCCATGTGGGTCACCTCCTGGGAGGGGATCAAACTCATGCTGAAGTGGCTTTAGCTGCTTACTGCTGTGCTTTAACCTGCGCCACCAGGGAGGGCCCGGTGAGCTGATTTTTATAAGATGAAAAATTGTTTAATGTGGTATTTGATATAAAATAAAAGCATGTGTAATTATATACGTTGTTAAGTATTACAATGAATGCACACACACCACACCACCTAAAACTAGATTACTACCCACCCTTTATTTTTTTTTTTACAGCATTCCAACTCTACCACCAAAAATAAATACTGTTTTCAGTAAAGCAAAATGAAATGTTACAAATGTTAAGATGTTACATTTAGTTCCAAAAAGTGGGGGTGAGGGAGGAGAGACAAAAGTGTTCATGGAAAAACAGAAAATCTGCAGGTTTTACCAGGTGTACTAGGATTGACATTGCTATATGATTGTCAGGAAAAGTCAGTTTGCTCTTAATACACATTAACAGATGTGTTAATGAGATTTAGAGGTAGTAGATGTACTCTTGTTATGTGCTGGTTGGCCTCTAACCAGAATACGACACTTAAAGATCCCATCTCTGTCCCCCCAACATGTAGATGATCTCAAGGTGTCTATGGAATGGGAGAGGGGAGTATGTCAGGAGGCGAGAAATACTTCAGGGTTCCTGATCAAAGTATACCTGTCCTCTCTTCCCCAAGCTGAGCATGGTGTCATATGGGAAGATAACAGAAAACTAAGAATTCCCTCACAATAAAAATTCACACTAATGACACTGAAAATACACCATTGGAGGCCACTTGTGGGGTGTGTCCTATAAAAGAAAGGAATCAAGAGAAATGAGAGAAGCTTTCAAGTATTTGGAGGACTAATAAGTAGAATTGGTTCTGTGGGGCAGAGTTAGCTTCATTTGAAGACTTGAGATGGTGGACATGCCTAATTGTTCTCAGATCACAGGACTCTTTGAAATCTAAATGCTACAATTTCTTGGATAAACAGATGTAGCACTTGTATACCATTGAATACTTGTGGACCCCAGAAGAGAGCTCTTCCTAGATTATCAAAACATCACAAACACAGGCAGAGGACAACTTACAAATTAGGAGAGCAAATTTGCAATGAATAAAAGGCCTGTATCTCTAAAATAACTTTCAGATTGAGGAATGAAAACCCAATAGTGAATGGGATAGTAGTTCACTGTGTATTGCGCTTAAACCTATGAAGAGATGGTCATCACTCATAATTAGAGAAATGCAAACTTAAACTGACATACCACTTTGTATCTCTCAAGTTGACAAAGGCAAAAAATTACAATTGCATTATCTAGCTGGCAAAGCAGTGAGGAAAAAAAAAGCTATTGTCACACATTGCTGGCAGGAATAGAGAAGGCTTTCAGAAGGGGAATTTGGCTACACCTGACAAAACTACATCTGGTAGAAGTACATATGCCCTGAGGACTTGCTGACCAGCACTTGGACTCTATCCTAAGGATAAACTTCCAAGAGTGTAATAAAAAGGTTATCCTTTGCAGTGTTTATTATTGCAAAATATTGCTGCAAAAAAATTAAGCAAAGCTTTGCTTATTGCAGAAATGCACATACAAGTGAGAGGTTGAATGAACAATGGTGTGTGGTATATCCATATTTGGAGCACTACTTGACTGTAATCAAGAATGAAGAGCTCTATATAATGATGTGGAATGTCTTCCAAGTGTGTCAGGGCCCCCAAAGTCATCTCCACATTTGGTGATACACTAGAAGTCATGGGTCTCAGCATACGGTCATAATCACAGCCAAAGTTAATTATAGCAAAGGAATATAAAGCAGTCAGCACAGGGGAAGAGAAGGGAAGAGAAGCATGCGCAAAGTCCAGGGCAATGAAGAGACTTCCATGGAGTTCATTCAGAATAGTCACATAAATTAATATTCTCTGGGAACAGATAGTGACATGAAATGGTATCTATCACAACAATTTGTTAGAGTCCAGATTTTTCACTAGGGGCTACTTGTGGACATGCCTTGCCTGCCTGGCACATAACAAAATTCTAAACTTCGGAGACAAAGCAGATATTGAGCATAAGCCACGATGTTTAGTTGTAGTGAGCTACTCTTTTCTTTAGAGCATAATGGAAACTCCTAAAATCTAAGTTCCCAGATGCTAGCCAGAGCTACCCTTGCAAGCAGATCTTTCTAGAGATAACAGGTGGGCCTGCTAGGTAAATGCTTTTCTGCAAACTAACAGAAATGAATATTGCCAAGTGCAAAGGAATATCAGCTGCATACTTTTTTAGCAAAGAAAGGAGACTAGAAGGGATAAGAAGTGACACTTCTTTGAATGCACTTTTTTGTATAGTTACAACTTCTTACTTGAAAAATAGACAGTTGGGATATAGGGGAAAACCCACAATCGAATATAAACTAACAAGTGATGTGAAAAATGGAACCACACTAAGAGGTGAACGCAGAATAAAAGTAACCCAAGAAACTGGGAAAACGGTATTTTAACTTCATACTCTTAAGATTAAATCCAAAAAAGAATAAGGCATTGTAGTAAATTGGTTTTTCACATTACGTGGCTTAGTATGTGTGTGTATTCTAAGATCGGATGAGTAAATTTATTGTGGATAATGAAAGCCAAGTTCTCATAAAGAAGTTAAAATGGGCGTGGTGTGGGTCTGGGGCTAGAATGAACCCTGTGTGTGGAGTGGAAGTTGGAGTTACCGGTATGAACTTAGGGTTTTAACAGACATGTGAATATGTGTTTGTGGACATGGAAGAAAGGTCTAGAAGCAGTGACTCCTCATAGCAGTGAATGTACCTACTGCTAGGTTTCTAGCTACCTTCTAATTAAAGGAACCAAGACCTTGGAGAAAAGCTGTTCCAAGGTGAGGACAGGAAAAATGACAAGAAAATCCTTAAACAGTTTGTGGTGAAGTGCTCAGAAAATTATGGAAACATCAGAAGGGCACCGAAGTCAACTTGAAAGGGCTTTACATTGCCACGTTTGAGATAATTTGAGCAAATAATGATGGTTATAAATTATAGCCCAATAGACACAAACAAATGTCCATGAACCTATATTTACATTAAATAATTGGATAAATAACTTGAAATGGAAAAGTATACCAATTAATACAGAAAGAAGTAAAAAATCACCACTTTGTAACCATCACAGAAATAGTTATCTTAGTAAATATTAACAAGGGATGTTAAACTAGTGGTTAAACGTTTGAATAAGAAACAGAAATATTTACAGCCTCAGAATATCTTCCACAAGATACTTAATAGAAAAGGGAAAATAGTAACTTGACAATGGAAACCTGGCAGACCCTACCTGAACCACGTGATGGAAGTTCACTTGTACCTCAGTGCAGCTGAGCCTCCTGAGATGATGCACTGAGAAACCCAGCATCACTTGTGTATCCCCTAATGATTACCCACACCTAATCCTGAGGAAATGTGACTGAACTCAACACTTCAGAAGTGTCGAGGTCATGCAAACCGAATAACCCAAGGCACCACCATCAATCACTGTTTAAAACATACTAAGGAGACATAATGGCTGAATGCATTTGGAGCCTGGTTCCAAAAACATGTTAGGGGCATTAACAAGATTTGAATAAGATCTGTAGATAATGTAGAAATATTAATTTAAAAAGTACTGTGGTTATTTAGGATGTTAGTATTAGGGTAAACTTGATATTTGCAGATTATTTCTAAACAGTTGGAATTAATAACAAAACTTACTGCTACAGGGTACCACAGTTTAACCTTCAATGTGAGTGGGGCCTTTGAACAGCTAACCCAGTTTTTGTTAGGTCATATGAGACGATCATGTTTATGAGGAGGCTAAGTGATGATATCAGGAATATAGCAAAGGGGATTCTTCTCTGAACAAGCAACTGAGGAGTGCTCTTTTCCATTTTGAGATTCTGAGATTTTTCTAGTTGTCTTTAAATTCCCCTTAGCAGCATTCCACGAAGTATCTTTCTGGTATTCCTCATCTCAAACCAGCAAGAGGGCACAGTTGGACACTGGTTTAGGTACAGGGAAAAGTACTCCTGTTACTACTAACCTCACCCCACTCTGGATCTTTTTTTATCCCTCAGAACCTAAAATCTGTCTAGACAGAAAAGCCGGATTGAGCACATGTTCAGTAAAGAAAACTTGGTATAATTGGGAAAGACAGCCACCTTGGTTTTTTGAGGCATTTAGTGCATGGATTGAATGAATTTTACAAAGTAAAAATGTTTGCTTAGTGAATTTTCCCAGTCTTTGGAGAAATGCACCAATATATGGAATTAGAAGTTTATACTTTTCTGTTATGTTGGGCTCTGATGAAAACCTAAGCTGATTTTGTTAAGTATTCGCTTCATTCACTCATTCACCCTCTCATATGGTTTTGTTGCTGTATCAAGCATGTTACTGTCTGAAGCAACTTCTTTTAAATATTGGTCTTAAACTTTTTTTGGGGGGGAAGTACACATAAAATTCACCATTTTGCTCATTTGTAAGTATTGGTCAGTGGCGTTAAGTACATTTACATTGTTGTGTAACTATCACCACCATCCATCTCCAGATCTCTTTCATGTTCCAAATTCACTAGAACTTCCCATTCCTATATCATTCCCATCCTTCAGGTCCTCAAGGACCTGAAGGAACTAGACAACTCGAGGTAACTCATTATGGAAGCATATGGTCTTTGTCCCTTCATAACTGCTCTTAAATTTTTTTTTAAAGATCTACTTAAAAAGTTAAATACTGCAATCATTAAATATTTCATTCATAAAAAGATAAACTATCAAATAATGTTTCCTGGCTTATGTTGTGTGAATAAAGTTTAAAAAACTTCATTCACAATTTTGTGCTTAAGTCAGGGACATTATTATTGCAGTGTAAGAAGAATGGTGAAGAACGAAAGTAAGTATAAGAACAAGCATAGTGGAAAGGACAAAGAGGCATAAGCCAGACTGAGCCATGAAAGAATATGTTCAGTCTGAATTCTATCCTTGGAAGAGAAAGGTCAAAAACCGTGGTCTTGCAATGCTTACTATCCAGGATATGGGAAAGATTGGTCTTATTGGAAAATAAGGTATAGAGAGATGAATATGTGACATCCCACACAGGTGATTTGATGTTGAAAACTCTATATTGAGTTTCTTTAATATATTTTGCTTTTTCCCCATCACCTTGTAGTGATAGAACTGCCTGGGTTGAATGTGTGGTAGAGACTTTGGTGGCCCTAGGATACAAGACTATAAGTCATACTCAGCACAAGACACACAAGAAGTTTTTTAAATTATCTTTTAGCTGTAACATATGAAGACTCGGTTTATGTTACTTGGGCAGATCTTGAAAGTATCTGGACAGGGCACATCAGGTAAGAAAACAGTGGTTGTTGATCACTCGCAGCATGTTGCTGGAAAAAAATTCTGTAATGACACAGTCTAAAGAACCAATCTTGTACAATTTATACATGGAGGAACCTAGTGGGTCTGGTTATAAGTAATCCTAAGGCCCAGTGCTTTTCTCACAGAAAGGGATAACAGGACCCACAAGCTTAAGGATAGCACTTTTGGCCCTCCCTGGTGGTACTGTGGGTTAGAATGCAGCACTGCAAGCAAGCCGCAGCCCCTTCTGTGCAAGTTTGATCCCAGCCAGGGAAGTGACCCACAGCGTACAGCAGACCTCCCCTGATTCTCCAGCCTCTCCCCTCAGCAGTATTCTTCATTGGTGTGCCTGTTCTGCTTCCCACTCTCTCTGGTGAATCTCCTGAACCTCTGGCCTGTACCCCAGCTCTGTAAGTATAGAGAGCGAAATCTTTTAAAAAAAGAAGAGGGTATACCTCATTCTGCACAGGTGGATTTCCATCACTTATTTCATGCCTGGTGGGGTCTGCCAGGGTTTCCCACTGTGAAGTTTATGTTTTTCCCTTTGTAATTACTAAAGTCTCTTGGGAGATATTTTGTTCATTTTTTTTTAATATTTTATTTATGCATGCAAGATCTAGAGTACAGGCCAGAGGTGTGGGGGTGAGAATTAACCAGAGACAGAGTGGGGAACACTGAAATACACTGCTGAGGGGAGAAGTGAGCGAGACAGGAGAGGTCTGCCATACCATGTGGGTCAGCTCCCTGGCTGGGGATTGAACTCATGCTACAGTAGCTGAGGATGGCTACACAGTGCTGCACTTTAACCCCTTGCAGAGAGGGCCCTTGGGAGATATTTGAAACTATGTAAATATTTGTTTCTTATTCAGATTTATGCCACTGGTTTTAACATCCATTGATGATGCTTGCTTGGGATAATTTTTACTGTGATGGTTATCAAATGGTGATTTTCTAATTGTCTTTCCTTCTATGGTAAGTAAGAGCTGTCTCTTCTTCCATGTACAAATAAGTAAGTTCTGTCTGGCATCATGCTAGATACTCTGTTTTTGAAGGTTTATTTTTCATTTCTGCATATAAAAACTGGGATGTAGGCCAGAGATACAGGGAGTGAGGGGATTCAACAGAGACACTGGGGAGCAGAACAGGCAGATCCACTAAAAAAACACTTGAGGGGAGCAGTGGGTGAGACAGGAGAGGTCTGCCACACCATGTGGGTCACCTCCCTGATGGGGGTTGGAGCTCATGATACAGTGGCAGGCAGTAGCTTGATACTGCTGAGTCTTTAACCCCTACACCAGGGTAAGGGAGGCTCCCACAATTCATACAATTTTTTTGTATGTTCATGTTCTGTAAAACTATTTCACACTAAAGTTTCAACAGAAAGATTAATTCTCCTTCAGATATGATAGTTCATGCTAGTCCTTGTCTCTGTCTTCTAATGCCAGTATTTTATTTCTGCCTATGTCCACTGGTATTTGTCATCGCTTTTATCTTCCCTCCCTCTCCTGGGTTCTGTTTCTACCTAAAATCTTGCTTAAATCCCAAATGGCATTTACTTTTTTTTTCAGTGCTGTAAAAATCAGTAAATTATTAGAAGCTGTAGCAATGACTTCACTATATTTGCACCTTTAGATAAATGCTGTGACAGAATCTTATACTTCCAATTAAATTAATGTCCAAAAAAATGTAAATCTTAGGATAATGAAAAAGGTGACCCAAAGGAAAGTTCAGTGTAAGCAGCCATCTTCCTTGGATAAACTGGTGGTAAGCCTGGTTGGCCCTTCCCTCATGGGACTCTGAGCTGCTGCTATCCTAGTGTGTACTTCGGCCAAACTGCTTGTCATAGATGGTGTTCTCCTTATCTCCTTCTCTTGATGGAGGAGAATGAAAAGTAAATAAGAGCCCTGCTAAGAAGTTTGGGAAGAGAATGAGTACGTGATAGTTAGCATGATTAGGGACTGGGATATAGCCAGTGCCCTAATATTTTCAGATGAAATGAAGGCTACATTGCAGCTGTTCCCCCTTGATTCAGAAGTATTTGTAGGGTCCTGTTTATGTTTACAGGTCAGCAGTTTAAACCTCTTTTGTCCATACCTTGAGAGAGCTGGCTTTTCAATTCAAAACTGTAAAGAAGTAGTAGTTTTGTTGATTGTGTGTATTTAAACTTGGTTTCCTTCAGTTCCAAATTTTTGGTGACTGCTAACGAATTTCCTGGAGTCATAAAGAACTTTTTCAGGAGATAGCTCACATTCATGAATCAGGTATCTCTGAATCCTCTTTGACTGTTGGATTTTCTTACTGCAGGAGGGCCTCCTGATGCAGCCGAGCAAAGAACTTCCATGCACAAATCTCCCTGAAGATTGTATGAGGAACGAAGGTATTTATTTCTCTTAAATCTTACTTTTTTCTCTAAAAGCCACCATTTTAGTTCACAGTTTCCATTTTGAGTTGAGAAACGTATGTGTTCTTGCTCCTGCCTTCCAGATGGACTTAACTGTAGAAATTTTTGATATTGTCAATGGGGATAGTTGAAGACTCCCTAGTATTAGCAATCAGTGCCTTACTTTGGGCAGTAGTTTGCTTCCCACATAGTTCTTTAAAAATGAGTCCCTATTAACCTTTATGACAGTTTTTATTTTTTAAAACTAGCTGCCTTTTGGAAGGGGTAGCACGGACCAGAGACGGACCCACCCAGCAGCGTTGGTTCAGCATCATGGCAGGACATCACCTGCTTGTTCTCTTGGTGAGGATGGGGACAAGTGTTCACTCCAGGTCACCTTGAGAACTTGCAAAGCAGTTTCGTTTCTGTTAACTTGCTTTCCTCCTCAAAGCAATGGTAGGATATAGACATCTGAGACATTATCTATAGTTCTTTGATTTATCCATTAATTGAAGTAGAATTTGAGGCTCAATGGAAAGAACAACTGAGGGTGATTTCACCTACCCCACCACTGCTACCCCCTACTCCCGGGGTTGCCTCAGCCTAGCCTGATCCAGCCACATTCCTGAGGCCTTAGGAGGGTGAGGTTTGTGTATGAAAAGGAGTGTCTGTTGAAGAAGTGCCAATCTGAGGGCAAGAAGGTCTAAAAGAAACGCCCAGGCTGGGTCCCAGTGATAATAGAAAAGGCTCCCAAATCTTGGGTTGGAGACCTGGATGCAAAGAAATATCTGGTGCCTTCTGACCTTACAGTTAGTTCTATTTCTCT
>NW_004567130.1:10421873-10428767 GCF_000260355.1 Condylura cristata | reverse complement strand
TTTCTTTCTTTCTTTCTTTCTTTCTTTCTTTCTTTCTTTCTTTCTTTCTTTTTTAAGATTTATTTATTTATTTTTAAGATGTATTTATTCATACAGACCTGGGGTACAGACAGAGGCACTGGAGTGGTAAGAAGATTCACCAGAGACAGAGAGGGGAACAGGATAGGCACTTTGATGAAGTATACTGCTTGAGAGGAGCAGCGGGTGGGTCAGGAGAGGTCTGCCACACCATGTGGGTCACCTCCAGGGCAGGTATTGAACCCGCAGTGAAGGAGCTGTAGCCAGCTTGCAGTGCTGCATTTTAACCTACTGTGCCTCCAGGGAGGGCCCGCCCCAGTTCTATTTCTTGATTCAGAGTGAATACACAGACAGATGCTCCTCTTCAGCTCGAACACCACCTCCCTTCATGACCACCTCATTTCCTAATGTGAGACCTTCTCTCTAGTCCTTCACAGGAAATGGCCTGTAGTACTTCTCCTTTCATCCCCTTTCTCTACCATCTTTCTTATTCTGCCTTAGACTTCTTGATCTTCAGGATCTGTCAGATCCAGTGATTATTTGGTTTTTGTTCCCTTCCTAACTGCCCAAAAAGCTCAGAACCCCAAGAATTCCTTCCACTACTTTCTTTTTGATAGAAAACACTGATATTGTAGAGGGTCATAGGGGTTGGTAGAAGGAACATCAATAAAAAGGAAACCATCAAAAAATAAAAGATTAGCTGAGCCAAGGTTAATCTCCTACCCCTATCCTAGGCTAAAATTCAGCTTAGGTTCTATAGAGGGGACTTTGTGTGTGTATTAGGCAGCTAAGGTTAGTAACACAAAATGATGAGAAGAACCTCAAAAGAAACAAGATACAGCAAATACATTTCATTTTAGGAACATTTTGTTGCTGTCATGAGGCATCAGATTCGACTCTGCTTCTTGGCAACCTGGAAGGAAGCACATACTTAAGAGAAAAAGACACTTGTCCCACCTGCTTCCTGGTGCTGGAAATTTTCTCGCATTTCACAGGCCAGTTTAGATTAAAGCTGTAAAGATAGAATTGTCACTTCGTACACTAGCCTCACCTGGTGCTTAAGGACCTTAATGCTATTTTAAAATTCCCTCCCACGACTTCATCCCCACTAAGATCTTTAGTAGGGTTCCGGTATTGCTATAGTGAGTTTTTGATCTTTTCAGCTACATCTTAGCACAAAATGAATGGTTGAAATACACTTTCCTTTATCCACTGAACTGATCTTTAAAACTTTTTTTTTTCTCCTTAAGAAAAATACCAGATGGTTTCACTTACAGCAGGAGCATAAAGGACCGAAGGGGGGGAAATAGTAATAATGAACAACTGTATACCAGAGATATTTTATAGGGGTGGAGTGGGGAATGGGATCAGGAACAGTGGAGGGGGGGGGAGTGCACTAGACTATGGTGATGGCACACGGGTGATTTGGTGATAGGAAGCCCACGGGGATCACAACTAAAATGGAAAAAGGCACGAAGTGATGTAAAAATAAATATTATATTAAAATAAAAACTATATTTAAAAAAATTTTTTTTAAATCATAAATGTGACACATTGAACTGACCTTTTGAACAGAAAAGCAGGCTTATTGTCTGAGGAAATCTGCTTTCTCAGACTTACCTTTGATTACTTTCCACCTAAAAAGCTGACCCACATTGAACATGGATAAGATGGGATCCTCTGAAAAGTGTCCTCAATAAACAGCTTTAGGGTACTCTCTTTACTGCCTTATAGCCTCCTTTAAATTGGTAAACTGTGTTGTTTACAAAGCTGTGTGCAAGGTTGTCCATTTGATAAGGTGGAACTTGAAAATAGCAACTCTACTATAGAGTTTTTAGCAACAATGACTCAATGGCCAGTTGGGATACATTTTCTTTGTCTGTCTGTCTATCTTCATTTTGTACATTTTTTCATCTCAGTTGTAATCCCCATGAATTTCTCACCACCAGTGCACCCATGTGCCATCACCATAGGCTCATGTGTTCTCCTGCCCCAGCTTTGTTCTGTTCCCCTCAGTTCCTCTGTAGAATGTCTCTGGTTTATAGTTAGTTGACTTTAGTTTTTACCTATTACGGTTACTTTTTTTTTTTTTTTAAAATTTTTTTATTTATGCTTACAAGAACTGGGATACAGACCAGAGGTGTAGGGGGTGAGAGGATTCACCAGGGACAGAACAGGCAGATTGACTGAAATACACTGCTAAGGGGAGCAGTGGGCGAGTCAAGAGAGGCCACGTGGGTGGGTCACCTCCGTGACCAGGGATCCAACTCATGTTGAAGCAGCTGCCTCTAGCTTCACAGTGCTGTACTTTAACCTGTTGCACCACTGGGGAGGGCCCACTGCTGTTCTGATTTTTAATATGATTTTTTTTTTTAAGATTTTATTTATTTATACAGAACTGGGGTACAGGCCGGAGATGCGGAAGGTGAGAGGATTCACCAGAGACAGAGTGGGGAGCAGAACAGGCAGATTGACGAAGTACACTGCTGAGGGGAGCAGCGGGCGGGTCAGGAGAGGTCTGCAACGCCATGTGGATCTCCTCCGGGGCAGGCGGGAATCGAACTCATGCGGTAGTGGCTTAAACTTCTTAGTGCAGTGCTTTAACCCGCTGCGCCACCAGGAGGGCCCTAATATGATTTTTTAAAATCGTTTTTCTGTTAAATATTTTACAAAACTGATACCAAGGTCTTGTTAGCTTTTAGTAACTGGGCATGTTTGGGAAAGTTGTGTGAAAGATGGAATAGGCACTAGGAAAAATACCAATGTCAGTTCACTAATTACTGTGGGGCTTTCTTCCCACAGTAGCAGTCTCCACTAACGTTTATTTGGGGGTTCTCTGAAATAGAAGGCTCCTCAGAAATTGGGAGCAGTTTTTGAGGATATACATTTTGATAAGAGTTGAAAACAGTCAAGGAGAGAAAAGCTACCTTTATATATATACACACACTATATATATATATACATACACACACACACTTGTGTGTGTGTGTGTATGTATATAACTAGATACTTTACTGAGAATAATTAAAGTTGAAAGAAATCTTTTAAGATCTCTTTTTTTGTTGTGTAAATAAGTCAGCATAGTTAAGAATAGAATGTGCCAATCAGTAAAGCCTTTTATGCCTTATATGCATATAGATTCTTGGAGCGTATTGATTTTTTCTCTATAACTTAGGGTATTTCCTGTTTTATAAAACCCTATTTATGTCATTATTCTACTATAATATACATTTCGTAAAAAAAAAAAAATTAATGCTGTGTGTGTGTGTGTGTGTGTGTACAGATGTATGAGTTTTACCAGATTGTGTAGGTACTACCACCTTGAGATACAGAACATTTCCATCACCCCAGCAATTTCTTGAGGTTTCCTTTTATAGTACTCCCTCTTGCCACCCCCAGTCCTTAGCAACCACTAATCCTGTTTTCTGCCCCTCTAGTTTTGCCTCCCTGGCCCTATAGGGTTCAAACTTGTGCTGTAGTAGCAGCAGATAGCTTCCTAGTGCTGTGCTTACCCTTGCACCACCAGGGAGGGCCCTGTTTCTACATTTTAACCATTTTGAATAATGTTTTCAGCACTTGTGTATAGGTTTTGTATGGACATAAGTTTTCAGTTCCTTTGAGTATGCACTTAAGAGTGGAATTGCTCAGTTATATGGTAACTCTGTGTTCAGCATTTCAAGGAATTGCCAAATTGTTTTTCAAAGTGGTCATACCATTTTAGAATCCTATCAGCAACAGATGAAGGTTCTAATTTCACTGTGTCCTTTCCAACACCTTTTGTTTTCTATATTGTTTTGAATTGGTTTAAAAGGTTTTATTTATTATACAAGAATTGAGGCACAGGCCAGAGATGCAAGGGGTGGGAGATTCACCAGAGACTGAGTCAGGAACACAACAGGCAGATTGTCTGTAATACACTGCTGAGAGGAGTAACAAGCAAGAGAGTAGAGTTCTTCTGTGCTATGTGGGTCAGTCAGCTCCCTGGCCGGGGACCAGACTTGGGTTTCAATGGCTGTGGGTGGCTTTGTAGTGCTGTGCTTCACCCCTTGTACCACTAGGTCGGCCCTGAATTACAGCCATTTTAATCAGTGTGAAATGATATCTCATTGTGATTTTGATTTTCATTTTTCTAATGACTAAAGATTTGACTTTTTTTCTTTTTTTAAGATTTATGCATACAAGAGCTGGGGTGTAGGCCAGAAGTCAGGGGGAGAAGGGTGTTACTAGTGAGAGGATATCCTCTTGCCTCAGCACTATTTGTTAAAAAGCTATTCTTGTCAAAATCAGTTGACTGCCTATAAATGTTAGAATTTATTTCTGTATTCTCTGTTCCATTGATATTTGTCTTTCTTGTACTATGCCACGTCATCTTGATAACTGTAGCTTTGTTTTTATAATCAGGAAGTGTAAATCTACCATCTTTGTACCTTTTTTTTGTTTGTTTTTTTCAAGATTATTTTAGCTGTTCTGTGTCCCTTGCATTTTCATAACAATTTTAGGATTTGCTTTTCAATTTCTGCAAGTATTCTTACTTCTTATTTATTCGTTCATTTATTTTTAAGATTTAATTTACTTATACATCTGAGAACTAGAATATGGGGAATGTGAAAGGATTCACCGAAGACAGTGGGGAACAGAACAGGCAGATGGACTGAAATACACTGCTGGGGCTTAGCAGTGTGCGGGACAGGAGAGGTCTGCTGCGCCCGGTGGGTCAGCTCCTTGGCCGGGGATCAAACTGATGCTGCAGTGACTGTGGATAACTTCATTGTGCTGAGATTTAATCCTTAGTGGGGACTAGAGAGGCCTGCATACACACTTTTTAAATGAGTATTATAAAATTACAAATATAGTATCTTAAGTTGAGATCATGAAGTTCTTACACTCCCAAAAATGGGTCTATACCTATAAATTTGTCCTCAGTTACCTAATCATCTTTTATTTTAATATGCCGCCTTTCTCTTTGCTTTTTAAACTGTTTCATTTAGTTCAATTATTATTTGTCCTAAAACTGGCTAAAAATGCCCTGCTTCCAAAAAGTATATCATTGATACAAAACCAATTATCAAGTAGAAATGGGTAGGTAGAAATAGCAAAGATTTACACAAAATGTAAATCACAAAACTACAAGCTTATAGAGCAGAGGCCACTTATTAATCCCAGAAAAACCCTTCGGGCTCAAGGTTTAATCACAAATCCTGATGATTATCAGGTTCAGGAGTTTGGCAGCACATGTAACACCTCATTGGCTGCTTCTTAGTTATGTCCCATAAAAAATTAGGGAGCGATCGCCTAATCAGCCCCCAGTTAATCTCTAAGCTTCTGGCCTTCACTCCCTCTCACGTGTGCTTCCTCTCCATTTTTTACAAGAGGCTGCTCCCCTTCCTTTTCCTGTCAAGTACTTTCCATGTTGGACACCATTGCTCTGTGCCTATCCTTCTGTCTCCTCCATCAGGACCTGTTCTCCCGGACTTTAACTCTGTTTACCTGTAGATGAACTCTTAGGTTGTTTCCACGTCTAGTCCATCATAAATAGTGAGGTTAACATGAGTGTGCAGATATTTCTTCTTCTAGATTGTGATTTTTATTTCCTCTCTATATATATCTCCATTAAATAATTCAATTACAAATACGCACACACAAACACACCCATACATAGAGTAACTGGATCAAATATACTTAATACTTCTTTTTTTTTTTTTTTTTTTAAGATTTATTTATTTATGCATACAGAACTGGGGTACAGGCCAGAGGTGCAGGGGCGGTGAGAGGATTCACCAGAGACAAAGCGGGGAGCAGAACAGGTAAACTGATGAAGTACACTGCTGAGGGGAGCAGCGGGCGGAGTCAAGAGAGGTCTGCCACGCCATGTGGTCACCTCCCAGGCAGGCGGGGATCGAACTCATGCGGAAGTGGCTTTAGTTTCTTAGTGCTGTGCTTTACCCCGCTGCGCCACCAGGGAGGGCCCAATACTTCTTTTTTTAAGATTTATTTATTTATGCATACAGAACTGGGGTACAGGCCAGAGGTGCAGGGGCGGTGAGAGGATTCACCAGAGACAAAGCGGGGAGCAGAACAGGTAAACTGATGAAGTACACTGCTGAGGGGAGCAGCGGGCGGAGTCAAGAGAGGTCTGCCACGCCATGTGGTCACCTCCGGAGCGGGGATGGAACTCATGCGGAAGTGGCTTTAGCTTCTTAGTGCTGTGCTTTAACCCACTGCGCCACCAGGGAGGGCCTTACTTAATACTTTTAACAGCATCTTTAATCTTCTGTTTCTTCATTCAAGTAACATCTGTTACGTACCTGCCATGAGGCAGGGTCACTGTTAGGTACAAATCTACCATGATCATTAAGATCCAGCTTTTGCCCTCATATAACTTCAGTATCATGACAGCTAATAATAAACAAATAATGGAGAAACAGTATTACAGAGATATTCATGGAGATGTTGGGCAGGTAAGTAGGGGCCAAAAAGAAGTGGTTTGCACTAACCAAGTGTGAACACTCTGGTACTTCCAACAGCTTAATGTATGTTAATTCATGAATCTTTACAAGTGCTAGTGCAGGTACCCATCTTACAAATAAGAACTGAGGGACCTCCCTGGTGGCCTGGGGATTAAGGTCTCAGCCCTATCACCACTATGGCCTGAGTTCCATCCCCAGCCAGGGAGCTGATCCACATATGGTGCAGCAGACTTCCGTCTCATCCACTGTTCCCTTCAGTAGTGTATTTCACTAAATCACCTGTTCTGCTCCCCACTCTGTCTCTGGTGAATGCTCTCACTCACCTTGCCCTAGTGCCACTTGCTCACACCCTATGTCTTCTATGCAAAAATATTTTGTTAAAAAATGTGGCCCTCCCTGGTGGCGCAGC
>NW_004567130.1:10408401-10421678 GCF_000260355.1 Condylura cristata | reverse complement strand
AAAAAAAAAGAGTGACAGCAACCAAAAAAAAAAAAAACACATGCCTTTTGCAGCAACATGGATGGAGCTGGAAAAGATCATGCTTAGTGAAATAAGCCAGAAAGAAAAGGAAAAATCCCAGATGGTTTCACTCATAGCAGGAGCATAAAGGACCAGGAGAGAAAATAATAATAATGAACAGCTATATACCAGAGACATTTTAAAGAGTGAATATAAAATTGCCTCAACCTCTCCTTTAGTGTTTTTTTTTTTTTTCCCAATTATTTATGCACACAAGAACTGGGGTACAGGCCAGAGTTTCAGGGAATGGGATGATTCACCAGATACAAGGTGGGGAGCAGGACAGACAGATTTACTGAAATACACTCCTGAGGGGAGCAGCAGGTTGGTCAGCAGATGTCTGCCATGCCAAGTGGGTCAGCTTCTTAGCTGGGGATCGAACTTGTGCTGTAGTGTTGCTCTTTAACACGATGCACCCCCAGGTAGGGCCCTCTCCTTTAAATAAAGTTGAGATTTCAAAAATAATTGTCAGAGAGGTGGGCAGAATATCATTTTGCTTTTAGGTTGTACCTGTCCGTGCCCTCCTTTCCTGCTTTTACTCTGCAATACTGCCTTGGAAATGACTACTACTTTGCCTTCTCTCCAAGATTCTTGACAAAATGGAAGCCAGGCATTCTTTTACCAAAAAAGGACTCTGAGGGAGAATCTTGCCTTAGTGCCTTGCACAGTAAATAGTTTGGGGATGGATGAAGAGTGTGAGTTTTTCTAAGCAGATAAGATGAGGTCAGGTATACAAGTAGGATAGTGCTGGAACAGAGAGGGAAGACCCAGAGTAGACATCAATAGTTTGATGAATGCTGTAGAGTTCAGAGAGGTAAAATACAGCTGTTTGGAGTATTGTGCTTAGAAACTCATAATACAACAGAACTGCCTAAGGTGTTATGAGGGCTCCTTCCATAAACATATTGAGTGTGGCATTAGTGTTTTGTGACTGCCTCAGTGTTACCTCTGTAAATTTATGCAATCCAGTATAGCCATCTAATGTTTGCTTACTCCAAATATTTCAAACTCTGTGTCCTAGAGCCTAGTTTTTAAGTTTATCATTTTAACTATTCTCAGGTCCAATAAAATAAGAATCAAAACAGAGCAAAGGAAACACTTTTCCTTTAATGGCAGGCATTATACCAGGTGGTGTTTTACATGTATTGTTTAATTTAACCCTCAGAATAACACTGAGGTAAGTGTACTTCTCCCCTTTTTCACAGAGGAGGAAGTTGAGGCTCTTGAGAGGTAAGTAACATCCTAGAACCAAACTGGCCTGGCTTCAAAGTCACTGCTTTTAGTGTATATTGAGAAACAAATAGGTGGTAAGGGGACATTAGTAATGGTAATTGTTGTTTGAACTAACTATGTTTATTAACTTCACAAGTATTTATTAAGTGCTTTTCTATACGTTATATTTTAGTAGGTATTAGTAGATCTTTACTTTGACTTGCTTTATCTGTTTGCAGGTATCTCATTCCATATATGAATACGTATGGATGCGTGTGTGTGTGTGTTTAGCTTTGGGTTTGTTTTCTAAAATGGTGGGTTGAAATTGTTTTGCTTGCTTTGTAATGTCTCGTGATGGAAATTTTCAGATTTATTCAGAAGTGGAAAAGAGTATACGAGGCACCTAGGTACCTATCAGTACTTCAGTAAGTTACCAACACATGAGCAAGCTTTGTAGAGAAGTAATTATCACTATAATTGAGTTCATGGCTAATAATTCAGTTTACAAATTAAGTTTTTTGTGTAACTGTTCTTTTTCAAAGGTAATTTTACCTCTTATTTTGTAATTATGTATCAAGTAGTACTAACTATTATATTATGAATTTATCAATGTCTCAGAATAGAGGCTTCCTAAGACATGAACTAGGAATGTTTTGTCTTCAACTATCCAGTTAAATCAGTATATATAACTAAGTAACATTTAGAAAAAAGTATTTGTTCAAGATTACTTGTTTCTACCTGGTATATTTTTGCCCTTTGTTTTGTGTGTGTGTGTGTGTGTGTGTGTGTATGTTGTGTGAGTGAGAGAAAGAATATGTGTGTATGCCTGTTTGCTAACGATTATTTATACATACAGAATTGGGGTACAGGCCAGAGATGTTGGGGGATGAGAGGATTCACAAGAGACGGGGGGAGCAGAACAGGCAGATCTACTGAAACACACTGCTGAGGGGAGTAGAGACGGGGGGGAGCAGAACAGGCAGATCTACTGAAACACACTGCTGAGGGGAGTAACAGGCAAAACAGGAGAGGTCTGCTATGCCATGTGTGTTAACTCTCTGGCCGGGGACCAAACTCAAGTTTTAGTGATTGGTGATAGCTGGAAGGTGCTGAGATTTCACCCCTTGTGCCACCAGGGAGGCCCCCTTTGTTATATTTTACAGAGAATAACAAAGTCAGTGGTGGTATACACTAACTTCACAATTCTGTTTTTGAGTTAGGTCTTTTTTTGTTGCCATTGTTTGCATGATTGAATTTTTCAAAGTATTGTAAATTATTTTTTCATGATTGCATAATGATTTGGATTTATTTCTCTTGTGCAGAAGGAAATGTACAGATTACAACTGAAACTCTGCTAAAATCTACTGCAGAAGTACAAGGTATGAAGGTCCATGGGACTAACACGGATAATAATGAAGGACGTGAGAATGGCAATGTGAGTAAAGGTCTCTCAGCTGGGTGCAGCAACTACCCAGAAATGACCAGTGGTAAGGTTTCAGAAACC
Source organism: Condylura cristata (assembly GCF_000260355.1). Taxonomy (NCBI): domain Eukaryota; kingdom Metazoa; phylum Chordata; class Mammalia; order Eulipotyphla; family Talpidae; genus Condylura; species Condylura cristata. The sequence goes on along the minus strand of NW_004567130.1, from coordinate 10,418,902 downwards.
AGTACACTAGTATCCCTAGAGCCTGTAACGTTTGTGGACCCTGGATTAACAGAAGCAACTCCTAAAGAAAAAGGATGTGAAGAATTAAAAAGTTGTCCTTCTTGGTTGTCATTACCAGGGAGCAGTTCCATTTCCAAAGTGGACTATGGGAAGGAAGAGTTGTGTAAATTAAACCCTGTCTGTGAAGCAGATGACAATCACCAACAGATTCTTGGCCATCATAATGAAAAATACAATTCTGCATGTGGCAGTCCCAAAGGCACAAGAAGTATAGTTATAGAACCCACTGGAGAAAATTCTGAAGCTTCATATTTTACTTCAGATTTGTCTGGTCCCAAATCTAGAACGACATCTTTTAAAAAATGTGGTTTTGAAGATGATGCTTTGCTTAAGGACTCTGCTGAAAAGACAGACAATTCTGATTTTGAAGGGGACAGTCAAAGTAAGAACCTGATTTCTCAAGACGAAAATAAAGGACAGTTTTTTAAATCCAAGACTGAAAGAGGGGAACTGTTTCTTGTTAATGCCAGGCAACCCGAAGTGGATGCTAATGGCCCTTGTTCTGGTGAAAAAGAGACTGTTGACATCCCAAAAGAAACTGTCCGTAATAACTATGGCATTCAAGGCAGTGGCCATATAAACAACTCTAGTTTTTTAACCCCCAATTCTTTTACCAAAGCCACAGAAATAATGTTTAAAAAAAAAGATTCAAAAATTATGTCGGATGTTCAGAATAAATCTGCAAGCCATGAGGACTGTAGAGAAACCTTTTCTAATATCAGCCATTCAGGCAGACATCCTGAAAAGAGCAGTTTTTCCTCTGTGGTGCAGATTGAAGAGCCAGAACAGGCAACCACTAAAGAACCAAATATATTAGGTGGTAAGATTTGCAGTAAAGACTCTGACTCTTTTGTCAGCACCCAAAAATATCTGGAAGGCAACACCCAGTTAACATTTCTGATTGAAAGAAAACCCTCTCTAAGTTTAATGTCAGGGGACCAGATAAGTCCTATAAATAAAGTACCAGAACCCAAGAAAGATCTTGCTCAGTTCCCCCTATCCCTAGATTTTGGTTACAGGCCTAATTCAGAAAAAATTGTTCAGACTTCACAGGATGATAATCCACATTTAGAAGAGCAGAGCCAGAGCATTGCCCCTGAGATCAGTGAACTTCCCTGTACCAATGAACTGGTTTTAAACAAAATAAAAAGTGAATGTGTTTTAAAACAAGTGTCCCTTAATACTCAAGACCAAGTTAAGTTGCCAGCAACAAGTGAGGATTCCCAGGAGAACCATCACTCTCCACTGAAGGATAGAGCCGATGTCATTGCCGATACCCAAACCATTCCTGTGAAGACAAAAATGAAAGACAGTTCTCCACCGGGTAATAGTATATATGGTCCCTCTTCAAACAATCCCACCTTAAACATCAAACCAGAAAATCTCAAAAGAAAAAACAAAATGACTGATTTAGCAGCTGCAGATCTACATTCCAGACTTCTCTCAAGTAAGGAAAAAGCAGCTGACTTTCCTCAAATGATCTCAGTCATGGAGTGTCAAAGTGTTCAATCTCCTGATCTCTCTAGCTGCCACTGTATAAAAAGAAATATACCAGAAGGGAGAATGTGTTCTGCTTGTGCAGCTATCAAATCCAGCAAAATCATTACAAAAGGTGAAAGTTCTGTGATAACCAAGTACAGGAGTGGTCACCACTCCCAAGGAATAGAAGACTCCATGGAAAGTAGCAGCCATAAAGTAAATAGTACAGCAAAGGAAAATGAACTTGATAGAAGTGAAACTAAAGTCAGTCTTCCAGAAGATAAGATCAGAGATGAGACACCAGCAGGCATGTTAAAAAGTGAAGCTTCAAACAAAACAATTCACACCACTAGTAACAGCCAACCCAGTGAGAAAGGGCTGGAAGGGAAGGGACAGCATACAACCAGAGAGACTGTGTTTTGTAACTGTAACAACTCTGACTCAGTCACACAAAAACTAAACCAGTGTACAAACATTCCAAGTCCTAAGAAATTGTTGAACCAGTCTCCTACTGTTATGTTATCTAGTTTTAAAAACACGAACCAAGCAGTTGAAACTCTTGATGAGAAGACTGATAAAGTCCTTGACTGCCAGAATAACCAAAACAGGCCAGATAAATGCAGAAGTGAAGGTAAACCAGCTAACGAGATAGTAGGTAGTGACCAGACAGAGACTGTCATAGAACCTAACAGAAAGCTAAGCCACAACCAAGAGCCTCTGCTAATCTGTTCAGGAAAGCACAACTCATTGTCTTGTGGTAGTTCAAAGAAAAGCACCTTTCAAAGTGAGGAGTCCACAGCCAGTCCGGTAGACATTGTTTGCACAGACTGTAGCAATAAGCCTACAGATGCTTTGCTGGATGTAGTGGCCTCTAGTGCACTGGACGGTGGTCCAAGGCAAGATCTGCCTTCACGTGAACCCTCGAGGAGTGCCCTGTCTCAATCAGAAGGACTGGAAGCATGTGTAGCAGTGGTTGAGCGGGGTTCTGATTTCCCAGATGCAACTTGTTCTGTGGTGGAATCTCTTGGAATAAAAAAATCATGTGAAGAAAAAGTGTGCTGCGGGACATTAAAAGACTGTGAAATGGAAGTGTGTCCAGAATCGTGTGCTGGTGAGATGGGGTCTGTTGCAGATCGTGAACCAAATATAAGAACCTTGCATAAAATACATGTTTCTTTAAATGATATTCATTATGATCATCAAGATAAAGAAGCATCTCTCAGAGAAACACAAGGAATGATTGAAGAATCAAGACAAGAAATAAATTCTGAGTTTGTCAAGGAAAATACCTGTGAAATTTCTTCAACAGAGTTGCTATCTTCTAGATGCCAAGATGAGAATTCTGTTTCCATAGGGAGTTTGGAATTCATTGGGAAAATACCTATGTGTCTCTCTTCTCAAGAAAATTCAGAAACTGATTTTGATAGTGAAGAAACCAACCTACAAAATCATTTAAACCCAAAAGATGGTGAAAATGTAAAGGACTGCATAACCCTTCCTGACAAGAAGGATGAAACACCAAGGAATATTAATAATCCCAGTGAAGGAGAAAGCATAAAGGTCAGTGTGAAAAATTTGCCTTTAACAATGGAAACAGAGACTACAGAGAAAGAAGAAACTAAAAAACATCAGGGGAGACCACGAGGTCACTTAACTGTTGGGGAGGAATCCGAGGACATGATTATCAGAGACAATGATTGTGGTGATGATGCAAATGAGATTTCTCAGGCCCACTTTAAGTTTCAGAAGGTGCTTGGTGATGCCAAACTACAACAAAGCCATCACGTTTTGGACTGTGTGTTGCAGAAGGAAGAGGAGTTTGTACAGCGGAAAGGAGCACATGTGATATTGAAGCAGTGCACATCATCTGACGGGTTGCTAGATGAGGTACAAAATAAGGACTGCTCAGATGCATCCACCGTGATGAAAGAAGTTACCTTAGCAAAGCTGGCCCAGGACAACATTGCTGCACAGTCTCAGAAATTGAAAGCCCCAAAGGAGGAAAATTTCAGTCGTCCACTTAAAAAGGACAGTAAATTGTGCACAGGTCCTTGCCTTCATGGTGCCTCCCGGGAAGCGCCAGACCCTAGCACTATTGCGTGTGATACAATACATGGTGCCTTTGGGAACGCTCCACATCAGAGAGGAGTGCTTCCCTTAAAGAAGCAGCCCCATCGAACCTGTAAGAAAGTTTCCTGTCAGGACCAAGTCAGAGTGGGGAGAAAAATAAATAAACTCAAAAGTTCTGCTTTTTTAAAGAGTTCCTCTGAAACCATCCCCACAAAAGCACACAGATTTCTCAGTTCACATTCTGTGTCTGCACCTACACGATTAGAACCTGAAACAGTACCCACCAGGAGCATAATTAGCCACATACCAAAGCAGAAGTCTGCTCCATGCCATCCCTTGAGGAGCCTGGATGTTAGGAAGCCTACCAAAGAATCAGCCTTACTAAACAAGCTCTCCATCCTTGCCTCCAAATTGGCCCCAGCCACAAAGACCCAGAAACTTAGATATCGGCGGTGTTCCTCTGAACTTCTTCCAGTGGCTAAAAGCTACAAGCGGCTCAGATATAAAAGGCTCCTGGATGGATTTTCTTACAATACAATGCAGCTCAATCCTTATTTGGCAGCTACTGGATGGGATAAGCATCCTAACAGTAAGCCCTGGACACTTTATTCACTCGACACCAACAAAATGAGCTTCATAGATTTGAGCAACAAGATGTCATCATTCCTGTTTGGTTCTGAAATCTTCCCAGTATCCTTTCATGTGAAATCAGGCTCTGAGTGCATGCCTGAGTCCTCAAGGACTTTTCCTGAGCACTGTGCTCCAGCAAGGCTCGCCTTAAGAGAGGCCCCCCTGTACCCATCTCAACCTCCCAAGTGGGCCTTTTCTTTCTTCTTGTCCCACAGTTGCCCGGGGACAGCCACATTCAGGGAAGACAGTGGCCTCCTTAGTCAGGCACGTGCCGAGGCTCCTCCACAGCCTCCAGCTCCTCCTCAGGACTATGGAGGCACCGCCATAGTCCAGACCAGAGCAGGCTCTTCTGTCCTTGGCCTTCACACACTTCTAGCACTTTGTTCCCCTGGATGTTACAGAATCTGGACAAAAAAGCGGAGCTTCTCCAGTCACATGCCTACCATGCAGAGGCTCTTCATGACCCAGTTTACACAGGGCTTGAAAGGGTTAAGGTCTCCATCCTCTATAGCAGACAAGGTCTTCTGCTCTCTGCCCTATTCGGTGGGCCGAGTGCTGTCCATATGGAGCCAGCATGGGCCTACCGCCTGCCCCATCGAGATCTCCACTCTTCACTCCACTCACAGCAAGCAGCCGCCAGCTCTGGGCACCACAAGCAGGTAAAAATCCATCCCTTTATTCTTTGCAAATGTTTCATGTTTGCTTCCTGCCACTGAAGAGAGGAAAGGAGTACTACTGAAAATGCAGTGCTATTATTCCGTCTTTGTGTCTGCATTTTCTGTCTACTTTGCCCCATCTCTGCTAGAAAAATGCAGCTGTGACTCTGATTTGTAAACCCAGTTCTTGCAGAATCTACTCTCTCTTGTACCATTCTTATCCAGTTTTACTCTACAAACCATCAGCTCTTGACTCTCCTCTGTCTTCTGCCCCCACTTGCAAAGAACAAACACCATTATGAGACTATAATTAGAGACATAACACTTGTAACCATCTTGGTTGCAAAGTAGTGTACATCCAGCACTTTATGTATAGTGTGTAAAGAAGTACATTTTATATAAGATGAAGATATCATACACCAACTATAATTTGTTTATAAGCTCCTCTGCATTTCTCTCTAGGGGGGAGACTTTTAAAAATTTGTATTTACGTACTATAGTTGTAGAATTTATAGAATTTTAAAATGAACTGGGAAAGAGTTTCTATAGTTGGAATAATAAAAATAATTAAAAATAATTTCACAAATATTTTACTTTGTTATTTAAAATAAGAAAAATAATTTGCAAATTAACATCCCTAACCATCTCTTTTAGACATACTGTATAAATTCTCACATTCTTTGAATAAGTAGCAGCTTAAAAATGATAAAAATATGCTCTTATCATGCAAAAAGTTTAAAATTTCAACACCAGCAAAAAAGCCTTAAAATTCCAATATAGCCTGGAGAGGGCTTGTTCTTTTGTGTGTATGAGTGTGTGTGTAAAGATTTTTTTATTTATGCATATTGAACTGGGGTATAGGCCAGAGGTGGAGGGGCCATGAGAGGATTCACCAGAAACAGAGTGGGGAGCAGACAGGCAGATTGATGAAATACACTGCTGAGGGGAGCAGCAAGCAGGCAGAACAGGAGAGTTTGCTGTGCCATGTGGGTCAGCTCCCTGGTCAGGGATTGAACACATACCGAAGTGGCTGCTAATAGCTTCACAGTGCTACACTAATCTGTTGTGCCATCAGGGAGGGCCCTTGTTCCTTGTGTTCTACAGGGCCCTCTCATGTAGAATCATTCTGTGTCATTAAAAAGCTGTTGGTGGGGATGGGAAACCCATGGGGATTACAATTGAGATGGGGGGAAAAATGTACAAAATGATGTAAAAATAAACTGTTGTAAAATTTAAAAAATTAAAAAAAAAAATTTTTTTAAAAGCTGTTGGTGCGGACCCTCCCTGGTAGTGCAGTGGGTTAATGCACAGCACTGTGAAGCTATAGCAGTCACTGCAGCACACAAGTTCAATCCCCAGCCAGGGAGCTGACCCACATGGCGTGGCAGCCCTATCCCGACCCACTTACTGCTCCCCTCAGCACTGTATTTCAGTGGATCTTTAAGAAAAAAAGCTGTTAGTGCATTTATAAATGCATCTTAACAGAAAATTAAAGGATTTGAGGAAAACACCATAGAACCAGAACATGACTGATTAAAATTGAAAGATGAATTGCTTTCATAAGTACTTGTCTGAGTCAGGTCATTTTACATGCTAGTATACCTTTGTGCTGGTTTTCTTGGTGTGCTTCTACAGTCTTATGATGCTGGGTGGTCTATGTCTGTTATGAAAAACTTAACATGATGTTACTGCCTTTTAAACGGCTCATTCCTGAGGCTAGCAGAGTGCCATTATTCATGTCAGCCTGTGAAAGTGAAGTGTGTGACCCTGTGGCCCTTTTTACTCTTCCAGAACTCTCCCCCTGCTTTTCTGTTTCCTGGTTTGTAATAGTTTCTCTCTTACTTGCTTCCTACATCTAATTGTGTTTTTGAATGTAATTAAAATTTTTTAATTAATTACTTATATTCATATATTTCATTTTCACATTATATATTTTGTGGTAATATAAATTTTTTTAAAGATTTTATTTATTTTTGTGTAGAACTGAGCTATAGGCCAGAGATGTAGGTGGTATGGTGATTCATCTGAAAGAGTAGGGAGCAGAGTAGGCGAATTTATTGAAATACACTGAGGTGAGCACCGGGTGAGACAGGAGAGTTCTGCTGCACCATATGGGTCAGCTCCTTGGCTGGGGATGAAACTCAGGCCATTGTGGTGATAGCACTGAGATATAACCCCTAGGCACCAGGGAGGCCCATTGTTTCTTTGTTTGTTTTTAGATTATTCATACAAGAACTGGGGTACAGGCCAGAGGGGGTGGTAGCGAGAGGATTTACCAGAGATGGAGTGGGGAGCAAAACAGGCAGGTGTTCTGGAATACACTCCTGAAGGACACAGCGGGCGAGTCAGGACAGGTCTGCCTCACCAGGTGGTCGGTCACCTTCCGAAGTGGCTGGGGATTGAACCCATGCTGCAGTAGCTGTGGGCAGCTTCATAGTGCTGAGACTTACTCCCTTGTGCCACAAGAGAGGCCCTGTTTCCCTAACCATTAAACAAATTTCTCTTTCAGAGGTGAATTAGTGTGTGGTCACCATACAAGTCCCTGTTTAATAATCTAAATTGTATTCTAAATTTAGTAGAAATGGATACAGGTTTTACTTTCAGAGGCAAAAAAATGCTCTGCAACATCATATCTTAATGTGTTTGTAAGTGAATAATACTGTTTTCTCATTTACAAAAAAATAAAAATTTGAGGCTCTCCCTGGTGGCGCAAAGGGTTAAGTCTGAGCATTAGCAAGCTATTGGCAGCCACTGCAGTGCCAGTTTGATCCTGGACCAGGGAGGTGACCCACATGGCCCAGCAGACCTCTCCAGTCTCACCTGTCATATTCCAGTCATCCAGTCATTCCATATCTTCTGTTCCCCACTCTAGTCTCTTGTAAATCCTCTCACCTTCCCATACACCTCTGTTCTTGTATGCATAAATATATAAATCTAAATAAAGTAAAATTTTGATTATAAAGGAACCAGTCCTGTCAATATTTTTAATTTTTAAAGTTTACTTTTTATTTATTATGCATACAAGAACTGTAAACCAGAGATGTATGGGTTGAGAGGATTCACCAGAGACAAAGTGGACTCAGAATAGGCAGATCTGTTCTGCTGAATACACTACTTAGGGAGCAGCAGGTGAGACAGGAGAGGTCTTGACCCACCATGTGGGTCAGCTCCCTGGCTGGGGACCTTCCCAGTGGCTGTGTGTTAATGCTGAGAATTACCTCTAGGCCACCAGGGAAGCCCCTGGTCCTGTCAGTGTTTTTTTTTTTATCTAAACAGCCATGTTTTATGTGGCAGTTTGTTGAAATTAAATAAGGTTTCTTCGTAATTTTTTATAAGGTTATAGAAATGGAAGGATTCTATTTTAATAGAAGTAGTACAGGACTGAATTGTATAAGATACTTTTATTGCTAGATTACTGTTTTAGAAATCTTTAACACGCATATTCAGTAACTTAGGGGTATCAGACCTAAGTCATTCTTGTTCCTTTCCTTTCTCTGTTAACTGTTTTCATTTCTCTATCATCTTTCCATTTAAGTCAGAAAGTAACCTTGCCTTCCTGCCTTCATTCCAGTGATGGGCACTTAAATACAGATTTCACAACTGGGAGGTTTTCTTCCAGGTGACTGACATTTCTTGTCTTCTAGGTCTGGGTCAGCGTCTAATATCCACAGTAGCATCGTACCCTTTCCTGTTATTCCAGTAGCCTAACCTATTGTTGTTCTACTTTTGCTTCACTTCAGCCACATCATGTTACCATATGTGCCTCTTCCAGGCGTGGAAGCTACTTACAACACAGATAGTCAGATGAGGTAAGCCTCCAGTGGCACCTGGCATAATAGGATTTGTGTAGTTGTATATGGTGCGGGAGGAGGTGGTTCAAGCATGGCATGATATTCGACTTTTTTTTTTTTTTTTTTTTTTAAACATCATTCTTCCTTTTTGTGCAATGCATGCTTTGTCCTCTCAGGTGTAGTCCCCACAAAATTCCCACCACCAATTCACCATGCATCGTCACCATAGTCCCTTATGGAAGAACACATGCCCTCCCCTGCTTTGATCCCTCTCCCTCCCCTACCCCTGCAGAATGTCTCTGATTAATAGTTGCCTGTTAATTTTGTTTTTGATGTACTAAATTGTTTTTCTTTCTGATCCCTTATTTGGTTTCCCTACATTCCTCCTATAAGTGAAATCATCCTATAGTTTTCTTTTTTCCTTCTAGCTTATTTCACTGAGCATAATCCCTTCCAGTTCTGTCCACATTGCTGCAAAGGGCAGGAATTTTATTATTTTTGATTGCTGAGTAACATTCCATTGTGTATATGTATCACATCTTCTTGATCCAGTCATGTGTTTTTGGGCGTTTGGGTTGTTTCCATATCTTACCTATTATAAATAGTTCTGCAATAAACATAGCAGGTTTAGGTGTTATTTTCAGCACCATTTTGAGTCCTTTAGGTAGATCCCTAGGAGTAGATTTGCTGGGTCTAGAAGTTCCATTTTTAGCAGTTTGAGGAACCTCCACACGACTTTCCATAGTGGTTGAACCAGTTTACATTCCTACCAGCTATGTAGGAGAGAGTTGCATTTTCCTCTCCATCCTTGATAACATTTGCTCTTTCCTGTTTTTTTAATATGTGCCATTATTGCCGTTAAGAGGTGGTTTCTCATTGTGGTTTTGATTTGCATCTCCCTGATTACAAGTGATGTTGAACATTTTTCATATGCCTGTTGCCCATTTGCATTTCCTCTTGGAGAAGTGCCTTTTTAGCTCTTCTGTCCATTTCTTGACTGGATTGTTTACTTTGTTGTGTTAGCTCTTTGTAGATCTTTGTAGTTATTCCCTTATCAGTAATATTGTGTGCAAAATATTTTCCCCAATCAGTAGGAGGTCTCTTAGTTCTGCTTAATGTCTCTTTTGCTGTACAAAAGCTTTTTACTTTGATGTAGTCCCAGCTGTTCATCATTTCCTTCACATTCTTTGTTTTGGGGAATGTGCCTTTAAAGATGTTTCTGAGGTGTAGGTCATGTAATGTTTTGCCTATATTTTCTTCTATATATGTTTTATGGTTTCACGTCTTTTGTCCAAGTCTTTCATCCCTTTGAGTTGTTTTTTTGTGCATGGTGCGAGGTAGTAGCCTAGCTTCAGTTTTTTTTGCATGTAGCAGTCCAGTTTGCCCAGCACCATTTATTGAACAAACTGCTCTTGTTCCATTTTATATTGCTTGCACACTGGTCAAATATTAGTTGTCCATAATGTGGGTTTATTTCTAGGTTTTCTATTTGATTCCATTGGTCCATGTATCTGTTTTTGTTGGAGTATTTACAGTTTTCATTGTATGGCTTTGTAGTATCATTTGAAGTCTTGGAGTCTTCTTTTTTGTCAGGAGAGCTTTGGATATTCAAGGTTTTTTTTGTTGGTTCCATATGAATTCCATCAGTATTTATTCTTTTTGAAGAATGTCATTGAAATTTTTATTGGAATAGCATTGAATCTGTAAATTTGCTTTCAGTAGAATGGCCATTCTGGTGTTAATTCTTCCAATCCTCTGGTGGGGGAGGGGAATATCCTCCATTTCTTTGTGTCGTCTTTTTTTTTTTTTTTTTTT
>NW_004567130.1:10371869-10407148 GCF_000260355.1 Condylura cristata | reverse complement strand
TTTTATTATGTTAAGGTATGTTCCTTTTATCCTGAGAAATTTGAGGGCCTTCATCATAAATGAATGTTGAACTTTGTCCAATGCTTTCTCAGCATCTATTGATATGGTCATATGACTTTTATTTTTCTCTTGTTGATGTGCTCGATTGCATTAATTGATTTTCAGATGTTGAACCATCCTCGTGCCCCTGGGATAAATCCCACCTGGTCATGATGAATTATCTTTTTGATGCATTGTTGAATTCTGTTGGGTAGGATTTTGAGGATTTTTGTATCAGTGTTCATTAGAGAGACTGGCCTGTAGTTTTGCTTTTTAGTCTTGTCTTTGTTCAGTTTTGGTATTTTTGTAATGTTGGCTTCATAAAACATACTTGGTAGCATTCCTTCCTTCTCCATTTTTTGAAAGAGTTTGTGTAAGAATGTCTGGTAGTACTCATTTGTGAAGCCCTCTGCTCCTGGGCTTTTGTTTTGGGGGGAGGGTTTTGATTACTGTTTCATTTCATTGCTTGTAATTGGCTGTTTGGGTGTTCTGTTTCTTCTTTGTCTAGCTTTGGATGTTTATCTACTTCTAGGAATTTGTCCATCTCTTCTAGATTGTTGAACTTGTTTGCATATAACTATTTATAGTAACTGCTGATATTCTTTTGATTTCTCCTTTCATTTATGATCCTATTTATTTGGCTTTCACCTGTTTTTTCTTCATGAACCTGGCTAGTTTGTTTATTTTATTTTTTCAGAGAACCAACTTTTGGTTTCATTGATCTTTGGGTTTTTTTTTTTTTTTAAAGATTTATTTATTTATTCGTACAGAACTGGGGTACAGGCCAGAGATGCAGAGGGTAAGAGGATTCACCAGAGACAGAGTGGGGTACAGAACAGGCAGATCGACGAAGTACACTGCTGAGGGGAGCAGCGGGCGGGTCAGGAGAGGTCTGCCTCGCCATGTGGATCTCCTCCGGGGCAGGCAGGGATCGAACTCATGCGGAAGTGGCTTAAGCTTCTTTGTGCTGTGCTTTAACCCGCTGCGCCACCAGGGAGGGCCCCTTTGGGTTGTTTTTTAACTTCTACTTCATTTATTTCTGCTTTGATATTTAGTATTTCCTTTTTTCCACTGGCTTTTTTTTTTTCCAGTTGTTTAAATGAATGGGAAATTAGGTTGAGTTCTTTTTTGTTTCTTGATGTGAGCCTGTATTGCTATATCCTTTCCTCTTATAATAGCTTTGCTGTATCCCATACATTCTGGAGAGTTGTGTCCTCATCGTTCATTTCAAGGTGTTTTTTGTTTTTAAATTTCTTCTTTGATCCAGAGGTCTTCCAGTAGTGTGGTTTTCAATCTTCATGAAGTAGGAGGGTTCCTTGCTTTCTTTTCATGGCTTATTTGTAGTTTGATGCCTTTACGGTCAGAGAGGGTAGTTGATAGAATTTTGATGTTAGTGTATCTGTTGCTGTTTGCCTTAGGTCCCAGTATTTGGTCGATTCTGGAGAATGATACATGTACATTTAAGAAAAACTGCACTCATATTTTCTGGGGGCGTAGTGCCCTGTAGATGTCTGTTAAGCCAGTAAGATTTAAGTCCTTATTTAGAGCTCCTATGTCCTTATTTTTTGTCTCATTGATTTAGCCATTGGCAGAAGAGGTATGCCCTACTTCACATGTATTTTCCTAATGTCTGTTTTCATAGATAATAATTGATACATTTTGGTGCGCCTTCATTTGGTGAGTATATGTTGATGAATGTTATGGCTTCCTGATATATGGTCCCCTTAATCATATTGTTAATGACCATCTATATCTCTTTCTCTAGTTTGAAGTCTATTTTATCTGATAAAAGTATAGCTGTTCTTGCCTTCTTTTGTGCTCCATTTGTCTGCAGGATTGTTTCTCATCCTTTTACTCTTTTTTTTTTTTTAAGATTTTCTTTAGTTATGCATACAAGAACTGGGGTACAGACAAGATGTGCAGGGGGTAAGAGGGTCACCAAAGAAAGAGTCAGGAGCAGAACAGGCAGATGTACTCATACACTGCTGAGGGAGCAACAGGCAGGTTGGAAGAGGTCTGCTGCGCCATGTGGGTCAGCTCCCTGCTACAGTGGCTGTGGACAGCTTTTTAGTGCTCTGCTTTCAGTAATTGTGCTACCAGGGAGGGCCTAACCTTTTACTTTCAATATGTGTTTATCTTTTGTAGTTAAATGTAACTCCTGTAGACATAAAAAGATTGGGTTCTAGTTTTAATTCAGACTGCAGGATAAGCTATCTTTTTATTGATTGGTTTATTAGTACATTTACATTCAGAGTTAATGTTGATACATTGGCATCCTTATTAGCCATTTTGTTTCACAGTTTATCAATTCCAACTTCTTAATCTTCTGAATGTGATCTGAGATTAAAATGAGTTGTATTATATGTAGAAACTAAGGCTGTGTAACCAATACCATGTATTGTGAGGAAAAGTCAAAACCCTCAGCTGGCTCAGAGTACCTCATGTCCCCACTTATTTTTCTTTTGGTCATTCAGCATATTTTAGTTCCTGGATGGCACTGATCTCATCTTGAGCACAGTTCATTTGTTTAGTTCACTATGTTTCTTCTCCCTCCAAAAAAGTCTTCCTTTTCCCTTCATACTGATGAAATGGATTGACCACAATCTAGTGATTTTTTTTACATTTGCAGGCATAGATTACATCCAGAAGTGACAAAACAAGTTGCCTGGAAGTGTCATGCTTGAAAGGAAAAAGTCTTCAAGCCTGTCTGGACATTAACTTGAATGTACCAAAGTAGAAAGAAAGTGAGCTCATCTCATGTTTCACTTCTTTGGTTTTGTCTCCATGGTGCTAGGCTAGAGCCTCCATTTCCTGCCTTGGTACCAAAGTCTTGCTTGGTAACAGATTCATCTGTCAGCAAGCTCCTGCTTTCAGCCTCTGAGTTCCAGGTTCCTGAATTTGATGAGCTCGATGGTGTGACAGCAGCATGTCCCCGACCACAGAGCAGTCCTCCAAAGCAGAAAGAGGTAAATGTAAAATGCTGGTGGAGCCAGGCACAGTGGTACTGGTGGCGTCCCTCAGTGACTCCAGGTCGTCACACAGTAGGTATAGAGACACTTCTGAAATTCTTACCACTATTTTTTAAAAAGATTTGTTTATGCATACAAGTGCTGGGGTGTAGGTCAGAGGTGCAGAAGGTGAGAGGATTCACCCGTCAGAATGGGGAGCAAAACAGGTGGATCTGCTGAAACACACTGCTGAGAGGAGCAGTGGGAGAGACAGGAGAGGCCTGCTGCGCCATGTGGGTCAGCTCCCTGGCCGGGGCTCAGACTCATGCTGCAATGACTGTGGACAGTGGCTGCAGATAGTGTTGTGGCTTAACTCCTGTGCCACCAATGTGGCCCTGAATTTCTTTTCTTAACACTGTAACTTTGGCTGAGTACTAGAGATAACCAGGATAGATTTGCAACTTGACCACTGAAGGATACCCTACATTTCTTAGTCTATGTTGTTTTCCAGGCCCTTTCTTTCCTGATGACAGCACTTACCAGTGAATACTGGTAGAAAATTATATGAAAAAGCTGCTTCGAGTATACAAAGAAGATGAGTGAACAACAGTCCTTTTTAATTTCATGTTCTGTATTGTCTTTGTCAGTTGCACACTTTCATTGCTATAGTCTCAACACATGAACTGAATGTATAATTCTTTTGTAATAACATAAGGGGAGAGGGTGGTTGCTAAAAATACAGTCAGCAAGAGTAGACATAGAAGCTAGAATTATCTTTAAGCTGAGAAAGCATTATCTTGAGTGTCAAGAAAAAGGGACTTTATGTATTTCAAATATCTTACAACTTGACCATCTTTCTTTCTAAACCTTAAAAATAGGTTGAGCCAGAGAAGAGGCCAAAGAAAGTCTCACAGATTCGCATCCGGAAAACCATTCCTAAACCAGACCCCAATCTTACCCCCATGGGCCTTCCTCGACCAAAAAGGTGAGTTCTTTCTCTAATCCAAACCATTCATTTACTTCTAGGTATTTATCCAAAAGAATCTTTTGGTAAAAGGTTTAGAGACTTATATACAATGATATTTTAATGCATTCTCAACAATTTTTTGATTGAGCGCACTTTACCAGGTTTTGTATTATCCCTTTGCATATGAGTCTCAGTTAATCTTCCAAAGACGCTGGAATGTAAGCACTGTTGTCCTAGGTTAGGTCAGGATACTGGGCTCAGTTAAGAAGCCTTTGTTAGGGGGACCTCACTGATGGGGCAGGGGGTTAAGCTGCAGCACTATCCACAGCCACTGCAGCATGAGTTTGATTCCCGGTCAGGGAGCTGACCCACATGGGACAGCAGACCTCTCCTGTCTCGCCCCCTGCTCCCCTCAGCAGTGTCAGTAGGTCTGTCTGTTCTGCTCCCTACACTGTCCTGGTGAATCCTCTCACACTCCAGTTCCCCAGTTCCACACCTCTGGCCTACACCCCAATTCTTATATGCATATTAAAAAAAAAAAGACTTGTGATAGGCTATGGTATCATCATGCACATATTTCTATCACACAGGTTTTACCTAATAAACCCCATATCCAAATTCACAATGTTGTAACCATTAAACTAGAAGGGACCTAAATATTATGATGGAAAAGAAATTTAACAAAATGACAGATCTGTGTTTTTTTCTATACTATAACTTAAAATTTTGATTGCTAGCACTTTATGATAGACAGTTGCTAACTTTATAAAGTGAAGTGGAAAGCAAAAAAACAGATTATGTATGTGTTGTGGCTCCCGTATTTGGAATTATACATATTACATAGGGGCATACAGTGAAAATTTAAAGTTTTTTTTTTAGAGATTTATTTATGTGTATAGAACTGGGGTACAGTCCAGAGGTGCAGGGGCGGTGAGAGGATTCACCAGAGACAGCGTGGAGCAGAACAGGCAAATTGATGAAGTACACTGCTGAGGGGAGCAGCGGGATGGTCAGGAGAGGTCTGCTGCGCCATGTGGGTCACCTCCCTGGCTGGGGATGAAACTCATGCTACAGTGGCTGTGATAGCTTCATAGTGTTGTGCTTTAACCCAGAGCACTGCCAGGGAGGGTACTAAACAGTGTTTTAAAAACCTCTAGAGTTGTATTTTCTTATGGTAGATGCTTCTCCCTCATTCCTCATTGGCAAATAGAAGTCTAACAGCGATCCTGTAAGTAAATGAGAGAAAATTATTTAACCTTCCTGAGCTCAAAGAACTTATCTGCGACCCTCCCTGGTGGCACAGAAAGTGCAGTACTGCAAACTAGCGTTGCAGCTGCTTCGGTGCAATTTTGATTCCCTGTCCTGGAGGTGACCCACGTGGTGCAGCAGATCTCTTCTGATTGGCCCACTGCTCCTCTCAGCAAGCAGTGTAGTTCGTCAATCTGTCTGTTCTGTTTGCCACTCTGTCTCTGGTGAATCCTCTTATCATCACCCCCAACATCTCTGACCTGTACCCCAGTTCTGTATGCATAAATAAATACATCTTTTTTTAAAACTTTAAAAAAAAAAACTTATCTGCAAAACAGGAATAACAACTCCCGACACATTATATTTCTATTTATGGGCCAGTTGAAGGAGAAAATGTGTGCTGTAGCTGTTACTTTGTTTTACACAAAACAAATGCAATAAATAAATAATTATTGTTGTGACCATGAATGACATTCCATTTTTCCCATGTGGTCTTTAATCTTTTTTGTTTAAAAAGATTTATTTATGCATACAAAAACTGGAATACAGACCAGAGTTGTGGATGGGGGATTGAGAAGATTCACCTGAGACACACTGGGGGGCAAAACAGGCTTATGTACCAAAATGAAGTACTGAAGGAGCAGCAGAGGAGACAGGAGAGGTCTGTCGCACTGTGTGGGTCAGCTCCCAGGACAGTTGGGGATTGAACTCGTGCTGCAGTGGTACCAGCAGCCTGACAGTGCTCTCTCTAAAACCCCCATGTCATAAGGGAGGTTTTTATCTTTTTGCATATGAGTCTCAGTTAATCTTCCAAGGACGCTGGAATGTAAGCACTGTTTTCCTAGGCTAGGTCAGGATATTTTTATCTTAAACTTTTTTTGTTCACCCAGCTGTATATCTTTCCAAGAGAAAAATTTTAAATATTAGATATATTAGCTTGAGTAGTACTTGTTAGAATGAAAAAGAGGATTCATTCCTGGATATATTCTGTCTTGCATTTATATGTAGATACAAGATCTGAAAAAGTTTATTTATCTAAATTAGTTGGAAATAGAGAAAGTCTTCATAAGGACCCTCAATTCTTTCAACTTCTTTTGAGTAATATGTCTAAAATACAGACTGAACTATCATTAAATTATATTTGATGATTTATCAGCTTTTTGTTTGTTTTTGAAAGCAAAAGTTTAAAGCAGCACTGACTCGCATAGGTTCTGCTACCTGGGTATTGAGGGCAGTCCCTGCCTCTGTGTGGGAAAGACACCAAAACAAGCTGGCTAGTGAGTGTCAAATTCCAAATAATTTATATCTTGCTCTTTCACTTTGAGGCACTTTATTTAACGCAATATGAAAAGGGTTTGAGAAAGTTAACATTTTTAACAAAATCTTGCCTGTGTTATCTTCCAGTACATGGCTTTTACTACTTCAGGTGTAAAGTTGCAGATTTACTGCATTAAGTTTAAGGGAGAACACTTGGCATATAACGTAATTGGCAAAGGCAATTTGTATTATTGAAATCCATCAGTCAACTCATTCTTCTTAACTTCTGTTTTCCAATTCAAGAAAACGTGTTAATCTGTACCTTTAGGAAATATATTAAAACCATTGAGAAATAATTACAGAACCCATATTATAGGTTTGCAGCATAAGTCAGTATTGATATAATGTGTAAAAAATATAATTTAAACACTTTAATAATACATTTTTAAAACAACATAGTAAATGCAGCTTTTTATTACAGAATTTCTAGTAAAGCAGTGTGATCTGTTATTTAAATTATTATGAATATGTAGAAAATAATGCTTTAGTAAATTATATGTGTACACGTAAATCAAACTGTCGACTTTGGAGAACAATTAGAAATTGTTATTAAAAAGTCAGAAATAAATTCATTAACTTATATTAAGTCTTATGGTTACTCCAATATTTAATTGGAGAAAGTAGAAAAATGTTGTATGGATAACATGGAAGTACACCTTATAATTTTTGTTGTTAACAAAGAGAAGTTGCAACATTTTATAAGATAAAATAAGGATTCAATAATTGAGTTAAATATTTCTTTGTGACTTGATAAAAATTCAGACCTTAGCTGAAGAAAATTACTTAAAATTCTTACCTGTAAGTTTTATAAACTTTGTTGTCAGATGTTTTATATTCACAATAAACAGTTCAGTTCTTTTTTGTAAAATAACAATCAACTATTGAATGGAGTTTTTTCTAAGTGATAACATACTATTAATGAGAAGTAAACCACTTGAAAAAAACATTGTGTACAATTAAACACATACAGAAAGGTTTAGTGTTTGAAGCTCTCTTTTGTAAAGAGGCTCTCTTAGGTAGGCGCTCTTCTGTACGCTAACCTGATGAATAAGGCACAGTCTCTCCAACAGCCCTATTCCACAGCAAGTGAAATCAGAATTTCTAATACTAGTCAAATACCCTGTTTCTAAGTCACTTTTCTTTTAAAGGAATGCTGTAAGATGGGAAAAGTCCAAAATAGTTTCACAGTGATTTCTTTACTCATTGAAGAGGAATAGCTTAGCACGATCAGTGATTTGATTCTTATACTAAAGTTAGAATTCAGGTTGAATATGAATTTGTGGGAATAAACAAATCTTCATGAGCATTTAGGGACATTTTTCAAATCTACATCACTTGTAGGGAATTAAAGATTGGTAGATTGATTCACCTAAAACTGTGTTCTCACACATTCTGTGAAAAGTCTTATGGTACACTAGAGTGGAGGCAACTGACTGACCTAGTGTATTAAGTAGCAACCTCACTTAGTACCTCACTTAGGGGGGTTTACCTTACTATCATGTATTAGCCTGGCTCCCATGGAATTTTGAGTGGGAGGAATTTTAAATAAAGTGTTAAAATATAGCAGGGGGTTAACCTTAAAAATGTACAGAAAATTCTGAAGGCCACCCTCAAGCCTAACGAGAGACTGTTTAAGGAAGAACAACTTGGTGCTATCACCCCAGGTTGGGACTTGGACTTTGCTGGAGATGTATTTGCAGCCATTGCATGGCTGTCTTGCCAAGGCCAGAGCTGGTTAAACATAAAATGACTTTCTGGGACACCGATGAACTGGGGTTGGCAGACATGCAAGGGAAATTAAAGTGCTGCTGCAGATGCAAATCCTGAAGCATGTTGTGTGTGCTTCAGGAGGGCCACAGGAAACAGCTCTCAGGAAATTGATGGTGCCACTGTAGACTTCAGATCTGGAGTATCCCATCTATGTCAGAAAGTTGTGGCTTGCAAAAGACATAAAAACCCTTCAGAAGGAAACTTGCACTCCTATGTTTATTGCAGCATTATTTATAATAGCTCAGATACGGAAACATCTAAATGCCCCAAACAGATGAATGGATCAAGAAGATATGCTATACGCAGTGGAATACTACTCAGCGGTCAAAAATAATCAACTCCTGCCAATTGCAGAAATAATGGATGGAGCTGGAAGAGATTATGCTAAGCAAAATAAAGAAAAAAAACAGTACCGAATGGTTTTACTTATAAGTGGAGTATAGGGAAGCTGGACAAAGGGGCAAGAAAAAGACAATACTTGGAAACTGACCATAGAGCTTGGGCATACAGCAAGGGAGGAGGAGGGAGTGGTTCAAGACAGCAGAGGGAAGAGCAAGTGTCTATGGTGATGAATCATGGATACTGTGCTGGTGAGATAACTCAAGGGACTACACTTGAGGGGAGAAATCATATATTGTGCAAAAGCATTAATGATGTAAGAAAATAAATAAATTTAATTTTTAAAAATTTTGTGGCATGGTGATCACCAGTCTGACTGCAAGGGCACCCGGGCTACCACCATGCTCTGGCTGTACAGCAGGCTATACTGAGCCCCTTCAAGTGCCCCCTTTTTCCTCCTGCTTTAGACGCCCCAACAAATCTACATCAATGATGAACCAGCAAGAAAAAAGACTCAACCACAACCAGGAGAAGCTCCCTTTCTCCTGTACTGTTCCTGTCCTTCAGGGCCCTCTCCTGATAATACTTGTGATCATACTCACTATAAAAAGGAAAGATCTGAAGTCCAGGATTCCGTAATCACAGAGCAGATACTAAAGGAGGGTGTATTTTGACCTGAGGCAATAATTTGGTAATTAGAACATTCCAATTAAAAAAAAAAAAACATTTGAATACATTGTCCTGTCTAAGAACTGTTCATATAGGTAAAGATCTAAACAGAAAAGAATATATTTAATGTAACATCAAAGTTGATATCAAAATTAAAGGGTAGGCCCTCCCTGGTGGTGCAACAGGTTAAAGCACAGCACTATGAAGCTGGCCGCAGCCACTCAGTACAAGTTTGTTCCCCAGCCAGGCAGGTGACCCACATGACTCAGCAGAAATCTGTCCTGCCTGCTGCTCCCCTCAGCAGTGTACTTTGTTGATCTGCCTGTTTTGCTGCCCGCTCTGGTGAATCCTCTCACTACCCCTGTACCTCTGGCTTGTACCTCAGTTCTGTATGCATAAATAACATCTTAAAAAGGAAATATAAAGAGCAAGAATAGACTGGAAATTTCAGAAAAACATAAAAATAAGATACACTAATAAGACTAAGATACAGAAATAAGGATACTAATTCTAAGAAGTACTAAAATATATATTGTAAAAAGAAATTAATGCCAGGGCATAAATATACATATTGGAAAACAAGATATAAAGTCTAGAAATATAGTTAGTGACAAGGGTGTCCTCTCATGAATGGTGGAAGGATGGACCACTCAGTAAGACTGGGACAGAGAGTAGCCAGTTGGGAAATAGTAAACTTATATATGTACCATGGACCATTCCTCATTTGGAATAAGTTCCAAATGAATTAAATTTAAGTGGAAACAAATCAAACTATAAGAATACTTAAAGAAACCATAGGAAAGTCTAACCTGGAATGGCTTACTATAACAAAATCCAGAGCCATAAAATAAATGCCTGAAGAATGTTTAATAAAAATTCAGTCCTCCTGGGGAAAAGAAACTGTGATTAGCAGTTTGTAATAAGTTAGATGGGAAGAATTCTCTTACAACATGTATGTATATCAGGTCAAGACATACATTTAAAATACCTTGTACATGTATTTGTCAATTATACCTTGGAAAAGTTGTAGGGGTGGGGGGGTGGAATAAGCAGTAAAATTTTATAAGGAACCACAAACTCATTCCAAAAGACTAATTCACACACACAAGCACAGTCTGCCCCTCAAGCCTTCTTACATCACCCCCCATACTCCTGGCCCCTGAACTCCCCACTTCTGCTGCCATCTACCTGCTTGCCATCAAGGAAAAAGAGTTGTGTGGTATGTCCACAACTCAGAATATCCACTCTTAACCCTGTTACTTATACAACTAAGTGATCATCTGTTTCCTGCTGACACCAAAGATTAAATCCATGTAAGAACTCAAAAGAGAAACAGTGGGAGGACCCTTTACTACTCTCTGAGGGATCGCTGATTATGATAAAAATAAACTAGTGAAGGCATTTGAGAAGAAAGCAGTGGTACTGTAATTGAGCACTCAGTATGCAGAAATAATTCAGCTGCAAGTGACAGTGCAAGAACCTAGCCAGTGCCTGGTGAAAAGGGAACTGGCTGTGGGTTACCAGTTGAAGGTTTCTTGGGTTAAGTGCTTTCAGCTGACTGAAGTTTGAGTGAGGATTTCCTTGAAATTAGTAGACTTTTACCTTCTGTCCCTTGTCACAGGTTTAGAAACCTCACAGCTTGTATAATGTAACCATTTGGGGTCTACTTTTAACAGGTCTACAGAACTGTTAACTTCTTCATGCAATACAGTGGAAAAAATAACAAAAATACTATTAAAACTACCTCACACCTAAAGACAGTAATAATTCAGTAGTACCATGTTGCTTAAATGGGATTATAAATGGTCCCTTGTTTATTTGAAGGACTATATCACAATTAGAAATGTACAACCCGCTCTCCATGGTGGCGCAGTGGGTAAAAGTGCAGCACTGCAGGCTGGCCATAGCCGCATCAGTGCAAGTTCAATCCCCACCCTGGAGGTGACCCAAATGGCGCAGCAGGCCTCTCCTGTCTTGCCCGCTGCTCCCCTCAGCAGTGTACAATGTCATTCTGTCTGTTCTGCTCCCCACTGTTCTCTGGTGAAACCTCTGGTCTGTACCCCAGCTCTATATGTGTAAATTAATCTTTACCAAAAAGAAAATGTACAGCCCTTTCAGTAATTCCATTTACAGCAATTTGCATACAAGTATGCTTCCACATTTAAGAAATGGCATGTGTAAAGCTATTTACCACATTGTAATGACAAAAGACTGAAGAAAACACAGGGTGATTAAATAATTTATGGTGGATCTTTTAAGATAAATAAAAGGGTCTGAGCCCACTGCAGACGGGGAAAAAATGGTGACATGCCAGAGTCAGCAACAGTCTAAGATATTATTACACTGGGCTGAACATTGTTTATAGAATGCTTCCCTTTGTGTAAAATAGTGGAGTGAAAATTACGACAAATACAGTGGAGGTTTTAAGAAAATAAAAATTTATTCAGACTTGTGTTTTGTATAAACTATTTCATCAGCCATGTCTTCAGAAATGTTTGTGAGTAAGAGGCATAGTTTCACAAAGGCAAAATTTAAACCCACCCCAAATGCCTGATGTTTTTATCTCTGTCCTAGGGATTTGTTCTCCCTAGGTCAGAATATAAAAGCCAGCTTTGCTCCTGCAGTTTGGTCATCTTAAGAGTTTAGTATCCCTGGTTATTTTCTAGTTCAGAAAACTGATAACCATCAAAAATTGTTGCTCTGTCCTGCTTAATTATATATCGGCACATCTGCATTGAAACAGCACCTCATTCAGACAAGTCTGAACTTGCCTTTCTGGTGACATATACCAGGGACTTGTCCTATGAGATGCATTCAGTGTGGGTGGTAAATTTATTTAAATTCCTGATACAGTTTCATCATAAGACATGATTGAAACCAATCTCAACGCCTGAGATTTGTCATAAAACCGATGAATGACAGGGCCCTCCCTGGTGGCGCAGCGGGCTAAAGCACAGCGCTGTGAAGTCGCCCGCCGCCACTTCATGAGTTTGATCCCTGACCAGTGGTGTGACCCACATGGCTCAGAGACTTCTCCTGTCTCACCTGCTGCTCCCTTCAGCAGTGTACTTCGTTGATCTGCCTGTTCTGCACCCTGTTCTGTCTGGTGAATCCTCTCACTGCCCCTGCACCTCTGGCCGGTACTCCAGTTCTGTATGCATAAATAAATAAATCTTTAAAAAAAAAAAAGCAAGTGACAGATCTCTACCATTTAAAACCTTAAAATTCATGAATTTTCATCTCAGTTCTCATTTCACCATCATTCTTGTGACTTTAGGTGTATGTTAGGTAGAAATGAGATACTAGAACTTACGTTTTAGTAATATGGTAGACACACATTACTCAGTAAGTAGTAGGCTTTATGTGCATCAGTAGACTGCCATAAGAATAAAGACTTCTTAGAGGCAAAAATAAACAAAACCAGCAATACAGAGAGGAAAGATGTGAGCATTAAATTCAGCTTTTGCTTTGAAGGCATTTATAAAACCAGGGCTACATTTAAGTTAAATTTTCATTGGCCTCATGCAGGAGACGAAAGACAAAATCTGTGCCCTTAACCAAAATGAGGCTTTAATATGAGAAACATATATACACACTCTAAATCTGTGTACCTCCCCTCCTCAAATTCCTGCTGCCGAGAAATACAAAAGGACTTGGCATTGAGATTTAATAGCTGTCAGCTGACTTCCAGAACTTGCAGCTTGAATCCAAGTCTACCCCTAGGCAGAATGAAAACAACATAAGCTGAGAATTGAATCTAATGTCCAGTCTGGAAGTGCCCTTGCACTCTTGGCAGAAGCAGACATGTTCAACAAAATACCGACTTGAACCAAGGAGTATATGTTAAAAAAAATAGAAGGGCCCTCCCTGGTAGCTCAGTGGGTTAAAGCTCAGCACTACAAAGATAGCCGCAGCTTCAGCAAGAGCTCCATTCCCTGCCAGGGGAGTGACCCACATGTGCAGCAGACCTCTCCTGTCCTGCCCACTGCTCCCCGCAGCAGTGTACTTTGTCAGTTTGCCTGCTCTCTCTGTCTCTGGTGAATCTTACCCCTGTACCTCTGGCCTGTACCCCAATTCTACATGCATAAGTAAATAAATCTTTAAAAAGTAATCACAGACATGACCAAGTGGGACTAATTCCAGTAACTCAAAATGGCTGGAGCTTAGGATCTCATTGTAATTTACCTGTGTTAATTGAATAAAGGAAGTTAGAGGAAACACTTTATCTCAATGGATGCAAAAGCATTTGAAAAATAATCAGATATACTCTTCAAATCCACAAATAAGAGTAAATGAAACTAACTCAAATACAGAAAGGGCATCTATAAAAATCTTGAACCAAGAAAAAATTTTTTAAGATTGGTTTATGTATGCATCCAGAACTAGGGTACAGGCCAGAGGTGCAGGGACAGTGACAGGATTCACCAGAGACAGAGTGGAGATCAGAACATGCAGACCTACTGAAATACGCTGCTGAGGGGAGCAGAGGGCAAGACAGGAGAGGTCTGCCACACCCATGTGGGTCACCTCCCTGCCTGGGAATTAAATACATACTGTAGTAGCTTCATAGTGTTGTGCTTTTAATCCATTGCATCACCAGGGAAGGCTCCCACCATTCATTCTTAAATAGTGAAAATACTGAAGCTTTCTGAGATCAGAAATGAGACAAGTTTTTCAAGAGATCCTAACCAGGACAATTAAACAAAAAATGAAATAGCATTCAGATTAGAAAGTAAATAAAATTATTTCTACTCACATATAGAAAACCTTGAGAGGGCCTCCCAGGTGGTATAAGGGGTTAAAGCACAGCACTACGAAGCTGTCCACAGCCACTGCAGCACAAGTTAGATCCCCAGCCAGGGAGGTGACTCACCTCGCTCAGCAGACCTCTCCTGTTTTGCCCTCTGTTCCCCTCAGAAGCATATTTCAGTAGATCCACCTCTTCTGCTCTCCACTCTGTCTCCAATAGGTCCTCTCACCTCTCCCACCTCTGGCCTACACCCCAGTTCTTGTATGCATAAATAAAATAAATCTTAAAAGAAAAAAACCTTGAAGAAACCACTGTTAATGCTAAAAAATGCAGTTATGTTGTGGGGGGATAAAATGAAAAAGTATGTAGATGATTTGTGAGATATCTGAAAATAAAATTAAGAAAATAGTTACATTTAAAGTCTAATTAAAAAAATATAGGTAATAAATATAACAAGAACATGGTATCACTTCCCTGAACAAGCAGTCCGTATCAAAAATTACTTTTCTGGAAATTAACAAGCTGATCCTAAAATGCATATGTAAATAAAGAATAGCCAGAACAAGTTTTTAAAAAGATAGAAAATTTTTATATTTTGTTTATTTTACCACAATAAAAAAAATCACAAATTTACTACAAAGCGACCCTCCCTGGTGGCACAACAGGTTAGGACGCAGCACTGCAAGCTGGCTGCAGCCGCTTCAGTGTTCAGTGCCAGTTCCATCCCCACCCCCCAGGTGGCCCACACAGCGCGGCAGACCTCTCCTGTCTCGCCCACTGCTCCCCTCAGCAGTGTACTTCATTAATCTGCCTGTTCTGTTCCCCACTCTTATCACTACCTCTGCATCTCCACACTGTACCCCAGTTCTGTATGCATAAATCTTTTTTAAAAAATTACTACAAAGCAATAGTAATTAAGAAGGCATAAGGA
This sequence comes from Condylura cristata, assembly GCF_000260355.1. Classification (NCBI taxonomy): domain Eukaryota; kingdom Metazoa; phylum Chordata; class Mammalia; order Eulipotyphla; family Talpidae; genus Condylura; species Condylura cristata. The sequence continues at coordinate 10,392,170 of NW_004567130.1, read as the reverse complement.
CAGAATTTATTTGATGGGATAGAATTGAGGATCCAGCAATAACCCCATACATCTAAGGTCATTTGGTTTTTGACAAAAGTGCCAAGATCATTCATTGGGAAAAAGAATATAGCCTTTTGGAAAAAGGGAAAACTGGATATCCACACATGAAAATGGATGGGTATATCTATTTTTAAAAAACTCCAATGACCAAGATTTAAGAAGTGATAAAACATGATTTACGTAATCTTTGATTAGGCAATAATTTCTTGGAAATAACACCAAAAATCTTGAGCAAAAGAGGGTAAATTTTACTTCAAAATTTAAACTTTGGCTTGTTACAAAAGTGAGAAATAATTCAAGAGAATTAGGAACAAGCCATATGCTGGGAGACCAGAGCACAGAGAATTTTTTAGGGCAGTAAAAACTATTATGTATAAGACTATAATGGTGGATACATAATACATACAGCAAGTCCATAGAATGTACAGCATCAAGAGTGAACCGTAGTGTAAATTACTGGTTTAGGATGGCGATGACATATCAATTGTATTCATCAGTTAGGACAAATGTGCCAGTTTGGTGTGAGATATTGATAGTAAGGGCAGAGGTTACATGAGAATTCTCTCTACTGTTCTCTCAGTTTTGCTATGAGTACTCCCCCAAAATAAAAAGCTCGTAAAGTTCATTTGAAAAAAGGATAGCAGATAATCTACTAAATTGTAGAAAGCATTTGCAAATTGTCTATCTGATTAGAATTATAGCCACAATATATAAAAAACCCTTACAACTCAACAACAAATATAAAAGTTGAATTTTTTCAACAAGGCAAAAAATTTGTAAAGACATGCCCCCAAGGAGGAGACAAACAGCAAAAAAAGGAAAGTGGAAAATACTCAGTATCTAATCATTCAGGAACTGCAAACCACAACCACTGTCTGGTTCTACCATTGAGGGTATTATTTTTTTTAAATAATGAAAAATAAGGGTGCGTCCCTGGCGGCCTGTTAAGTCTTTTCACTATCACTGCAATAACCTGAGACACCCTGAGGCAATCCCTGGGCAGGGAGATGACCCACAGAGTGCAGCAGGCCCCTGCTGTCTCATCCGCCGCTGCCCTCAGTAGTGTATCAGTAAATTGACCTGCTCTGCTCTCCACTCTGTCTCTGGTGAATGCTCTCACACACACCCTGGCCCTGTACCTCTGGCCTACATCCAGGTCTTCTATGCATAAATAAATCAATCTTAAAACAAAAAAAAAAAAAAAAAAGAAAACTAAGAACAAAATAACAGTTACAGTCAGAAATGTAAAGAAATTGGTGCCCCATACATGGCTTGTGGGAAGGTAAAATGGTATAGCTACTGTGAAAAATAGTTGGGTGGTTCCTCAAAAAAAAAGTTATCATTGACTGCCCAGTTTAATGTCTTAGGTATATATTCAAGGAAATTGAAAGTGTTCACATAAAATCCTGTATGTGAAGGTTCATAGCAGCATTACTCTTATAATAGCCATAAAGTGGAGGTATTCCAAACACTCATTGATGATTAAGACAAGCCCTGAGGAGGAGTCTTGTGTGGCACTGTGAATGGGTCTTGATAGAGGTATCCGGGTGACAGGAGGAAGATCCCAGAGGGCGCATACTGGGCCCTCCCCAGTGGGGCAAGGAGTTAAAGTGTGGCACTATGAAGCTGTTACAGCCACTGTAGCACAAGTTCAATCCCCAGCTGGGGACTGACCCACATGGCTCAGCAGACCTCTCCTGTCCCACCCACTGCTCCCATCAGCAGTATGTTTCAGTAGACCACCTTCTCTGCTCCCCACTGTCTCTGGTGAATCCTCTCACCCCTGGCCTGTACCCCAGTTCTGTACGTGTAAATAAATCAAAAAGAAAAAAAAAAGCATACTGTGCAGTTCTTCTATGTGAAATGTCCAGAATGGGCTAAACCATAGAAATAAAAAGTAGATTAGTGGTGGTTATACACTGGGAGAAGGGAGGGTAGACCTAATAGCTGATTGCTATAGGCTTACTTGCTGTTTTTTTTTTTTAACATTTATTTATTTATACATACAGAACTGGAGTACAGGCTAAAGGTCTACGGTTGGTGAGAGGATTCACAGAGACAGAATGGGGAGCAGAACAGGCAGACTGACAAAGTACACTGCTGAGGGGAGCAACGGGCAAGAAGTCTGCCACGCCATGTGGGTCACCTCCCCAGCCAGGGGTTGAATTCATGCTGAAGCAGCTGCTGCTAGCTTTGTAGTGCTGTGCTTTAACCCATTGTGCCACCAGGGAGAGCCCACTACAAGCTTTCTTGTGTGAAGGGGTTTGTTTATGCATATGTTCTGGAATTATGTAGTGGTAACTGATGAATATCCGGTGACTGTATTAAAACCACTGAAATGTGTAATTTGAAAGGGTGAAGTTTGTCCTGCTGCTTGGGTGCTGACAGCTGTACTCACTCCCCTAGGAGGAGAGGATTGCCATTGGTTGTAGGTGGGCACTGCTGGCTTCAGCACAGCTCACTGTGCTGAGGATCAAAGCTTGCACAGGACACACCAGGGTCTAGGACATGATTCCATGTGCTGCAATAGTATCAACCATGTTTTGAAAGACTCAAAGTGCTGCTTACTAGAGGGAAGTCAAATCTGGGGAGTGTTACCACTAACTTACATTGAAAATTTTTGAATAATCCCAGCCCCCCCTAAATAACCTGTCTAATTATATCAAATAGGAATATTCTACTCACAGTTTGGGGGGAGGCGGCATTCCCCAAAACAACTGCTGCGTTCTTGCAGGCACTCTATTTCTAGTCTGAAACAGGGTTAAATATAAAAACCTCATGGTGATTTGTTCTTTTATAATGAAGTTACTATACTCTCTTAAAGCAAGTTTCTCCTAAGAGTGGTGACCTGAGAATAAAACTATTATCTTCTCTATTATACCAAAAATTAACAAAAAACAACTGCATTAAGTATACATCATGAAACAAATGAACAAAAAGTATGAATTTTCATGGTATGCGAACCAGGGTTCCTTGAAGACTGGTAAGTTCAGGAGTTGTATAGAGTGAGTATAGTCTACATTCAGATAAAGCTCTCAAAGACTACTAGGGTCATATCAAAGAGATTGAGGAAACAATTTGAAGTGAGTCCCATTGACCACTGATAAGGCTGTCTGAGCATCAAAGGAATAATAGCTACAGCTGTTAATTTAAGCACATCAAAATATGCTTCAATCCAGCAGTTATTTTAAGAAAAACCAACTTGTTGGTCTCGTTTGGATGATTATTAGTGAGCCATTTTATTATTTTGGAAATGAGTAAAGTGAAGAACAAAGCATTACTTTTCCTATGTAAACTAGCTCAGGGTTACCAAGTAATAGAGAAGCCTGAAGCTTCTCTTTAAATGGAAGAATTCTACCAGATGAGTAAAGGAGTAATGAGACTATCACCCTGTACAACCCTAGAGAAATAAGCTAACCAGTGTTCATCAGTGGCTGGTATCAGTACAAGGTATTACATTGAGTGACACTGACTATCATGTTCCCTATGATGGAGGGTCCCTTCCTAAAAGTCTAGTGGAGAAAGAACACCTAAATCGGACCATGCCTATATATTTAATTGCCACTCTATAGTAAATGCCTATGATATTTCCCCTGTATTCAGTTCAGAGGAAAATAGGAAATGATACCATAGGGATCTTATCAAGAAAATCTAAACTGAGGAAGCCATAAGCAAATAACCTGGTTTCTTTAACAAAACAAAAAAGACAAAGTAGAACTTTTTTTTTTTTTAAAGATTTATTTATTTATGCATACAGAACTGGGGTACAGGCCAGAGGCTCAGGGGCAGTGAGAGGCCTCACCAGAGACAGAGTGGGGAACAGAACAGGCAGATCGACAAAGTACACTGCTGAGGGGAGCAGCGGGCGGGTCAGGAGAGGTCTGCCACGCCATGCGGTCTCCTCCGGGGCAGGCGGGAATTGAACTCATGCGGAAGCGGCTTTAGCTTCTCAGTGCTGTGCTTTAACCCGCTGCGCCACCAAGGAGGGCCCAGAACTTTTTTTTTTTTTTTTTTTTTAATATATGGCTATGGTATGTACTACATCGGTTTTGCTTTGTTTTTTTATTTACTTTCTTACGTTCATTTTTGTATAGTCAGAATGGAACATTAAACATAAGTTAGGCTCGTACTGACTGAAGTTAGATGTCATAGAGACTTTATCTTATATGGGAGAAAAGTAAAAGTATTGATACATTTCAGCTTTTAGGTTAAATACGCTCACTAAAATTACACCACTAAAAAAGGTATAATCTCCAAGCCAAGAGAGGAGGATGAGAGAGAGAACAGTTAGTTATGGAAAAGAAGAAACATTGACAAGGCAGGACCAAAAGAAACCAAATTATATAACTATATATAATTTGTAGTAAATATAAATGGACTGTATTTTATATTTGAAGATGGCAGCTTGGGTAAGAATGTCCAGTGTGCTTTGTTCACATGGGACTCGCATAAAACTTACAGACAGACAGAAAGTGGTAGAATGGAAAGGGTAGTTTTTTAAAAAGATTTTATTTTTTGCATAGAAGAATAGGGGGTTCTTTAGAGACAGTGGGGAGCAGAACAGGCACATTTCCTGAAACACTGCTGAGGGGAGCCACAGGCAGGACAGGAGAGGTCTGCCGCACATGATGATCAGACTCAGGCTGCAGTAGTGACAGCACTTAACACCTAGGCCACCAGAGAAGCCCAGGAAGCAATTTATATTGTTCACTATACCATGAAGAATTTATTTTTTCTCTTTTTAGGTTGAAGAAAAAGGAGTTTAGTTTAGAAGAAATATATACCAACAAGAACTATAAATCTCCTCCTGCAAACAGGTAGGTATAACAGGTGTAAGTCTCCAATCCTTTCCCTTCAAAGAGGGGTTTATATCTTGTGTTTAGTTCCGAACACTTTCCTTGGGGTCAGTGGTGGAATAGAAAAGGAATGAGGTTGGGTTGGTGTTCCTGCCAGATGTGCTGATTTTGAATTTTTTCTTTGGGATGCTCTTTGATCTTCAGCTCTGATTCCAAACCCGGTACAAAAGCGTTTCACTCAACCACCTTTGGATCCGAGTTCAGGTCTTTGAAAGCTGATTAAATGCCTGTTGTGTCTAAGGGCATAGCCTGAGAGTTCTAGGAGTTCATCCTGCCTGTGCTGAGAGACATTTGTACAAGACTATTCAATGTGACATTACCAGATAATAAGAAAGGATTGGAAAGAAGACATCCATTTATAGGGCTTTGATTAAACTCTGTGATCCATTATGTATAATGTAGACATTAAGAAGAATGAACAAATACCTGTGTATCAAGGTGTATCAGTCTTAGAGATGATCGATAGGGCAGAGAGATACAGAGCATAGGATGGTATGCATAGTTCACTTCTGTCCGAGTGTGGGGAAAAGACCAGAGTGGCTGGCATAGGCCATGGCCGGCTCTGTACAGGCCGCTGCAACCAGCTGCCTTTTTTCTACTTAATGCTGTATTTGTGTGGAGTTGGTAGCTTTATTTTCTGATTTTTTTTTTAATATAAGTATTTCTCCATATTGAAACATCTGCTATGTAACTGCCCAATAGTTCTCATTCTGACTTGCATTACTATATAGAATTATCTCAAAACCCTTCCATTTTGCTGTAAATAGCAACATTTTGTTTTCTTGTGGCTTTTTTTCTTTTTAATGACCTGTGAGCTAAGAACAGTTTCTATATTTTTCAAGGGTTGCTTTAAAAACAGAAAGAATACAGAAAGATCTGTGTGGCTCATCCATTTTAAAATGTCTGCTGTTACTATCTGGTCTTTTCAAGGAAAGGACCAGGCCCTTGAGAATGCTTGCTTTTTCATGTACATCTATATAGTGAATGGGTGTGGGAAGGGTACACAGGAAAGACTTTCTGGTATTGGTCTTTTATTCCTTTTATACACAGTTGCAATTTTTTTCACTCTATGCTTACAGTCTTTTCATATGTAATACACCCACACACTTTTTTGTTTGTTTCATATAAAAAAGTAGATAGTAAACAGAGGAAATAGTTTAGTGAGACATGATTAGTGCAGGAAGCTTTTGGTCCCCATTGACTAAAGGATTGGTGACCGAGGAGTGCTGGTGATTCTGTCTTGTTCTCCATCTTAGGTGTTTAGAGACCATCTTTGAAGAACCTAAGGAGCGAAATGGTACACTGATTTCAATCAGCCAACAGAAGAGAAAGCGAGTTCTAGAATTTCAGGATTTTACAGTTCCACGAAAGAGGAGGGCTCGAGGCAAGGTCAAGGTGGCAGGCAGCTCTACCAGGGCCCAGAAGGCGGCGCTGCAGAGTCGAGAACTGGATGCCCTTTTGCTACAGAAACTAATGGAACTGGAGACCTTCTTTGCCAAGGAAGAAGAGCAGGAGTGACCATCTGATTGTTAAGAAGCTGTTTAGTTTGGGGGGGGAGGGTCTCAGTTTTAGTTTTTCTGGGCCTCTTTGGAAGAGGTTACCTAGTTTTACCCCACCACCCAAACCACTCAAATTGTAGTCCATGGATTTTTACCTATTTCAAGGTGCAAACTTTTAAGGAACTGGTAAAGGAGGGTCTTCTTCTGCTGAGTATAGAACCTCAGGAATGCTCCCTTTCTCCTGGAAATGGTCCTGAATGACATCCGGCTGCCTCCTTCCACTCTGCCATCCACAGGAGGAAGATGCAGCATACCTTCAGTAACACTAGGATTCCAAGGACTCACAGCATTTGCACGTCCCTGTGAAAGTTCCGCGTTGTTTACGGTGGTGCTAGACCAAGAGTTAGATAGAGACGTGGCCTAGGGAGGGGGACCCAGCGTCCTGTCCTGTGGTGTTTTCTAATCCTCCGTGAGTCTGCCCAGAACTGGTTGCGTGTATGTGTGTGCATGTGTGTGCGTCTCCTTCCCATCACTTTCTCCCCTCTGTGACTGTGGGTCACTAGTGCCAGAGGAGCCCGTCCAGGCCCCATTCGAAGTAAGTTGCACTTTTTAATGTTGTGGTGTTGATTATTTTCATTTGTTTTATCTTTTTTTTTTTTTTTTTGTATTACTGCTGCATGTTTGGAGCCTTTAAATGTGATTTTTAAATGATTTTTTAAGATATCAAGGAGAAAGATAATATCTGTCTTAAGAATATGTGATAGGCATTTGACCCAGTTTATCGGTGCATGGTATGGACGATGAGAAAGAGACATTCTCCCATCCACGTGATTCAAGCAATCTCCTTCCCATCTCCAACTTTCATTGTAATGCCGTAGGGAGCACTTTTTTCCACCTGGGTTCTCATTTTTGCCCACTAAGTACATGTGTTTATTGTAATGACGGAGGAAAGAGCAGGTCGCTCTTGCAATCATTTAAAAAATACATAAAAGTTGGGCAAGGTCTTCATGGATTTTATCTAAGGTGGTGAATGACTGAACTGGGTACAACAGCTGGGGTCATTATAGAGTCCGGCCCAGGGTGCCGCCGCTGTCAGAGTGACCTGCAAGTAGTAAGAGAAGACGCCTTGGTTGAAAGCCAGTGAGGCATTCAGGTGGATCATGAAACACCCACGGCCAGCCTCTCGAAGGGCACCGAGTTGTGCTGTGGGGCTCCTGTGTCAAATCTCCTGGGAACCTCGTAGGATGCCGGAGGTCGCCGGGCTGCTTCACTTACCCTGAGGAGCTTGGGGGCGGAAGGACGCTGTGTGGGCCTGCAGGCCCAGGGGTTTCATTCCTTTCCCGCTTGACCCGAGTGTTCTCTCCTGCTTCCCCTTCCTCTCCCTCCGTGTGTTTTATCTTTTCTCTCTTGAAACAAGAGTTCAGAGAATTAACATTCCTTGGCTGGTGAGTGGAATATAAACCCAGCTTCAGGACACTGGCCGCCGCCTCCTGTCCTCCTAGCTCCAGAGACATTTTCGAGTCAGTCTGTTAGGGAAGAGTGAGTGCTGCTGTGCTGGAATGTGTCTCCTTGGTTCTTTTGTTTCCCCATTTGTTAGTGGGTGGGGAGATGGGGTGCGGTGGGGAGTCTTCTATGTGCCTTTCTTTTGCAGGTTGACTGTCTATGCCACACTGGAGCAGAAGCATTGACATGAGCAAGAAAAACAAGTGCCACATCCTATATGCTGGGCCCCTGCCTCAGACATAGCATCTAGTCAGTGATACACACACCTGGTCATCACGGAGGCTTCCCAGCCCATGGCCAAATAGCATTATGAGAGCCAAGCTTCCACACTGGTTCTGAATGACGTGAACCAGATTCTGGCGTTCTACATCCACTTTGCCCAGACTGTATAGACACGACCTGTGTTTCACCTCAATACCTCTCCCTTCCTGGGGCAGGGTCCATAGACACTAAATGCTTCTGTCTTTGCTTAAGGGGTATGGGATAAGTCATGCCTGTGTCCCTGTGTAAACATTTTTAGGGAATTCCTAGACGGCTGGCAAAGTCCTGGTGAATCAGCAGAGCACTGTTTCTAGCGCTCTTGCCAGCATCTGAGAGTCAGCAGTGGCTGACGTAGCACCCAGCAGGCAGAAGCTCAGACGGGTACTGCTGTGATATTACTGACATTCTGGGGATACAATTTCAAGTTTGCTCACTGTGGGCCTGATCCTCACAAGGACAAGGAGCAGTGAAGGGCATATTGGTGAGAATGGAGACCTGGGCTCCTTCTTTATCTTGGGAACCGGGGGATATCACCTCTTGACACCTAACCTGCCTGTCCTTGAAACTCTTGGCCTCTTTTCTGGCTCACACCCTCTCCTGCTTCCTCGGTTAAGAAAGGAGCTCCCAACATGAGCTTGAAATTGCTTATCTGAGGCTGATACATCAGGGTTTAGCTGTGCTCAGCCACACCTGTCTTAACATCCATTTCCCTAGACATGGCCTCACCAGCTGGGTGCTGTCAGCCGTCCTTGAAGCCTGTGGTACCATATGAGCTGCTGGCCTGCCACCTACCTGGAGCTGCAGGTCTGCTTCGGGGTGGAACTGGTACAATTTCTGTGTACAGGGACTTCCCACTGCTCGTGGTGAGAAGTTGTAATTAATTATAACTTACTCAACTTAACTCAAATACAGACATGTAGTGTTCGTCACATGGGGAAGAGAGGAGAAATCTCAGGTCCAATCAGGGTTTTGCCCATCAGCTTTTCACTGAAACTTCTGAGGTTTTTTTCATTTTTCAGTTTAGAGCTGTGTTTGCACCATCCCCCACCTTCCCTTCCTCTTCTCATTTGGTCTCCTTTTCCATCTTCATTTCTCCATTAGTGTAAATGTACCTCATCAGCTATGAAAGCAGATTATGTTCATTTTATTTTAGTTGATCTTACTCATAAAGAGCTACAGCTGAGGGAAGTGCAGTCAGAAGACGTAGCGTTTGCCTTACTTGGAGCCTGAAGAGCTCAGAAACTCATGCTGTGAATCCCAAAACTCAGCGCCCCTCCAAGAGCTGTGAAAACCATGACGCTTTGTCACAATTTTGCCTGAAGGGGTCTTTTCGCACCAGAGCTAACCTGAGGTAACTTCCACATCTCTCTGGGCTTAGCCCTTCCCCACGGCTGGTTCTCTGCCAGGAGCAGCGCAGAGTGGGCAAGCCTGGGCAGTGGGGCCACTGCTGCAGCTGAGCAGAGCCAGGGCGCCACCTCCAGGCTGGGGTGCCATCTCAGTCAGTACCGTGTACATTAAGGCCCGCGAAAGACCAACTTTTAGGCGGCGATCCTTTTCTCCCACTATGGGGAAAGTATGCAGTTGGTGCTTTCTTTAACTCCCTTGTTTTGTTTCGTTTCTGTAAGCTTTTTCCCTGGTATCATGGAAAGGACCTCTTCAACACCACGGTGTGGGTGGCTATATCCAAAGTCGAAATAATTGACCAGAGGTGAGGGGAGCTTTTCCTGGATCTGTGCAAGGGAAAGACTCACCACAGCTGAACTTAGTAAAAAGCTGACTGGGGGAGAAGGCTGCACTGAAACAAGTCAAATGTTACCCTCTAGCCACAAATGGAGCCATCTTGACCATAAAGTGAGGGTCCCCGTACAGCCCGCAGTCAGCGGAGTCTCAGATTGATGCTCGTTCTTTGTCTTCATGAGCCCCTCTCTGGTGCTGAATAGGATTTGAATTTCTGGTGAGAGGCCTCAGCATCTCCATGGGCTGGTCTGGGCCAGTAAATAGCTGCCTGAAGTGTTTATATATTATCATGGTCAATAGTTCAGTGAAATTTGTACATTTTTGGTAACATTGGCATACATGATGCCCCTGCAGTTCCTTTTCTGTTTGGTAGTTTGTGACTCTAAAATTCCCACTGTTATGTGTGTTAATTTATGAAAATAAATTTTTTTGAAAACCTTTCAATAATTCGACTATTATTTTGCTCTTATGACTAGTAATAGGTTAAAGTTTCACCTCTGATGTCACAAAGTTGTTTGGTGGGTGTTTTTTTTTTTTTAAGATTTGGTTATTTATGCATACAACAGCTGAGGGATCGACCAAAGGTGCAGGGGCAGTGAGAATTCACCAGAGTGGGGAGCAGAACAGGCAGATCCACTGAAATACACCATTGAGGGGAGCAGCGGGGGAGGCAGAAGTCTGCTGTGCCATGTGGGTCACTGAGTTCACTTGTTCTGCAGTCTTAGAGTGTTGAGACTTAACCCTTGTGCCACCCAGGAGGCCCAGTTGTTTATTTTTAAACATTCTAGAGATACAGTTTATAAGCAAGCATTATTTCCAAAGTGATCACCATCTTCTGAAGACTGTCGTGTGCCCAGAACACATTTGGCACTCCCATGCCACTTTGAACAGTGAAGTTGTTTGTTTTTTTAAAAAAACTGGTTTATGTCCCTCCCTGGTGGCGCAGCAGGTTAAAGCACTGCACTGAGAAGCTAAAGCCACTTCCGCATGAGTTCGATCCCTGCCTGTCCCGGAGGTGACCACATGGCGCGGCAGACCTCTCCTGACCCGCCCGCTGCTCCCCTCAGCAGTGTCCAAATGCCTGTTCTGCTCCCCACTCTGTCTCTGGTGAAGCCTCTCACCGCCCCTGAGCCTCTAGCCTGTACCCCAATTCTGTATGTACAAATAAATAAATCTTTAAAAAAAATTGGGTTTGTTAATGCATACAATAACTGGGATATAAGACATGTTTTGGGGGGGAGGATTCTTTTTTTAGAAATTTGATTATGCATACAGAACTGGGGTACAGGCCAGAGGTACAGAAGCAGTGAGAGGATTCACCAGTGACAGAGTGGGGAGAAGAACAGGTTGACGAAGTACACTGCTGAGGGGAGCAGCGGGTGGGTCAGGAGAGGCTGAGAATCAAGCTCATGCTGGAGTTGCTTTAGCTTCCTATAGTGCTGCACTTTAACCCGTTGCGCTACTAGAGAGGGCCCAGTTTACTTGCTGAAAGGTCTCTAACATATTCCCTTCCCAGTTGTACACTAGGTTCAGCTGTGAACTCAGATCCTCAGCTCATACCAACTGAAGCTAGTAAGAGAACAACTGAAAACATGGCACTCCTGACACCACACAGGTATGTTTCGGAAAGAAGCATAATTCCTGGATGTTCCTCCTCTGTCCAAAAGAAGAGCAGAGCACCATTCTATTCTTGAGCTAGTCAAGAATTATGTCCAGGTAATTTTTCAAATGCCGAGAGCATTCTGCCCGACAACTGTGTTTCTGCTGGTTAGGTTTCACCACTGACTTAGAGAAGAGTAAATAAAACTTTGCCTTACTTAAAGGGGAACATTTGTCGGTTACTTCCTTTGGCACGTACCATCGCCAGATTTTCACTGGTGGGGTCGCCTGAAAATAAGAGCACTGACTTAGGAATCTTCTATGATACCCTGCCCTCTTTCAATGATGAAGACTTTTTTTTTTTTTAATTTATTTATGCATACAAAACGGGTACAGGCCAGAGATGCGGGAGTGAGAGGATTCACCAGAGACACAGTAGGGAGCAGAACAGACAGATTGGCTGAAATAAACTGCTGAAGGGAGTAGTGGGAGGGACAGGACAGGTGGGCCTTGCCATGTGGGTCAGCTCCCTGGCTGGGGATTGAACTTGTGCTGCAGTGGCTGCGGAGAGCTTCATAGTGCTGCACTTTAACCCTTTGACCCACCAGGGAGGTCCCTCCCCTTTCCTTTTATTTGATTGTCTCCACTTCAGATCTCCAGGGACCTTCACCTGCTGACTCCCTCCCTGCCCCATCACCCCCTTCCCTGTTAGACACCCCTCTTAGCTGTTCCTCAGCTCATGTACTTCTCACCCTTGCCATGCACAGTGGCTTGTCTCTCCACTGCCTTGTGAGCTTCAGGGCAAGCTCTTACTAGCCATCTCATCCCTAGCCATTCTTCACAGGTTCTAACTCATTATTGAACAGATCTAGATATCCAATGATTCACCAGGCCACTGGATGACACCAAACTATCACGACTGTCCTCTGGTGGACACGGGCTTGTGGGGGGCAGACATAAACACAGGATCTGATGGGAGGCCATGGCAAGCTTTGTGATACAGGTAGAAGTGCCATGAGGATTGAATGAAAAGATACATTTTTTTTTAAGAACTGTAAAAAGTGGCCTCTCTAGTGTAGGGGTTAAGTCAGCACTGTCACGCTATGGCCTGAGTTGATTCCCAGCCAGAGAGCTGACCCACATGGCGCAGCAGACCTCCTGTCTTGCCCGCTGCTCCCCTCAGCAGTGTATTTCGTTAGATCTGCCTCTTCTGCTCCCCATTCTCTATCTGGTGAGGCTTCTCACCCCCGCACCTCTGGCCTGTACCCCAGTTTCATATGGAAATATATACATACACGCATTGTCTAAAACACATCTCCTTAGTACAGCTAGGCCCTACCAAAACTTGGCTTGGCTGAGTTCACATATCCATGGGAAACAGTGTCTTCCCTGTCGCTTCGCTGGCTCTCTGCTCCTGTTCATCTTTTTTTTTTTTTTCTTGCCACTGCCATAGCTACTGTTGGAAGCTTATAAATACCTTAGTTTCATGATTTGGCAGTTGCTGCCTTCCATAAAGACCAGAACTTAAGCCTCCAAAGTTTCCTCCTTTCTTGGATCCACAAATATAAGATTGCTGAAATTACCAAAAACCATCACTATCAGTAGCTTCATCACCTTCAAAATTATTTCCACCAATACTAAATCTGTGCTAGTCATCCCCACGGTCACCATATTAACCACCACCACCTCGGACACTTCAGCCACCAAAACCACCACAACCACAAACATCAACAAAGTTTCAGGAACCACCTTGACTGCTTGGATGAACTACTGGCTATCTTCTATGGCCTACGGCTTTCCTTACACAGTTATGGCCATTCCCAGTATGGTAGTTCTGAATGACAATATAGAGTCATGGTCATCAACAGTTAAAAAGGCCAAGCTTCTCTTGCCACTACTGCCTCTGTCGTCCATGACTTCAATCACTTCAACCTCACACTGTTCAAAATAATCTCTTAGATGCTGTTCTCCATGTCGTCTTTTTTTTTTTTAAAAAAGATTTATTTATGCACACAAGAAATGGGGTATAATCCAGAGTTGTGGGGAGGTGAGAGGATTCACCAGAGATAGAGTGGGGAGCAGAACAGGCAGATTGACAAAGTGCACACTGCTGAGGGGAGCAGCGGGCCTGACAGGAGATGTCTGCTGCACCATGTGGGTCAGCTCCAGGGCTGGGGATTGAACTCACACTGAGGCAGCCACAGCCAGCTTCACAGTGCTGTACCACCAGCGAGGGCCCAATTAAAGTTTTTTCCTACTCCTTTCTTCTGGGCCATTACCCCTGGTGTGTACTGCAGTAATCTGTTTTCCTTCAGGGGTTACTAGCTTTGTTTGGCTACAGTCTGGTTGTGAGTAAAGGGAGGAGGCCAGCCTGGTATCTTCACTCTGTTGCCATCTTGCCAGACTCCCTTCCATCCATTTTGCACTTCATTTTGAAGTGTTCCTCTTCCCCCTCAGTTTTGAGTTACTACTCTTAATTGAACAGTAAAAACAATTCTATACTTTTTCCACCTCAGATTTTTGAAAGCCAAATGGGGAAATGTCTTCCTTCTAATGCAAAACAAAATGCCTGTTAAGCTCCTTTATGAGCTGGTTATGCCATACTTGAGCTTAAATAATCACATAGAAGTAATTGCAAGTATCATGTAATATATCCCTCTTCCTGTGTCAAATGTCTGGTGTCGACAATAGTGATCAGCAGCTTAGAGCAGGAAAGAGTGGAGTTGTGCTCCTTCAGTTTGGGGCCCAAATTCTAGACAAAGGACTTAAAAGGAAGGTTTAGCTCATGGTTTTGGAGTCAGGTGTTTATGTTCAAATTCTGACTTCTATTTTACAGCTGCTTTCTTTTGTGCATATTGATTACCCTCTCTGAATCACAGTTTACTTTTTTGTTGTTGTTTTTAAGATTTATATATTTATGCATACAGGAACTGGGGTACAGGCCAGAGGTGTGGGGATTGAAGGATTCACCAGAGACAGAGTGAGGAACAGAAAAGGCAGATTGACAAAGTACACTGCTGAGGGGAGGAGAGGGTGAGACAGGAGGTCTGCCAGTCATTTGAGCCACCTCCCTGCCAGGGGATTGAACTCCAGCTGCAGTAACTTAGAATACCTTCTCAGTGCTGTGCTTTAATCCACTGGCCACCCTCCCCACTGCTTTTTTTTTTTTTTTTTTAAGATTTACTTATTTATGCAAGAACTGGGTATGGACCAGTGTGTGGAAGGGGGAGAGGATTCACCAGAGACAAAGTGGGGAGCAGAACAGGCAGACTGACTGAGGGGAGCAGTGGGCAAGACAGTAGAGGTCTGTTGTGCCAGATGGGTCTGCTCTCTGGCTGGGGATAGAACTTGTGCTGCAATGGCTGCAGATAGCTTCAGTGTGAAGAGACTTAATCCCTTGTATCACCAGGGAGGCCACTGAGTCACGGTTTTTCCATCTTTAAAATGGGCATAATGTCTCTGGGCTAGCAGCTTGATTTGTCCTTTCCGTTAAAAAGAAAAAAAGAAAAAGCAGGTACTAATGAAAACTTTTCCCTTAAACTGAACGACTAGGCGTCTCTTAGAAGCAAACTTCATCAAACTGGGGCGCCTCATTTTAGAGACTAATTACTTTTGCAGGTGATCCAAGAACCCTTGCCTCGGTGTCACTTCCGAGAGATAAGTATTAGACCCCGCATATAAGTATTAGACCCCGCATATAAAGTGCTCAGAACAGAGCTCTGCACTTAGGAAGCGCTTAGTAAATGGCAGCTGATAATACGTGAGAAAGAAGGTGCTGGAGTTGGACCTATCTCGGCTATGAATTGGCTGGATTAAATGGATATTGTTTTCGCCTCTATGAATTAGCTCACTTGCATTCTCGGACTTTAGGTGACTCAGATTTTATAGGCGCAAGCGGAAACACACGCCAGGACGACAGACTGGCCATGCACCCAAGCCCATTGGTTTTCTGTCCAGGAAGAACCACCAACACGCTCACCTGCGGGATCAGGCTGAACACGCTCACCTGCGGGGTCAGACTGAGAAGGTGCTCAAGAACCAGGAGGTAGGCGGGGCGCACCGGAGGAGTAGGCTCCACCCACAGCATCTGCGTTCCTCATTGGCTCCGTGAGTTCTGGGTTATGACGCCATACGCGTGCGCCTGGCGTGTAAAAGGGGGCGTGTTCCTCCCCAAAAGAGGAGGCAAGATGGCGGCGTCCGTAGGCCAGAGGTGTCTGAGGTGCCTACGCGGGGCTACCCGGCGGCGGAGCAGGTACGGACGCGCCGGGAGGCTCCCTTGAGGTTGGGGTGGACGAGGCCAAACCTGGGCAAGAGAGAGAAATCGTTTCTCCCTCGCAGACTTGCCTTAAGGAGAGCTCGAGTGGAGGTGGAGTCACCTTCACCTCGAGCTCTGGAGCAGGTGCAGTTACCGCCGCGTAGAAAAGTCCAGGCTTAGTTGGAGTCTGGTCCGGGTGAGCCTCTCTCAGCCCTTTCTAGCGCCGTGCAGAGGGCTCGTGCACAGGGGGTTAGAAACCCAGTTGGGATCGGCTGCATTGTAATCCCCGTCCCCGCTCGAGTCGTGGCAGGGCTCGACGCCTTGTTCTCAGGGATTTGTGCTTCTGGAAGTGGTAGCGTGATGAGGAAGAGCCCTGGAATGGGAATCCCGCAGCTTTCCGTTCGCACTTTGCTCTTTGAAGATAGGAGTTTGGAGCCGGTAATTCCAAAAATCTTGAGGAATTGGGGTCCTGGCTACTCGGCTGATTCCCAATTCTTAGGTTCTAGTTCAGAGACCTGAGGCGTCATCGAAGGCTGGCTTTTTGGAATTTGGAAAATTGAGGCCCTGAGAGAGGAAGCATCTTGGCTCAGTTTAACCGAGCCAATTAGTAGAGAGCCAAGGCTGGAACTTCTTTCTCACGCCAGTCAGCTTCATTCCCTACCGTGAGGAAATTTATTATTTGAAGATAGCCTGGGAACGTGTGGACTTTAGGAAAATGAATTGAATATTGGGTATCTTCGACGCCGAATCAGCTGCTTAGTGTCATTTCAAAGAACTAAGGTTTAGGAAATATAAGGGTACTTTGTGATTTTAGTTTGTTAGTGTTGACCAGAACTTGTGCTCTGTAACTGAAAGTGACTTACTGTAATTTTGGGACGTAAAAAAGGCACTGGATTTGGACTGAGAGGGAACAGAAACATCTTTGACCCTTGCTGTGGAATCTTCACCCTCCACCATTAACTCTTCAGAATTGGCTTAGTTCTCTCAAGAGGGGCCCTATGATGTGGTAATAAATTAGGGTTTGGACAGAGGGTCTCTGTTGTTTCTGTGTTATTACCTGATGTGCTATTCATGAGTCAGCTAAGAATTCCTCTAAACTGTGTCAGGAGTTGGAAAGATTTAAAAATAACATTCCTAAAATATTTTTTAAATAACGATGAGGAGAATGTATTCATGCATCATTTTAAAAGTGAGGAAAAAAAGTACCAGTGTAGGAAGATAACACTGAATTTAGGGGCAATGGGTGGGAGGGATAAGCATTTGGGTACAATAAGAACTATTAATTTTCTGTCTTATGTAGAAAGGATATAGAAACTACATTTATTTGCAAAAAGCCCCAAAGATTGCATTTTCATTTCTTTAAGGAAAGCAGTATCTATGGATAGATGAAGACTTCATTGCAGAGATGTTTTTAATAACAGGGTGATATGTGACACCTGATAGAACAAAGAGAAGTCAACATTTTCAGTGATAACAAATTTATTTGTTAAAAAAATGAGGTGACACTGTCCCTGGTGAATCCTCTCACCACCCCTGCACCTCTGGCCTGAACCCCAGTTCTGTATATATAAATAAAAAAATCTTTTTAAAAAATGGGGTGAATATTTTAGAAGCAGATTCACAAATATTCCTTAACCCTAATACCAAATTCACATTCACTAGCAGCTGGGGATCTGGCAGCTGTGTTGTTTTTTCTTTATAACAGTTGCCCAAGTGAGACCAAGGTTTAGGCAGGTATGGTCATAGAACCTGGGAAATGGTTGCTTGTCAAAGCGAGTATGTTCAGAAATATTTTACACCTCTCTCACTGTAAACTACAGAAACCAGGTGGGGAGGGAGAGAGGGGGGTGGAGAAAAGAGAGGAATGAATAGATTCTTGAAATAGACTTTGTGTTTAAAAAACTTATACTTTATTGAAGAACGAGGAAAAACTAGTAAATACAAGGTACCATGCGGAATAAAACATTTAAGAAGGCTGCCAGTTCATGTTTAGAACGTTCATAACTTTAGAAGTTAGGAGAGGCTCTCTCTGGTGGCACCACAGGTTAAAGTGCAGTACTGTGAAGCTATCCACAGCCACTGTGGCACCAATTCCATCCCCAGCCAGGGAGCTGACCCATATGACACAGCAGGCCTCTCCTGTCCTGCTCACTGCTCCCCTCAGCTGTATATTTCAGTCAATCTGCCTGTTCTGTTCCCCACACTGGTGACTCTTCTCACCCACACCTCTGGCCTGTACCCCAGTTCTTATATGCATAAATAAATAAAATCTTTGTTTTTTTTTTTTTTAAAGAAAATTATGAGAGCCTTAACTGTTGTTTCTATGTAGGCACAAGGTTAAAAGTATTTTAATAATAGAGTGAACTCTGGTCATAGACAATTGATCTTAACATCCCAGTGTGCCAACTGAGTATCGATGATAATTTTTTTTAAAAAATTTATTTATTTATATATACAGAACTGGGGTATATGCCATAGATGCTGGGTTGGTGACTGGATTCACCAGTGATACAGTGGGGAGCAGAACAGGCTAATCGATGAAGTACACTGCTGAGGGGAGTGGGCAAGACAGGAGAGGTCTGCTGCGCCATGTGGATCACCTCCGGGACCTGGGATTGAACTCACACTGAAGCAGCTGCAGCTAGCTTGTAGTGCTGTGTTCTAACCTATTACGCTGCCAGGGAGGGCCCTCAATGATGTTTTTTTAATAATAGTAATATGTTACTAGTTTCCAGGCTTAGAGTTTTACATGATTGGTCACATACTCCTAATGAGTTAAATCCCTTAAAGGTGGAGAAACTGAGGCTTAGAATTAAGAAATTTCCCAAGTCGTGTAGTTAATAAGCGGCAGAACCAGGATTTGAGGTACACACCAGACTTGATTATTAAACATGGGGTTATCACCTGTTAGCAGGATGCCCATGAGTTCACCAAGGAGCAGGGAACATTGACTGAGTTTATCTGTTCATTTCTCTGGGGTTTTGTCTCACTAAGATAGACAAACCCCTGTGTTATCATGGGATAAAGGTAGTAAATAAGTGAATTTACGGAATCGTAGTTGCAGGTAGTAGGAAGTGCAGTGAAGGAAAATCAAGGAAGGTAATTAAGGAATATCTTGAGGAGGAAACATTGCACTGAACTGAATGGTGAAGGAGTGAGTCACATGGAAGGGTGTGACTGGTAGAGTAAACAGCACAGGCTTTAATGTGGGAGGGATACAAATGAGGTATTTACAATGCGTGTCAAGAGGAGTGAGTGAGGAGGGGCAAAGCAGCAGAGATCTAAGAGGTCAGCAGGTACCAATTACATTGATATCAGTCTGCTGTTTTGAAAAGATCACTGGGTGTTTTGTGGTGAATAGGATGAGAGGGCCAGGCTGGAACCAGGGGAACATGCTGTCACAGTCATCTGATCAGTTATTAGGTAGCCTGGGCTAGGGTGAGAGAAGTTGAGTGATGGGCAGAATTGGATCTATTTTGAATGGAGAATCTGGCTGGTGGATTGAATTTGGATAGAGAGAAAGGATTCCAGGGTGTGTCCTAGGGTTTTCACCTGTGCAGTTGGGTGAATGGTGGTATCTTTTTCTGAGATGGAGTGTTAATTATAGTAACGCTGCTTCTATAGTGAGTAAACCAGTGATTTAACACAGTAAAAGTGTATGTCTTGCTCTTGTAAAGCCCTTGTGGGTGCTCCTGATTGGCAAGACAGCAGTGACTCACGGATCCAGTCTCTACACACCTTTAGTATGTGTTTTTGCAATGTCTGCATCAAGTTGGCTGAAAGGGGGAAGTCTGTAGTAGATGCCTGGGAAACCTGAATGGTCTTCACATTGGTAAAAGCTTGATTCCTGACTACACCCTGCTGTGGGGGGTCTAGGAAGAAAAGGAAGCTGATTTGGTAAATATCTGATGAGCCTCTGGACAGTTGGAGGTGGGCAGCAAGTTGAGGGTGCAGGGTGAATGTTGGCCTCTGCCCAGCACCTGCGGCCTTGAATGCAGGAGGTACTTGGGCTCAGGGCACGCATGTCTGATTGTGGACACCTGGAGTATGGTGGGGGTGCGGGCATGTGTAAGGTGGGCACACCTGCATCTGGGGGCGGAGGCTATAAGGGCAGAATCACTCAGCTGGCTATGGCGCAATGGCTGTAAGAGGATGAAACCCCAGAACACCAGAGAGAGCCCAAAGAGAAAGTGAAGGTTTGCCAGGGGCTCAGAGGCCTGCCAGCTCCCTGGCCACCTTGTCAGCTGCGGGCTTGCCCTGTAACAGGTGGTGTAGAAAGAGCACCAATGCCTGAAAAAAACCAATGAGAGCTCCAGGGCTCTCCTTTATCCATCTGCCCAAATTGATAGAGAACCAGCCTGTGCTTCCTGTTGCACCAAAGGGGAATCAAGGAATGTCAGGAGTTCTTCTTTCAACAGTTTCAGTGTAAGTTGACACAGAGTGGGGCTGTTGGATAGCTTGTTGGAAATATGGCTTTGGAGGTCTGTGAAAGAGGAGGTCTGTGAAGGAGCAGGTCTGTGAAGGGGGAGGTCTGTGAAGGAGCAGGTCT
>NW_004567130.1:10363007-10371475 GCF_000260355.1 Condylura cristata | reverse complement strand
TGTGAAGGGGGGGTCTGTGAAGGAGCAGTGAGGGACCCATCAGGGGTTGCCATTTAGAGAGGTGGAACTGGACTAGCATCTCTAGGGAGAGCATAGGTGAGAAGTAGGAACTGTAGGCCTGGCAATACTTCAAAGTCAGAAGACAAAGGAGAATCCATAAAGGAGACAAAGAAGAGACTAAGAAAAATAGGAAATTAAGGTCCTGGAAGCCAAGTGAGGAATGTGTTTCAAAAAAGGAGAAAAGGGGCCCTCCCTGGTTACTCAACGGATTAAAGAGCAGCACTATGAAGCTGTCGGCAGCCACTGCAGTACAAGTTCAATCCCTAGCCAGGAAGCTGACCCACATGATGTGGCAGACCTCTCCTGTCTTGCTCACTGCTCCCCTCGGCAGTATTTTTCAGTCAGTCCATCTGTTATGTTCCCCACTCTGTCTCTGAAAAATTTGCTGGTGCTTTACTTGCCGGCATAACCACTTATTGATACTGTTCAATTTCCATGGTTGAAGAGGAGACAAGAGAAACTGAGTCAAATAATATTTTCTTAGCACTTGAAGCTATGAAAATAATTTTTTTTTCTTTCTTTTTGGAATGTTTTAAACCTATTTTATCAAAGTTTTTGTGATGAAGGTAGACACAAAAGATATTCAAAAATTCTAGATCAGTTGGGCTTCCATACTTGACACACCAAGATTGGTTTGTGTACTTTTTTATTCCAGGGCAAACCTTTAAAATGTATAATTTCTGCCTCCTGAAATCTTAGATTCCTTAATGAGTCAGGGCTAGGTGTTTACAGGGTGTGTCAGCTCTTCTTTGTATAGAGAGATAGGACTTTGCAGGACACACCAGTGCTGCTGCTAATTGTGATCATACACTTACTTGAGGGAAAAAAATTACCTTTTTATTGTGAAATAGTTTCAGATTTTCAGAAATATTATAAAAGTAGTACATAGGATTATTTTTTAAGATTTATTTACTTATGCATACAAGAACTGGGGTACAGGCCAGAGGTGTGGGAAGGAAAAGGATTCACCAGAGATAGAGTGAGGAACAAAGCAGATGGCCTGACTGAAATATACTGCAGAAGGGAGCAGTGGGCGAGACAGGAGAGGTCCGCTGTGCCATGTGGGTCAGCTCCCTGGCCGGGGATTGAACTTGGTGCTGCAGTGGCTGCTGATAGCATCATAGTGCTGTGCTTACCCCATTGTCCCACCAGGGAGGGCCCACATAGGATTCTTAAATGCACTAAGCCCAGAATCACCAAATGTCAACTATTAGCTTTTTGTCATTCTCTCAATCCCTCCTAGTCCCTTTCTCCTTTTCCTTCTCTCTCATGTATGTATTGTAATAATATATTTTTCTCTGAAACACTTGATGCCTCTGTACTTTTAAAACACTTGATGCCTCTGTACTTTTAACCCTTTCCTTACAGGGACTTTTTCCTTACATAACTATACCACAGTTAACATTGACACAATTCTGTTATCAAATCTATAGACTATTGAGAATTTGCCAAATAATCGACTAATTTTTTTATTTTTTAAGATTTGTTTTACTTATGCATACAGAACTGGGGTACAGACCATAGGTGCAGGGGCGGTGAGAGAATTCACCAGAGGGAGTGGGGAGCAGAACAGGCAGATTTACAAAGTACTTTGCTGAGGGGAACAGCAGGTGGGACAGGAGAGGTCTGCCCTGCCATGTGGATCAGCTCCCTGGCCAGAGATTGAACTTGTATTGAAGGGGCTTTGGCTAGCTTTGTAATGCTGCCCTTTAACCTGTTGTGCCACCAGGGAGGGCCCTGATCCAGTAATTAATTTTAACAACAACAAAAAAATTTTTTTAAAGATTTATTTATGCATACAAGAACTGGGAACAGGCCAGAGATGTTGGGGTGAGTGAATGCACCAGAGACAGTAGGGAGCAGAATAGGCAGATTGACTGAAATATGCTGCTGAGGGGAGTAGTGGACAGAGACAGGAGAGGTCTGCCTCGCCATGTGGGTCAGCTCCCTGGCAGGGGATTGAATCATGCTGCAGTGGCTGCAGATAGCTTCATAGTACAAGTGCTGTGCTTTAACCCATTGCATCACCAGAAAAAAATTTTTTTAAAGATTTATTTATTTATGCATACAGGCCAGAGGTACAGGGGCGGTGAGAGAATTCACCAGAGACAGTAGGGAGCAGAACAGGCAGATGGATGAAGAACACCGCGGGGAGTGAGCGAGACAGGCGAGGTCTGTTGCACCATGTGGGTCGCTTTCAGGGCTGGGGATCAAACTCTCACTGAAGTGACTGCAACTAGCTTGCAGTGCTGCTCTTTAATCCGCTGCACTAGCAGCGAGGGCCCCAGAAAAATGTTTTAATGATTCGTTTTCGCTTGGTTATAGCCTCCTTCACTGTGAAAACACTGCCTTCAACCATTTCTCACAATCCTTGTGGAAGCTGCCTTTCAGAGTCTTTTGCACAAGTAAGTAACAATTAGTGGTGGCTGTGCCTTCATTTGTCCATCAGTAAACATTCCGATGTGAGAATAAAATGCTGCAGTGTGAGAGCCTGCATGTATTGCTGAGTTATAACTGAGCAGTAGCTAGGTATTATCTCCCCCTTTTTACTGACTGTGTGGTGCTCATTGTATGCAAGTACTGTTTGGTGGGAAATTGGTTTCGACTCCTTTTCCATTTCAGATAGTTCTATAGTAACATAATCTTTGGGCATCTTCAGAATAAATTTTCAGTGGTCAAATTGTTGAATCAAAAGGTTTATATATATATATTTTATATATATATATATACTTTATAACTTGACATTTAGATCAGATTGCTCTTCAAAGAGGTCGTCCCAGTTCACACTCAAGAAGTATGTATGCATATATCATTTTCCCGCATATTCACCAACACTGTGGATTATGAACTTTATTTATTTTTCAAAGATTTATTTATGTACCCAAGAACTGGAGTGTAAGCCAGAGGTGCGGGGGAGTTGAGCGGATTCACCAGAGACAGAGTAGGAGCAGAACAGGCAGATGTATTGAAATACACTGCTGAGGGGAGCAGTGGGTGAGACAGGAGAAGTCTGCTGCGCCATGTAGGTCACTTCCCTGGCCAGGGATTGAACTAATGCAGTGGCTGGTGATAGCTTGATAGTGCTTTAACCCCTTTACCACTGGGAGGCCTGGATTATGAACTTTTAAGACCAGCTATTGGAACCCATAAAGAATGTGTGTATTATCTATCTTTATTACCTAATAACCTATTTATCGTGCTGCTATTTTTTTTAAAGATTTATTTATTTACCTTCTGGGGTACAGGCTAAAGTTCTGGGGAGCGGATTCACCAGAGAGAGAATGGGGAGCAGAACAGGCAGATCTATTGAAATACACTGCTAAGGGGAGCAGCAGGCGGGTCAGGAGAGGTCTGACATGCCATATGGGTCACTTCCCTGGTCGGGGATTGAACTCATGCTGTAATGGCTGCCATAGCTTCATATTGTTGTACTTTAGCCCCTTATGCCACCAGGGAGGGCCCCATACAGCTATTTTTAACTGTGTATTAACAGTAACAGTGTAATATAAAATGAGGTGTTTAATGAGAACAAAAACAGAGCAGTTAATAGGAGCCTATCTGGGTGTTTCTTATTTAGTGAGGAGTTGCTTGCTAGAACATGTAGGAATCACAGGAAGGATGGAGAGCCTCAGAATTAGGGCCATACTTTAAGGTCTGTAGAATAGCAATCACTTGTGCTTTTGTGAAATGACAGACCCAGCCAAGTTGGTCAGGGGAGGTACGCCCTCTGCTTACTGCTTCCTGTAAGTCTAAGGAAGCTGGTGAGAATGGAAGACAGAGCTTGTAGCTGGAAGAAGGTGGGCAGGCCAGAAAACATGGATTAGGTTGGGACTAATCAGTCTAGGGTTCTGTCAGTGCTGGGAGGATACCGTAATTCTTCCCTTACCAGATATTTCAGAAAGAGGAAGACAAAGTTTCTTGCCTTTTGACAAGTCTTTTTTGGTCAGAGGTACAATGTCTAGTGTAAGGGTTAAATGGATAGGTTCACGGGGAAGAATTAAAAAGGTGGGAGAGGTGAATGAGGGCCACACTTGCACATTAGTAAAAGAAACAGCAGTAACAAAAATGAGGTGTAGAGATGGTGAGGGAGGAAACAGGACAAGGAAGCCTCTCCTTAGAAGCCAAAAGCAGTACAGCCTTCGGCTTTGCACAGACGATGAGAATTCAGATCTTGAAGTCTTGAATTAATAACAGCTTTATTGTTGTTTCATTTGAATATCATTAAACATACCCTATTAAATAATGCAGTTCACTGGTTTTAAGTATATTCAGTTACAAAACCATCTCTACTAATTTTGGGACATTTCCATTCTCTCCCCCTGGCCCTCTCTTCCCTGCTTCCCCCATAACAACACTTGACTCACTAAGTGATCACTCCGCATTTCTTCCTAAGCCCCCGCCTCTGGCAGCCACGAGTGTACTTCATGTCTCTGTCGGCTTTCCTGTACTGGGCGCGGCATGTAGATGGAATTAGACAGCATGCATCCTTTTGTGACTGACTGTTTTCACGTGTTCAAGGTCATGTTATAACATGTGTCAGTATCTCCTTTTTATTATCAAATATTCTCTCCTGGATATACTGCATGTTGTTTTTCATTCATCAGTTGATGGACATTTGAATTATAGCCCAAAATCCTGTGACTTTTTGGCTATTATCAATAATGCTGGTATTGAAAGTGTATGCTGAAGTTTTTGTGTATATGTGTGTTTTCAATTCTCAGATACATACCTATGAGCAAAATTGTTGGACCATATGACATTTCATGTTTAACAATTTAAGGGACTAACAAACTGGTTTTCAAATTGGCTACCTCAATTTATAATTCCAACACCACCAAGTATGGAGTCATTCATCCTTGCCAGTACTTTTTTTTAGTTTTTAAAGATTTTATTTAATTATGCACACAGAACTGGGGACAGACCAGAGATATGGGGGGTGGGGGTAAGAGGGAGAGTAGGGAACACAAAAGGCATATGTACTGAAATACACTGCTAAGGGGAGCAATGGGCGAGCCAGGAGAGGTCTGTTGCACCATGTGGGTCAGCTCCCTGGCCAGAGATTGAACTCATGCTGCAGTAGCTGCAGAAAGCTTCATAGTGCTGACTTTAACCCCTGTGCCACCAGGGAGGCTCCTTTTTTTTTTTTTTTTAAGGTTTATTTATTTGCGCATACAGAACTGGGGTACAGGCCAGAGGCTCAGGGGCGGTGAGAGGCTTCACCAGAGACAGAGTGGGGAGCAGAACAGGCAGATCTACGAAGTACACTGCTGAGGGGAGCAGCGGGAGGGTCAGGAGAGGTCTGCCGTGCCATGTGGTCACCTCCGGGGCAGGCAGGAATCGAACTCATGCAGAAGTGGCTTTAGCTTCTCAGTGCTGTGCTTTAACCCGCTGCGCCACCAGGGAGGGCCTGGAGGCTCCTTATTTTAATTTGATTACCTCTGTAGAGACCTGATCTTCAAATAAGGTCATAGTCTCAGGTACTACCGGGTTGTTAGGATTTCACCATAACAATTTTGGAGGGACACAGTTTAGTTCTGCCTTTAACAGGTGAGCATCTTTCCATGTGCTTAATGGCCTTTTCTGTATCTTCTTTGGAGAAATATCCAAATCCTTCATAGAGTTTTTAATTGGATCATTATCTTTTTATTGTTGAGTTATAAGAGCTTATGAGAGTTTGTATTTGACAATACTGGGTTCAATCAGAATCGGACCTAGGTTGTAGAAGTGAGATCAGAGTCCTGGGTGTGAAATGGTACCTGGCTTCCAGTCCTGTACCTGTTGGTGGCCAACTGGGCAACCTTGGTTAGTTTCTTGGCACCTTTGTGATTCATGTTTTCATCATACATTCTGGCAGCAGTCGAGGTATATTTTCACAGAAAAGTTGTGTGCCACTTATTTTTTTCCCCAAAATTTATTTATTTATAACTATAAGAACTGGGATGTAGACCGGGGGAGGGTGAGAGGATTCACCAGATACAGTCAGTAGCAGAACAGGTGATCTACTGAAATACACTGCTGAGGGGAGCAGCAGGAAAGGTATGCTATGCCATATGGGTCAGCTCCCAGGCCACGGATTGAACTCAGGCTGTAGTGGCTGTGACTAGCTTGACAGGCTATGTCTTTAACTCCTATACCACCTGGGAGGGCCACCCCTTACTTACTGACACAATTTGGAGACAGAAGCATTTTAGATGTGACTCAAGGTTGTCCTGCCTGTCAGAGCAGATCATGTCAGGTTATAGTCACCTTTCTTGAGAGTTTCTAAGGTGCATTGACATTTCCTGACCTTCCTGTTGGTGCTTGGTTCGTGTGACTCATCCCTGCCCCTTCTCTCCAGCTCAAAATTTATCTATTTTTTCTTACAGATGCCAGAAAAGTACACACTGCCCCTCCTCGAATCTTATTCCGGCTGCGTCCACTGCCCCTTCTGCTTGTGACAGGCAGCAGCTACGTAGGCTACCGGCAGTATGAGAAGTACAGGGAGCAAGAACTGGAGAGGCTGGGATTGGAGATTCCACCCAAACTTGCTGGTCACTGGGAGGTAGGAATAAGAAAGAACCATCTGGAGGTCTCACTCATGCAACTGTCACTTTTGAAATTGCCCCACAGATGAAATGTTTGGAAAAGTAAATTGTACTTTCGTGGAGCTCATGTCTCCAAATGACGTTTGGCCAGCTACAGAAGTACATACCTTTGACATTGAATCAGGCTGTTCTCCTGACTTACCTTTGCGTAGAAATTTTCTGCTGTTGAAATGCTCATAGTTCATGCCTTCTCTCGGGGCCGACATGCTGGCCAACATGCCCTTCTCAGAGCAGGAGCTGGAATGGTTGGACTTTGCGATGTGGACTAGTTCTCACCAGGAACCAGACTGAGATAATCAAATTTCTGTATCATTATTGCTCAAAATGCCCCCCTCATGATGGGGGATGGGCATGATTGAAGAACCGTGCAGGCACAGTGTGTAGCAAGCGGTCTTATTCCTTTGTGCTAGGGACACCACCTAATTTGGAGTAAACATTCGGTAAATGTGAAATTAAATAATAAGATGTAAGTTTTCAATTGATCTTCTTTTCAGTATGAGTTTTTTTTTTCATCACACCATTTTACAAAATTGCAAGAGGATATATTCACCTTTATTTCTGGCTTTTCAGTAAGTTTAACCCTGGAGGGGTGTCCTGACAGCATCTTGCAGATCTGAATCCTGAGGCCTTGGCAGAAAGATTGCTTTGGAATTTGGTAAACTGTGGATGTCCCTTGGCACAAGTTGTCTTTTCCCCAGTGACTAGTTTCATTTGGTTTGCCATCAGGAGGCACTTTGGTGCTGTTTGCTATGTACATGGAAGCACATCTCTTGCCTAGATTACATTAAATTTCAACTCAAGCAAAAACACCTTCAAGTCTGAGAAGAGCTGTGTTCCCTCTAGTTCTGGGGACCCCCGCTTGAGCCAGCAAAAATGGCCTTGGACCACAGCCTCCCAGCCATAGTTTAGGAGTCCTGCTCCCAGCAGGCCTTAGTTATTTGCCTCCATGTTCAGCTTCAGTCATAATGAAAAATAGCCTGAGTAAAAGGGTGAAAGTAGAGACTCTACATTTGGATTGCTGCAATTTGGGTGTTCTCAGGAGCCATAATTCAGCTTATCTGACTCTGGGGTCAGGTCCTGAGGGGAGCCCCAGCCATGTTCCCTAGTAGCTGTGTGGCCTTGGGCATGTCCTTTCCAACTGGCCCTCTGTTTTCTTTCTTATTTTTTTTTAAGTAGTGTTTTGGTTTTGTTTCTAAAGATTTATTTATGCATCCAAGAACTGGGGTATAGACCAGAGGTGTTGGGGGTCAGTGGTGAGAGGATTTAACTAATACAGTGGGGAGAAAACAGGCAGATCTACTAAAATGCACTGCTGAGGGGAGCAGCGGACGAGACAGGAGAGGTCTGCTGCGCCATGTGGGTCAGCTTCCTGACTGGGGATCAAACTCATGTTGCATTGGCTGCTGATAGCTTCGTTGTGCTGAGACTTAACCCCTTCGCCACCAGGGAGGCTCTGGTCCTCTCTTTTCCATCAAATAGCACGTTGAATTGGAATATGTGACTTGATTTTCTTTCGGCTTTAACAGTTTATTTGGGAGTCTTTGTTGACATTGACATTACATGCTATATAGTAAGTTTCCTTCAAAATATTTCCCTGGTTTAAATTTTGATTTAAATCCTCTTCCTTCAATAGAATCAATCCACTGTAAGGATTTCAGTTGAAATCCAACTACCCTGAGATCCGACTACTCTGTGACTGTTTACTGGCTTTTCAAATCCATATGTGACCGTTTCCTATGCAATACCTATCTGCATGCTAATGCGCCAACCTTTTGGCTGCTCAGAACACTTGGGCTTTCTTCCTTCCTTCCTTCCTTCCTTCCT
>NW_004567130.1:10313056-10362792 GCF_000260355.1 Condylura cristata | reverse complement strand
ACTACTGAGGGGAGCAGTGAGCAGGTCAGGACAGATCTGTCATGCCATGTGGGTCAACTCCCTGGCTGGGGATCAAGCTCGTGCTTCAGTGGCTGTGGGTAACTTCACAGTACTGTGCTTTAACCCTTGTACCACTAGGGAGGGCCCATAGGTTTATTTATTTAAGATTTATATTTATGTATACAAGATCTGGGGTGTAGGCCAGAGGTACAGGGGGTGGGAGGATTCACCAGAGACAGAGTGGGGAGCAGGACAGGCAGATTGACCGAAATATACTTCTGAGGAGAGAGGTCTGCTGTGTCATGTGGGTCAGCTCCCTGGCTGGGGGTTGCACTTGTATTGCAGTGGCTGTGGATGGCTTTGTAGTGCTGTGCCTTACTCCCTTGTGCCACCAGGGAGGCCCATAGTTGGGTTTTATAATAACCTTTCTTAGGCCAAGGTTTCACACTGTCCTTTGGTGACAATTGCCGTGGTGAGGTTTTAGAGATGAGGTTGGAGTGCGGGGTCCTGGTTCACTCTAGGAGGGGTTACACCAGAGCTTTCCTTTAAGCGGTATGTGATGAATATTCCACAACAGAGATGTTAGTTATATTTAAAATAAGGTTTATTAGGGAAAGGGACAGAAGAGTAAAAGACACTTGTGTAGACACAAATACAGGAAGAGTTGCCTTTAAAGGGACAAGTTTGCTGAGTGAGGCCTGCATGGTTGCCGGCAGATGGCCTTGAGGAGAGCTGCTGAGGGAGGTCAGTGCAGAGAAGCCCTGGCAGGTGCAGGTCATCAGCAGGCAGGAGGCTGCCGCCCTGCGGAGGGAGAGAGCTGGTGAAGACCTGCATAGGCACAGGTGGGCAGAGGTCTGTGGCAGTGCTGGGGTTTTTCATCTTTTGTGAATGGGTGGTTTATTCCTTAATCCCCATATCTTCACCTTTTGGTCTGTGCTCCTCACACTCCCTGCGGCCGTCTGATAATTTTTTTTTTAAAGATTTATTTATTTATTCATACAGAGTTGGGGTACAGGCCAGAGATGCAGAGGGTGAAAGGATACACCAGGGACAGAGTGGGGAGCAGAACAGGCAGATCAACGAAGTACACTGCTGAGGGGAGCAGCGGGCGGGTCAGGAGAGGTCTGCCGCACCATGTGGTCACCTCCGGGGCAGGCGGGGATCGAACTCAGGAAGTGGCTTAATCTTCTTAGTGCTGTGCTTTAACCTGCTGCGCCACCAGGGAGGCCAGCCGTCTGATAATTTTTATAGCTGGGTTAATGTCTATGTTAATCGCTTCTACCCCTATCTCCAGAGACAGGTTTCTGACCTTGTAGAGTCCTTTCCAGTGTTTCTGTTCTTACCCTCCATCAGCTGCATAGGTGTGGTTCACACTCTCAGAGTATACTGTACTCTGTTTATTTCCCATGACCTGTGACCTTATAAACATAGCCTGTACTTTTATGCAAGTGAAATACTTGTAAGACTGTGATTATATGACCCCACTCAACAACTTACAACCAAGTTGGTGTCTCTCTGACTGCACTGATTTGACAGACTGACTCACCCTGTGATGAGCTCACCTGCTGTCCGAAAATTTCTACCTATTTCAAAGATGCCCCAAGAGAATTTAAATTTCAAAGAAATTTGCTACTTCCAAAATCATCAGAGACATATATGAGTTAGTTTTTTTTTGTTTTTGTCTTTATTAAATATATACTTTTTTACATCATTCTTCGTTTTGTACTTTTATTTTCATCTCAGTTGTCATCCCCGTGGACTACCCACTACCGCTTCACCCACGTGTACCACCATAGTCCAGTGCGTTCTCCTGACCCAGTTTTGATCCTGTTCCCCTCTCCTCCCCCATAGAATGTCTCTGGTTTATAGTTGTTAGTTGATGTTTGTTTTTACTTTATATATATAATGGGAGTAGTTGGATTGCCTGCAGGGGGCCTTTGCTCCCTTTCCCATCTATAAACGTCTATTGTGCCTGAAAAACATTTGGTTATCCTAACTCTTTATCAGAAAGCTTCAGAACATGGTGGTAATACCTTCTGTTGGTCAGCATGAGGTAGGCAGGGCAGATGTCAGAGCCATTGGGCAAATGGAAAGCCTAGTTGGTGGCAGAGTAGGTTCCAGAGCTTAGCTTCAGTGACTTCAAATCCCATACTCTTTCTAAGAAGCAACATTGCTAGTAGGAGCTATTCTTAGTACAAAAGTTAAGACTGTGATAGCAAGAGCTAGAAGCAAGCTCCCTGTCTACAGGACTTGCTGTCTGCTTGAGGCACTCCTTCTCTGAGGACTTTGTTTAAAATGTGAAGTGAATTTGACTATACTGACTTGAAAAGTCTTTTCGAAGCCCTGCGCCGAATCATGGACGTGCCGTACTGGCGCGCCCGCCTGGTGCTGGACACCCCTGCATGCCCGACGCCCGCTTGGACCTGGGCCGCGGCTTCCTGCCGGCCCGCGTGGGCTCTGCCCTGCCCGGCAAGGCTGGACTGCCCCAGTCCAAGCCTGCCGGGAATCATGGGCTGAGCGCGGGAGCCAGCACCCTGTGTGGCCACCGGGCGGGACTAGGCCTGTGCTGCGAGAGTGAGGGTGTCCCCCCCTCCATCGTCTTTTACTTCTCTGTGTGAATCGCTGGACATGACTTGGTGGAATGATTAAAGTCATCACAATAAAATATATATATATTAACTGAAAAGTCTGAAAAGATACCTATGAATGCAGATGAGCATCATAGCTGCCTGCTCTGCTCCGCAGATCTTAAAGAATTTATATCCATATCTTCCCTTTGTTTTAAATAGGATTTTTTTTTATGACAGTATAGAAGAATTCATACTGGAAAAGTGCTATCCCACTCACTGTACCCTGGGATAGGGGAAAGAACAGCTCTTAGGAGGAGGCAGGAACATCAGACTCTTTTTTAAAAAAGATTTTATTTATACATACAAAAATTGGGGTTTAGGCCAGAGGTGCAGGGTGGGTGAGAGGATTCACCAGAGACAGGGTGGGGAACAGAACAGGCAGAGCTACTGAAATCCATTGCTGAGGGTGTTATAGGGCAACTCTATGAACTGGGTTGCCTGTCTGTGGGTTCTCACCCCTAAACTTAGATCCAGCTGCACTGCAGACACACACAGGAGGGTCAATATGGATTTGTTTACAAGGGGAAAATAAAGGGAACAACCCAGACAAAGAGAGAGAGCACGATACAAGCTAACTAGTGCATCCTAGCAGTTCTGCTGACCTGGAACCCCAATAGCACATTGAAGGCTGATCAAGAGCCAAGTGACCAGCTGCCAGTCACCAGGCCAAGGGAGAGAGAGCCTCAGCCCAACATGTCCACCTTTATAGCCCAAAATCTCAAAATGGCTGCTTAATTCCGCCCTTGGGTCCTAGCAGTTCTCCCTTTGGTGTTGCTGGGAGTTTTAGTTTCAGTGTCTGGAGTAGGGTGGAGTCCACAAAACCTGTATGTGTGGAGTTTGTTCAGGGCATCCTTTTCCCCTAACAAGGGGAGCAGAGGGCAAGATAGGAGCAGCCTACCGCATCATGTGAGTTAGTGAACTCCTTACCAGGACTCCAACTCAGTCTGCGATGGTGATTAAGTGCTGAGACTTAACTCCTAGATCACCAGGGAGACCCAGAACTTCAGACTTTAGACAGGGGGAAAGGAGCCTGGACCTCTGGCTGCCATCAGCTGTGTGACTTGGGGCACACAGCTTGAATCATGTTCTTTTTATGCTAGAAAATAAAGCTCATGTAATTGGCTGAGGGGAGCAGCAGGAGCGACAGGAGAGGCCTGCTGTGCCCTGTGGGTCAGCTCCCTGGCTGGGATCAAATTTGCTCTGCAGTGGCTGTAGACAGCCTCACAGTGCTGTGCTTCAACCCGTTGTGCCACTAGGAAGGGCCCTTTTGTCCTTTTCTAATTATGTAAGTAAGTGCATAAAAAAAATGAGTGTAATGAAATATGAAGATGAAAACAATGATGACACATAATCCTACATGAACATAGCTTTTCTCGGCTTTTGGCTGTGTTTGGGACCGTGGATTGTTAACATTTATTATTAATGAGAGAGTGGAAAAGTTTTTAAAATAACATGATGTAAAAATTAAAGTTTTCTATTTGAAGATGGCCTCTGACACATTATTAATTTTATTCCCATTCTTCAGAAGCATTTCCAGAAAAAATCTCCAAACCTACATATTTTTGTGTTATACAAGGTTGACTTGTTTTATTTTTCAAAGATTTATTTGTTTATGCATGTAAAACTTGGATACAGACCTGAGGTGTAGGGGTGGTGAGAGGATTCACCAGAGACAGAGTGGGGGGGGGGCAGAACAGGCAGGCTAACAAAGGACAGTACTGAGGGGAACAGCAGGTGCGTCAGGAGAGGTCTGCACCTTGTGGGTCACCTCCCTGGCTGGGGATTGAACTCGTGCTGCAGTGGCTGCAGGTAGCCTCACAGTGCTGCATTGGGCCACCAGGGAGGGCCCCTGCAAATTATTTTTAATTTGTTGTTTGGGTTCTTTCCAGATTTTGACTATTCATAAGTCAATATGAGTATTTGTGTGTATGTCTTTGGACATTTGTTTTTCTCTTGTCTGAATACCTTAAAGTGTAATAATTACTTAATCAAATGGAAAATGTATATTTATATAATCTTTGAAAAGAAACCACCAAACTTTTGAAAGTAGTTGTTCCATTTTGTGTTCCCATTAGCAATACATGAATCTATCTTATCATTTATCCCAGTAGTTTTTTTGGTTGCAGTTTTTGTTGTAGATAAACTGCTTTTTCGTTTTAGAAGTGTCAAGCTGTCCTTTTTTGTTTGCCATTTGAAAATCAGGGAGGATAGCCAGTATTGTACCCCGTCACCATATCACGTGATTGCATCATCATGGTCTTTATGTTTAAATGCATGTACTGCCTATCCTTATCTCAATTTGTAAACGGAGGTTGCTGTTTATATCTTGCCTTTCCTACCTTTTTGCTGTGTAATGTTTTGCAAGGTTGCATGGCTTATTTCATGCTTTGCCATTTGGTGGGTTCTGGCAGACCAGTGGCTGTGTCACCGCGAGTGATGTGGAACACATCTTTGCACATAGACCTTTCTCTCAAGGTGAATGTCTCGGTATGGAATTGCTGTGTGAAAGGACAAACACATCTTCACAGGTTTGTGTCTGAAACTCTTGCACCCATTGGTTGTTGGTATTGTGTAGAGTGCACGAGCCACACTTATACCCAAACAAGTATTGTCATAGGTGAATATGATCCCTTTCTTCGTGAATGTATTCATTCATTCTATAGATTTTGCAGCTCCTTTGATATGCCAGGTCCTTTTGAGATTTGGGGATCCACTAGTGAATGGAACTGGAATTCCTATCCTTAGAGAGTTCCTCTTTTTAATGTGAGACAGTCAGGAATAAATGGACACATATGCATGTCAAGTACTTGACATGCTGTGAGGAAAAATTAAGCAGGTAAAGGGTACAGGTATCTTAGCCTGGGTAGAGCTGGCCAGAACTGAAGCAGTTAGAGCAGGAAGGCCTTGGCACTTGTGAGCAAGAGTTGTAGGAATAGAGTAGTGAGCATGATCGAAGTGGGGTCCATGCCAAGGCTTGAGACAGATGTGCATGTTGTTGTGGAAGAGCACAGGGCCCGTGTGGCGAAAGGCAGGAGTGCCAGTCGAGCTGGGCTTTCTCTGTGTGAGGTTTGAGTCGTCTGGGTGATTGGCTTCCTGTGGCTGCTGAGCCGGTCTAGGGGGCCTGGGGTGGAGGCTTTGTATCCTGGCAGAGAAGGTGGTGGCTTACACCAGGGCGTGGGAGTGGTGGAGGTAGTGGTGGCACTTGATTCTGAGTGTGTTTTGAGGTGAGAGTGAACTGGATGTGCAAATGAATTGGATGGTACAAAGTGGAAAGTGACACGTGACTTTGAAACTACAAACCTAGGGAAGTCATGTTTTGTGGGTCTTCACCTGCGGGCTCACAGCTGCAAGACATGGCTCAGGCCGAGCTGCAGCAACAGTTGGGCTTATTAATAAAGAGGATATTGGGGGAAAAGAGTGTTTCCAGGCCACAGAAGGCTGGCTTTCTTTCCCCAGATAGTCCCTGTGGTGTCCAGGCTGAGGTCAAAAGCTGCTTGTGCAAGATGATAGTGTCCTTCTGACGAGTCTGGAGCTGGGGGTGCACCAGTAGGTAGTGGACCAGAACACAGCTGTGGCAGCTGGAGATAATCATGGGAGGTAACAGATGTAGCGCCACCAGGAGGCCGAGCAGGACGAGCTGCAGGCAGTGGTGGCTGTCAGGTGACAGTGCTGGAAGGTCAGGAGTGGTGGACACTCTAAGAGGCGGCTGGGCACAGGTCAGCATGCCCGCAGGCAGCGATGTAGAGTGTGAGGCACCAGCGTTAACAGCTCCTTGGAAAGGCTGGGCACAAGCCAGCACTGTAGCTTTTAGAGACGGCAGTGCCAGAGGCGCCGGCACATGTTAGCTGCACCTGTCAGCAGGTGATCTGGAGGCAGAGCCGCAGGCTGGGACAGAAGTTAGGCAGTGGTTCAGAATGGAGAGCAGATGCAAACTGTACTGAGTGAATGTGAAGAGAAGGTCTCAGTGATGGGAGGTCTTGATCTGGATGAAGGGATGTGCCTCCTGCTCTGCTTATACTCCCTTAGGGTCCCACCATTCAAATCCAATTTGAATTTGCCTGTTTTCAAAACTGGCTCCATTTCCAATACTTTTTTTAAAAAAAGATTTTATTTATTTATGCATACAAGAACTGGGGGTACAGGCCAGAGGTGTGGGGCAAGAGGGAGAGTATTATTCACCAGAGACAGATTGGGGAGCAGAACAGGCCGACTGATGAAGTACATTGCTGGGGGGAGCAGCGGGTGAGGCAGGAGAGGTGTCTTGCACCTTGTGGGTCAGCTCTGGGGTCCGCAGTGACTGGTGATAACATAATAGCGCTGAGACTTAACCCCCGTGCCACCAGGGAGGCCTCCCTTTCCAAGATTTGACTGGCGCCTCTCTGAGTGCATACTGATCGGCTCACTTACAGAACCCCTACTGCTTTCAAAACTGAAACCTGCCCTGTGATGGGGTTGCCATCTGGTGCTGGGGTGCAGTGAAGCAGAAGCCAGGCAAGCCCACCGCACCTCTGACACAGGAGCCGTGGGGGGTGGGGGTGGTAGGGTCCTCTTAGAATTCTTGAGTCCAGCAGATGGAGGCTAATGGCTCTTCACTGAGAATTTGGGGGAAATAAACAGCAAGACTTAATGGAGAACGTAACTTGCTTTTCTACAGACAGAGTTTACTTCAATACGTTTCACGCTTCTGTGTTTTGTTAGGTTTTGAGCAGGTGTGGTGAGCGGCTCGGATCAGGGAGCGCTGCCCCTCCTCTCAGCTCTCAGCCCTGCAGAGCAGGCGAGTGCCGTGCAGGGAGGACGCTTCTGTGTGCTCTGGAGAACGCATGATCACCGTCAGAGTGCCTGTTCATTGGGGTGCCCAGGCCTGGCTTTGGCCTTAGAGAGGAGAGTGTTTGACACAGGGACCTCTTGAGGGTCTCTGAGTGAACCACACACAGGGTGGAAGGCAGCCAGTGTAGCCATCGTGTGTTTACATTTCTTTGGCAATTGTAATTTGTTTATTATACTTTATTTTCTTACATCATTGTTCTCTCTGCTGTTGTAATTTTATTTTCTTACTTTTAAAGATTTATTTATTCGTACAGAATTGGGGTACAGGCCAGAGATGCGGAGGGTGAGAGGATTCACCAGAGACAAAGCGGGAAACAGAACAGGCAGATCGACGAAGTACACTGCTGAGGAGAGCAGCGGTGGGTCAGGAGAGGTCCGCCACGCCATGTGGTCACCTCCGGGGCAGGCGGGAATCGAACTCATTCGGAAGTGGCTTTAGTCTCTTAGTGCAGTGCTTTAATCCGCTGCGCCACCAGGGAGGGCCTATTTTCTTATTTTTAAAGATTTATTTATGCTTACAGAGCTGGGGTACAGGCCAGAAGTGTGGTGGGTGAGAGGATTCACCATAGATAGAGCGGGAAGCAGAACAGGCAGATCTTTTGAAACACACTACTGAGGGCAGCAGTGGGCAGGCAGGAGAGGTCTCCTGCACCATGTGGGTCAGCTCCCTGGCCAGGAATCAAACTCATGCTGCAGTGGCTGTCGAGAGCTTCATAGTGCGGTGCTTTAACACGTTGTTGTGCCACCAGGGAGAACCCAATTTTATTTTCTTTTTAAAAAAGATTTTTTTTTTATTTATGCATAGAAGAATTGGGGTACAGACCAGAGGTGAGGTGTAGGGAGTGTGAGGATTCACGAGAGACAGAGTGGGGAGCAGAACAGGTGGATCGACGAAGTACACTGCTGAGGGGAGCAGCGGGCGACACAGGAGAGGTCTGCTGGGCCATGTGGGTCATGCCCCGACTGGGCGTTGAACTTGGTGCTACAGTGGCTGCGGCTCTTCATAGTGCTGTGCTTTAACCCCTTGTGCCACCAGCGAGGGCCCCCTGCTATTGTAATTTTAAATAAACTGTCCTTTCATCCCCACAAGTAAAAAGAGGGAACAAAAGCCTTCATCACTACTGCCTAGTGAAAGGATGGCAGTGTGCAGTGTCTGTGACATGGCAGTCACTGTCATGTCGTGGGTGATGTCAGGTTTGCTGAGGGAGTGCACTACACCTGGGGATTCCTGTGAGCATCTGGGTGACTTCAGCTCTGCGCCGCCATCTGGTGACAGACTCCCCCTCCCACCCCCCCACTGCCCCCTCACCCCTGTTCTCCAGTGATCCTGACCTGTTCTTTCTTCCTTGACTGCTAGACCAGAGGACATGTGGTGGAAAAGTGGCCCGGCAGCGCGTGGCCCTTTTGCCAATTACAAGAAGCAGTTCCACACACCCCTCTGGCTCCCGCAAGCCTTGTCAATCCTCTGGGGTTACTTTGTGGAGACCAGAGGCCTGTGATTGCCCAGCCAGCCTCAGGTGGTAGCTGGCCTTTATATGCGTCTCGAAGGGCTCTCTGCTGAGCACCAGCACCCAGCTGGAGCGAGGGCATCTGGGGCTGGGTCACCCAGGCCAAACGAACAGAAATCAGTGTTGGGTCCTTAGTTCTGTGTGAGAGGCAGAGCAGAGGTTGGCGGGGGCACGCAGAGGGCCTGCCCTGTTTGTTCGGCCTCACCTCAGAGCAGGAGCAGCTCAATAACAATATGTATTTATTATTAAAGGTTTATTTATTTATGCATGCAGAACTGGAGTACAGGCCAGAGGTGCAGGGGCGGTGACAGGATTCACCAGAGACAGAGTGGGGAGCAGAACAGGCAGATCGACGAAGCACACGGCTCAGGAGAGCAGCGGGTGGATCAGGAGAGGTCTGCCGCGCCATGTGGGTCACCTCCAGGGCCGGGGATTGAAGTCACACTGAAGTGGCTGTGGCCAGCTTAGCAGCACCCTTGCGCCACCAGGGAGGGCCCCAGTAACAGAATTTAGATAGTAGAATTTGGGGTTTTTTTCCCCCCTCTCCTCTATATTTGGTTGAATATCATTTGCAAAGGGAAATTTATATATATATTTTTTAAAATGTTATAACTTTTATTATACATCCAAGAGTCATTTTACATTTGCAAGACACAAGGCAATTTTACACTCTACATAAATATTTTTGAATTTGGTTTTTAAGCTGTTCAGTTCTTCTATCGTGAACACTTCTGAAGAGAGCAGAAAAGTTGAGAGAATAGTTACCCATTTGCACACCCCTTGAGCAGTTGTTCATCTTTTGTGGAATCTGCTGTATCTTTTTGTATCTCTGTATCATTTGAAAATATACTGCAGACATTACAAGTGGAATTTCGCTCCTACTTCAGCACACATGAGCATAGCAGTCTGGCGCTTCTGTTGGTTTTGTCGTGGCCCTGGGAGCTGGTGGCAAGGTCTGAGGTTTGGGAGCAGCTGTGTGGACAACGGCCTGAGGAGCAGCTGGGTTTGCCTTCTGCTCTCCCACTGTATTCCATCTCCGTGGTTCTAACCTTAGTTTAGAACTAAAAAAGACAAATGTATGTAGTGTGACATTCCAGTTCACGAAAAGAATAGAGACAGCCATTCTGTCGCACTCCCGCGTAACAAGGTAAACAGGACCCTGTGAAGTGCCTCCCTCCTGTTCCTAACACAACTGCCTGGGGCACTAAGGACCCCGTCTGCGTGCTGCTTTGTGCCATGACCCTGAACATTGAACATAGTCTGTACATTAAAAAAATTTTTTTAAAGATTTATTTGTGCATACAGAACTGGGGTACAGGCCAGAGGTGCAGGGGCGGTGAGGATTCAGCAGAGACAGAGCGGGGAGCAGAATAGGTATATTGATGAAACACACTGCTGTGGGAGCAGCGGGTGAGACAGGAGAGGTCTGCCGCGCCCTGTGGGTCAGCTCTGGGCCAGGGATTGAGCTCATGCTGCAGGGGCTGCGCTAGCTTGCAGTGCTGCACTTTAACCCATTGCGCCACCGAGAGGGCCGTCTGTACATTTCTCTGTAATTACGAAAGCTTTTTCATTCTCATCTGTAAACAGGCAGTTAACTCCCTCATAAAGTTACTAGATAAGAACGATGCATTAAATAGCTGGTCTTGTGCTGGCAGGGAGTGATTCTGTAAATACCATTTTACTTACTAGTAGGTGTTGAGGAAACAGCTATAAGGCCCGAGGAGGCAGGCAGGCGGGCGGGAGGGTGCAAAGGGGGCTTAGTACCAAGGACAGTCACCAGGTCCCTAAACTGCCTCTCCAACCTTGGGACAACCTGTCCTACCCAGGAACTGCCTCACAGGCTTTGAGTGACCAGTGTGGGAAGAGGGGAAGACTATGCCTGAACGTGCAGAACAAGACAAAGTTGAACTCAGAGCTGGGCGGAGTCTGGGGTGGCCCTCTCGGATGCCTTCAGGCCGCATGGAGCTTTCTGCTGGACCTGATGAGCCCTGTAAGGCACTGTATTTTCTCTATTATGCTGCAGGCCACCCTTTGGTGCCTGGATCAAGCCTCAGGTTGCTGCTGGAGGGACCCTGCGTGGACCAGGGGGCATTAGAACAGTCAAGTGGGTGGTAGAACTTCTGGGGAACATTTGCTAACATGAGGTGGGGAGCTTGGCAAAGTTGGGAGAATCTTACAAATGAAGAAATCACCTGAAGGCACTTGGTGTTTGTCTGGGCGCCCTGCCACGGTTCTGTGAGGCTGATCACCTGCTTGTCCTGAGACACCAGCTATTGCTGGCTTTCCTCAAGGGGCCTCCACTGGTCCCCAGGGAATGAGAATTAGCAGAGAGCACCTGCTACCCCTCCCTCCCCTGCGGCTGCCATCCATCCCCTGGCACAGGGCTCTGGATAAAATTCACTTGGGAGGGAGTTGGGTTAACTGAGGCTTAACCTCAGGTGCTGGCAGCCTAGTGGCTTAGGGCCTGCAGAGCCATGCAGTTGCACTAGGGGGCACTCACACCCAGGGGACTCTTGGTGACTGAGGACCGGAAAGGAAGGTCTCAGTGTTTGTTCGGGAAGAGACATCATTCAGGGGGAGAAAGGGGAAAAAAACAAGGGTTTTTGTTTTTCCCAGAAATCACATGTGAACTGTTGTCTGGAATCCAGAAGGCATCTCTACTGAAAACATACATGGTGGAGGGCGGATTAGAAGGTAAGGAGGGCTGGGACCCTCCCTGATGACGCAGCTGGTTAAAACACAGCACTGTAAGCTGGCCGCAGCCACTTCAGTGCGAGTTTGAGCCTGACCGGTGAGGTGACCCACATGGCACAGCAGACCTCACCTGTCTCACCTGCTGCTCCCCTCATTGTGGACTTTGTCGTTCTGCTCCCCACTCTGTCTCTGGTAAATTCTCTGACTGCCCCCGTATCTCTGGCCTGTACCCCAGTTCTGTATGCATAAATAAACTTAAAAAAAAAAAAAGGAGGGCTAATCACAGGGCAGACCGGTGGGCTGGGTGGTAAGTTTTCTAAGCACCTGTCTCCCCAGATGTTCAGATTGGTTCCAGTGGACTCTGGTAGAGGTGGGACGAGCCTGTGTGTTATTTTGTAGACTTGAGTCTTGGTGCTCTGGAGTTCACTGAGCAGGCGAGCCCCTGGGTGGTTGGCCTGCAGGCCTTCTCTGATCTGACGTGGTCTAGTTTCCTTCTGTGCGTGGAATCTGTGTGGCCTGGTCAGGAGTAGTAGAGGCTTTGGAGGAGTCAGCAGTCTTCCAGAATCTTTCAGGTTTGGGAATTTCGAGTCCCTAGGATTCTGAGTCAGCATCTCCCTGGGCTTTAACTCCTTTGATCTATCTCAGGGCTGTTTTGCAGAGCACTGAGATGCATGGGGGTCTGAAGTCTCACTGGAACAATAAGGACAGATGTGAGGCAGTCTTTCTGCACACAGCTACCTGTCTCCTCACAACCCTGTACGTGCTCTCTCCCTCTCTCTGAATGTTAATTATTTCAGAAGTTAAATTACCAGTGGTCAGAAGCTCTTGGGGTTTCATCCTTGTTCAGAAGCTCAACGTCTTCAGAGTAGTCTGACCAGCCAGCTGGGCTGGTGCTGCTGCAGCCTTGCTTAGGTTCAGGCCTGGCCCGCTGGAACCTCCCTGCCCACAAGTTAAAATGGCTTGTTCCTTCCCATGTTGACTGAGTGCTGTGGGCATGGAGATAGGATGTTGGGCTCACTAACCGGCTCCCTATCTGATAGGGGGCAGAAAGACTCCCAGGAATCACCCCAAGGCTTCCAGCCCCCTGCTGTGGAATGTATTGCGCAGCAGGGGGTGGACCTAGCCCACTGGGTCCACAGCAGGGGACTGGGTGTGACAGAGGGTGGCCTGGAGGACACCTGGTGGGGGCCTGTGTCTTCGGGATGGGGTGTGGGCAGGCGCAAGCCTGAAGGTGACTTTCTGCTCTTGGGGTGGGGGAGGCTGGTCTCCGGAGTGGGGTCGTGGTGGGGTCTGCGGTACCTGGAGGTCCTGAGCCTGCCGGGAGGGGCTGGGAGGGACCTTGCAGCGGGAGAGGAGGCGGGGCATGGCATTGGGCGTTGCAGGGGAAGGCCCCCCTCCCGCCCTCCCCCATCCTCCCCCATCCTCCCCCATCGCCCCTCTGACCAGCCCACCTCCTAAAGGCCTGCTCCCCCTCCCCTCCCCAGGGCGGAGCGCCCTGCGGTGTGGCCTGGTGGGTCTTGGCCCCGCCCCGCAGGCCGAGTGGCTGATGCCAGGCCCCGCCCAGCTGCTTAACTTCCGCGGAGCCGCCGCCGCCTCCCGGAGTCGGAGTCGCTGGGCTGCTGGCCGGAAGCGAGCGGCTGACCACCTGCTGGTGAGTGCGCCGGGGCGCCCGGGCCTGAAGTGCTGCCGCTTGGGCTCATGGGGCGGGGGCCGCAGCGCCCAGGGCTGTGGGTCATCTCTCAGCTTAGCGCCTTGAGGCCCTGGCATTGGAGGCGCCCACCCCGCCCCACCTTGTGGATCTAGCGGCTTCTGAGCGCAGGGTCACGGGCCGGCTGCATGAGCTCACTTCCTCCACATCCTGTAGCATCTCCTCGCCCTGCGCCCTGCAGGCTGGAGAAAAGGGAAATCCTGGCGTACTGGGCTCCGGGTCCCCTCCTGCCTTGTGAGCTTTGGGCTGATTTTCTCGGGGCTCCGAGGGAATGGGGCACCCTAGGGGAGAGGAAGCAGTTCCTCTGGGGCCGAGGAGTGTCAGAATTTGTCACAGTCTTGCCACCCAAGGGCTGGGGAGGGGGGATCCGCCGCCCTCTGCAGAGCCCTAGTCTCTCCTAGCGCCTGCAACTGCCTGGGGAAGGGTGCTTTCGTTCAGAGGCTTGAGGAAGACCCCAGCCCTTGCCCCAGCCCTCCCTTGCCCCCCCCCCCATTGAAGAAAAACCACCACCAGCT
Source organism: Condylura cristata (assembly GCF_000260355.1). Lineage (NCBI taxonomy): Eukaryota > Metazoa > Chordata > Mammalia > Eulipotyphla > Talpidae > Condylura > Condylura cristata. Next base: position 10,348,910 of record NW_004567130.1, on the reverse strand, counting down.
CTTCCTTTTGCTTCCTCTTCTCTTGCCCAAGTCCTCCCCAGTATAGCTCTCCAATTTTTGTCCTCTGAGAATCCATTTTCTCCTTCCTTCCTTGCAGTTTGCTACTAGCCTTGGAAGGAGGGGTGCAGGGCTGGTCGTCCCACCTGGAGACACCTCCTTTCACCCTAGCTGTGGGTAGATGGGAGGAAGCGAGCTCTTTGTGCTCTAACGTGGGTGTGTGAGAAAGTTTGGGCTGGTAGAAGCTTGGGGTTTCTGCTAAGGTGGGTGACTGGCACCCAGCGACGCTTCCTCTCGGCAGGAGCCACTGCTCCTGCTGCCTTGGGCTGTACAATACTGCAGGCCCCAGACCCCACTGCCTGCCCTCCCTGCCCAGCAGAGACACGTGTTAAATCGAGGTCCAGAGGAACCAGGCAGGGCACCCCACCTGTGGGAACAAATAACGCACCTGGGCCTGCCATCCAAGCTGCTGAAAAACAAAATTCAGTCAAGTAAATTTAAAGACCTGTTTTTATTAAATGATGCATGAAGAGGACAGTACCCCATCCAGCTAGTATAGAAAGCTGCTGGGGGAGGGTTATGCAAAACAAAAGGTTTTTTACAGTCAGAAATAAGGTGAGGTGAGATTTATTTTTTAGGAAAAAAAAAAAGACCGCTTCAGAGAAGGCCATTTTCCTTTAGGAGAAGAGGGCATTTTATGCAGATACCTGATGGCCAGGGTTAGCTGGGGAGGGGGGACAACTCTAAGTTAGATATTAAATCTTAGTTTGGAAGCGTGGGCTGGGCTTGGCCCCAGTGACTCCATTTTGGGCCTGCTGTTTCTTTTTTTAACAGACTTGAATTGGAATGTTCCATTCCAGTGATATCGCAGGGATACTGTTGCCTCCTGGGTAGTGAGGGGTGGATAGGGATCCTGCAGCACTGCTCAGTATAAACTCTTAGAATGGCATGTTCTGGAAAACGTGAGACCCCTACCCGCTTCCCCCCGGCCAGGCCTTTGCCTCCCGGTCGCCTGCTGCCTCTGTCCTCATCATTCAGGCTCCGCTTGCTCCTTCCATCCCAGAGGTAGCGCCCTCTTCTCCCACCCGTGGGCATGCAAAGGCACTGGGGTGCTGTTGCGCCAAGTGCCAGTGAGGTGCTGGCTTCTGAGCAGCTGCTATAGGTCCCAGCTGTGATCTTAGCAGTGGGCAAGTGAGCTGGAGGAATGACCTTGCCCACTTCCCAGACAAATCTGTGAGACCTGGAGAACATGGGGACCTTGCAGAGAGGCCTTCCTCGCTCTCAGGGGAGGGTGGTCAGGGCTGTAGTGTCAGACTGTCCCCAACCCTCCAAAGCCACCTCAGTCTCCCTGGTCACAGCCCAGAACTCACCTCCACAGTGGCCTTGACTCAGGAGAGGGGAGGTGGCCACACGTCCCTGCCTCAGGGCACTTTCCTTGCAGCTTCCTCATGTGACCTGAGGTTCCCCTCACTCCCCAGCCCACCGGGAGCCTAGGAGAGTGGACACTCTGAGGTCCCTCATCAGCAGTGCAGGAGGCACATGGGCCTGGGAGAGTTCGGGAGCACCGGCAGTGGCTCTGCTCTTTGGACTTGACATCTAGGGGCCCCCTTCCCCCCACTCCTTAGCTCGAAGTGGACAGTAGGTGCCAGGCCTGATCCCTTGGGGTCAGCTAAATTCATGTCTGCTCCCTGGGGACCTTTTGGGGCCTACCTGTGGTGATTGGGAGGAACTCAGAGCCCCTGGTCTCAGTGTCCTGTTTTACCTGAGGTGGAGTGACTGAGACAGGACTGAGGTGGTAGGACCCATGTCCGGCGGGGCAGTGTCTAGAGTCCTTCCAGGACAGCGGCTCCCTCTGTGGCTCCCTCACTTTGGGAGGAAGGTCGAGGGCCTGTTCATACGCCTGGACTGGAGCCCCTGGGGGAGAATGAAATGCAGAGGCATCTGGGGACCTGCTTTGAGGACTCAAGGCTTTTGGACCAAGCAGGGTCCAGGGCTGCTCCTGTCTGGCCATAGTGGTCGCAGCCCCCATGGCAGGTCAGAAGATGGGCAGGAGACTGGCACACTCCCAGCTGCAGGTGCTCCCCACTGGGAACCCCAGGCTGTGCAGGAGGTTCCTCTGCTCCTGAGAGCTGTGAGGGGGGGTGGTGCTTGGGCACAGTGGTTGATGGCCTGATGGGTGGGAGAGCTCATGGGAGGCTCAGCACAGGCCTGGGCAGAAATGTTGACCACCGGGCCCTGGCAGGAAGGGGCTTGTGGATGGCGCTACTGCCACTGGGGGAGCCCTGGTTTGTGCACACCTCCCACACTTAAGTCTGGTCACGAGTCCTCAGGCCCCAGCCCACAACCCCTTGCACTCTGGGGGGAGTCTTGCCAGGCAGGGGCGGAGCTGGCATTCCTACCTCCATGGCCCTGTGTTTTTGCCGGGTGTCAGGTACATCCAGGTAGAGCCACTCTGAGCTGGGGTCTCTCGCCTGGGACAGGGGTCTGAACTGGGTCAGTTCTCTTCTCTGGCAGCAGCTCTTTGTGCCTGAATTTCTTCTTCTAAAGATGGCAGCAGGTGGGAAGGGCTGGCTCCTGGTTAGCCTGCATCAGTTGGGCAGCAACTGTGGAATGTTTGCACTCCTCCTCCTCTGTTATCTGTGAGGCTGGACTGGGAGGGCTGTGGAGGCCGGGCCTGGCTTCCCAGGCAGCAGGCGGATGCCCTGGGACAGCGGGAGTGTTGTTCCAGGCCCTGGGAAGGATCCGTGGGCAGATCCCAGCCCTCCCTCCGTTTCCCTGAGGGCCTTCAGGTGCTTATCTTCCAAGGAGGCCTGGGGGGCGGGGGGCTAGTGCAAGGTGGTGGGGCTCTAAGGATCTGTGACATCAGATGCCAGGGGTCTCCCCCAAGTCCTGCTCCCTCATTCCTCAGATGCTACTTAGTTGAATGGAAATGGGTCAGGTCCCGGCAAGGGAGGGGCTGCCCTCTCGCAGACAAGCTGCCGAAGCCAGCTGGAGCCCGGGGCTCAGATTCCCGCCCGCCCGAGTGCGCCTTCGCCCAGCACTGCCAGGTCCCTCCCTGCCTTGGGCTCACTGGAGCAGGCAGGTGGCCAAGCCAAGGGACAGCGGGCAGAGGGCTGGGGCAGGTGTGTGACCAGTGCCTGTCTTTGCAATAGCCGGGATCTCTAACCTGCTTCCAGAACCGAGAGGGGGAGCAGCCCATCAGCCCTCAGGGGGTCTGGCGGAACCCCAGCCCCGGTGGAGCCGCTGCAGCGCTGTGGCAGGAGCGCCGCGGACTGGGGGGAAGGGAGGAAGGAGGAGAAACAAAGGCGAGTGCGCCTCGCACCGCCCACCATGTGTCAGTCAGAAGCGCGGCGAGGACCGGAGCGCCGTGCAGCGAAATGGTGAGATGCTGCCCGCCGCGTCCTAACCCTGCGGTGCCCCGCCGCGACCTCCGGAAGGTCAGAGTTCACGTCCAGCGGCCCCGAGGTGGAGGTGGCAGCAGGGGGCCAGGGGATCAGCCCCCTCGACTGGAGGGGCCCGGCCCTGGGGGCCTGAGCCGCAGAGCCCGCTTCAGGTACCTGTGCTGCCCCGAGGCTGGGGCCCATTGTCTGTGCTGCGCCCTCACTGCTGCTCCCAGGCCCCTGGCACAGCCCGCACCCGCTGGGGGCCAGGTGCAGTCTTCCGGGAGACGGGGCTGGTCTCGTGCTTCTGCAGTGAGGGCTGCTGGGGGTGCGTGGAGTGGGGGAGCAGTGACTTGCCAGCGTTGCTTGGCCCTTAGTACTTCCCTGGCCTTGGAAAACAGTGGGGTGGGCTGCCAGAGGGGAGGGGCACGGGCACGGACTGGCGAGGCAGAGATGCCGCCGTCGGCTCCCGTCATCGAACTGCAGTGTCTGGCTCTGTTCTCCATTTTTTCTGCTTAGTGTCAGCTGAGATGCCTCTTTGTTCTGTATTTTCAGCAACTGGGGGCAGAGGACACACAGCTCCTCTGAGAAATACAGGCACAGATGGGAGCCTTACTCCGTCCGTTGAATGCAGTCCTTCTGCAGATGACAAAACCGAGGCCTGGGAGGTTCTCAGAGTGGGTGGCGGTGTGGTCGCCTGGTGGCTATTCTGGGGCCTCCATGTTTTTTGGGCCTTGGCGCACGGCTGGGGAACCCGGCGCCGTGGCTGCGCCTCTGGGGGCCAGGGTTCAGGGGCAAGGCCTGCGCCAGTCTCTGCAGTTAGTGCCAGGCTGAGGTGGTGCCAAATGCACTGGCTTGGGGGGGGTGTCTGGGGAGAGGGGCAATCCCTCTGCTGAAAGGAGGGGCCTGGTGAGGTGCGCGCCCCAGAGTAGGCACGACGCCTTAGGAGCGGAGCGGAAGCCCTTCCACCAGCCCCTGGGCCGGCCCGGATACGGCCGTGGAAAAGCCGCACAGACCGCGAGCTGTAGCTGCGCGTAGGGTGTGCGCACGTCTCTCGTTTCTCTCTGCTCTCCTCGGGCTCTGCCCGGGAACTTACCTGTTAGGTGGGGGCTGGAGCCAGGGAGACTCCCCAGCCCCTGCAGCAGCATGGTGGCGCTAGCTGTCCCTCTCTGCTGTGCACTGCTTGGAGCTCCAGGGGAGCAGACCCAGTCTCCCCAGGGGCTGTGGGTCGGCTGTGGGTCAGCTGTGGGCTGCGGGGCTGGGCCTCACGGTGCGTCTCAGAACCCAGATTCCCTGTCCTCAGCCGGCGTGGGTCTGCGGGGCAGGAGACACCTGGCCAGAGCTGCTGGGGGTGGTGGGACAGGTCAGGGCTGCCGTGCCCCGGTGGGCAGGGGCCTCCCAGTCCCTGGCCGCTGACCCTGGCTGTGCCTGGACGTCTGCCCTGCAGGTTGCACTTCCCCCAGCTGGCCCTGAGGCGGAGGCTGGGCCGGTGGAGCTGCATGTCCAGACCCGCCCTGAAACTTCGCTCCTGGCCCTTGACTGTCCTCTACTATCTCCTGCCCTTGGGGGCCCTCAGACCTCTCAGCCGGGTGGGATGGAGGCCGGTGAGCAGGGTAAGTTTGCAGGCTGCTGTCTGGCCCTCCCCCTGGTGGGCCTGACTTTGGGGGGGGAAGGAGACTGCTGACATGGGGGTGATGACTCTGGGGGTGCCTTCCCTCTGGACGGTATGAGGTGAAGCAGGTTGAGTGGTCAGGCTGGTCTGGGCTGTGGACAGGCGACAGGGCGCGGTGCCTGCATTCGTGCTGGGGGGGGGGGCTCTGCTTCTAGAAAAACCCACACTGGGTGCTGATAACATGGTGTCTCTGTGTTCAAATGGGAGAGAGCTCAGAGGGGATTTTGAGAACTCTACTCCCAGGAGCCTGTTTGGGCCCCTCAGGGTGAGGACCAGGGCTGGATGGGTGAGTGGCCTGGCCTTGCCCTACGTGGTCTGGTCAGCTCCCTCTAAGGAGACCTGGCTCAAAGGCACCTACGGGCGTCGGAGACCTGTAGACGGGACCACCCAGCATCCTAGGCTGCTCCAGTGCCCTGGTGTCAGCTGAGCTGGGAGTCCTAGGAGCCACCAATTCAGTCGCCAGCAGTAGAGGGGTTTAAAATTGGAGTGAAATGAGCCTTAACACCTCGGGGACTTGGTGTGTGGGTTCCGCTCAGACAAATGGGCACCATACTGTAAGGGGCCTCCCTCTGGGTGCGAGGCCCTGTGGCATCAGGCGGCGTGGCCACCCCAGGCCATGGCCTGTCCTCAGGTGCACTAGGCTCCTGGCCCTGAAAGCTGGCTGAAGGGGCCCCAGGAGACCCGATTCTCCGTCTTCTGGGAGGAGCTCGGGTGCAGACCGCCTGTGGACAGCTCGCACCTCTACGCGCCGGGCTGGGCTGGGCTGGCCTGGCCTGGCCTGGGCGGGGTTGGCCCTCACTTCCTGCGAGCCGAGGCCCTGCTCCTCTGGGCTCTGGCGGTGTCAGACCCAGTTAGGACTGCACCTGCCAGTCTCCCCAGGACTAGGGGGTGACTGACCTCTGTCCACAGCGACAGAAACACCCAAGCTATAAGTCACTGTGTCACGGTCTCAGCCAGCACTGTCTGGTGAGCTCAGTCTGGTTTCTAGTGAGAAATGGTCTCAACGCCAAGCCATGGCAGGCCGGGGGCGAGGGTCAGCTGGCAGGGCAAGGGGCTCTACCCTGGACCTGACTCGGCCATCTGCCCGTGGCCTGCAGGTGGCCCTGTACAAGTCGGTGCCCACACGCCTGCTGTCACGGGCCTGGGGCCGCCTCAACCAGGTGGAGCTGCCACACTGGCTGCGCAGGCCCGTCTACAGCCTGTACATCTGGACCTTTGGGGTGAACATGAAGGAGGCCGCCGTGGAGGACCTACATCACTACCGCAACCTGAGCGAGTTCTTCCGGCGCAAGCTGAAGCCGCAGGCCCGGCCCGTCAACGGCCTGCACAGTGTGGTGAGCACCGCCCACCCCCCACTCGCCCACCTTCTGTTCCTCGCTCCAGAAGCAGGAGCCTCGCCTCTGCCTGTGGGCTCTGGCCCCAGCACCCCTCACGCTGCGGTTGGTGGGTCCCCAGGCTGGGTCTGCAGGTAGGCCCTGCTGTGTCCTGCCTCCCCGGCAGCAGCCTCTCCTGGCCTTTCCAGATCAGCCCGTCGGATGGGAAGATCCTCAACTTTGGGCAGGTGAAAAACTCTGAGGTGGAGCAGGTGAAAGGGGTCACCTACTCTCTCGAGTCCTTCCTGGGCCCACGCGCCTCCTCAGAGGACCTGCCCATTCCACCAGGTGGGTCCCCGTGTGGCCGTAGCTGGGCAGCCCTGCTGTAGGTGGCGAATCGGGACAGGGGGTAGAGACTGGGGGCCAGCTGCTGAGGTGGGAGCTCCCTGGCACCCCTGGCTGCACGCTGGGTGACTGACATCAGTGCTTGTCTGAGCGCCTGGGCTGTGTGCACCCCCCACAGCCACCTCCTTCAGGAACCAGCTGGTCACCCGAGAGGGGAACGAGCTCTACCACTGCGTCATCTACCTGGCCCCTGGGGACTACCACTGCTTCCACTCCCCCACTGACTGGACGGTTTCCCACAGGCGCCACTTTCCAGGTAGCTCCGGCTGGTGGCTGGATGGGAGGGACTCCGTGGGCTTCAGAGAAGGGCTCAGCTTCGCAGGGAGTTCGGGCTCCTGATGTGGATTTTCAAGGCTGCAGTGTATGGTTCCAGACAGCCTGGGAATATCATGGGGGAGACGGCCTCTTGGGCTGCCCCAGAGTAGAGGCACCGGGCCCCAGGAGGCTGGTGCTTCCGCCAGGCAGGCGTCGCAGTGTCCCTGGCCCTCAGGCTCCCTGATGTCCGTCAACCCTGGCATGGCCCGCTGGATCAAAGAGCTCTTCTGCCACAATGAGCGTGTGGTCCTGACTGGGGACTGGAAACACGGCTTCTTCTCGCTGACAGCTGTGGGGGCCACCAACGTGGGCTCCATCCGCATCTACTTTGACCAGGTGAGCACAGCTCAGGCCCTGCTGAGACTCACGGGCTGGGCCCGGGGGTCCCTCCTGTTTTGTCCCCTGTGCAGCCCAGGTCTGTGGGGACTGTAAGTTCTGGGAGGCTCTAGGGAGCGGCTGCTCCTGGGAGCTGCCCCCACCCCCGCCCCCCACGGGGTCAGTGCCGTCCTGCCAGAGGGCTGCTGTTCTTGGTGACGGTGTGTGACCTGCCCCTCACACCCACCTGGGGAATGAGCCCCCGCTGACGGCCAGTGAGGGGCCTCTGGTGAGCCCCAGCCCCCCCACCCTTGCCGAGCTGCTGTGCAGCCCCCGCACTGTGCCCCGCTTCCCAGGACCTGCACACGAACAGCCCGCGCTACTGCAAGGGCACCTACAACGACTTCAGCTTCGTGAGCCACGCCAACAAGGAGGGCATCCCCATGCGCAAAGGCGAGCACCTGGGCGAGTTCAACCTGGGCTCCACCATCGTGCTCATCTTCGAGGCCCCCAAGGACTTCAACTTCAGTCTGAAAGCAGGACAGAAAATCCGCTTTGGGGAGGCTCTCGGCTCCCTCTAGAGTTTTTCTGGCTTTGGCGGCTTTCCAAACACACAACCACCACGGTCTTTTCAAGGGGGACCCCCTGTCCTGGGATGGGGGGGCTTTCAGGAGGGGGCTATCTCAGGGCCACAGGTTCTGACTGGGCAGGACCTGGGCTCCTCCTGTTCCTGCTGAGTCCCCAAGGTGCGGACCAGCGGTTCTTGACCCCTTTGAAAGGAGGTCAGCACCCACCACCTCCCCTTACCCTGAAGGAAGCGCAGGAGGGATGATTTTTGAAATCCCTTTTGGAGATTTTTTAACACATTGTATAAAACGGAGACCCTGTATCTCCTGGCTGAGTGTCACTGGTCTCCTGTTCTAAAACAAGAGGGTCACGGTCCTTCTTGCTGCTCCCCCACCCCCACCCTGCGTGGGGCGAGGTGCCTGCTGGCATTGACTGTGACCCCCGCTGCCCCCAGAGCAGGGCCATACAGCCTTTAATGCGAATGCTTTGCTCCCAAATTTGCCACACTCTGCTCGCAGGGAAAAGCTCGGTCTCTCCTCCTCTGGCTGAGCGTGGTGCCCTGCACTCTGCCAGTGTGGTGATGGCGGCACAGACCCCACAGGTCCTGGCCAGTGACCGGAGCTGGTGAGTCTCGACCAGTCACTGCTCCTGGCGGGGGCCAGGGAGCGCCCCTAGAGCCAGCCCTAAGCCAGGTGAGGAGAGTGACTGCTGCTGACTCAGTCAGGCCTTGGTGTACTGGTTGGTGTCAGTGCCTAGACAACCTGTCCCCAGGTATGCAGTCCTGGGGGTGCCGCTGGTGGGGACAGGACCAGGTTTCCTGGGGATGCTGTGAATTTCTCCTGCAGGAGAAGTCATTTGAATTTCTTCAACTGTATCAGTAGCACAGTATTTTTGTATGAAAAGCGGGAGACTCCTGAACAGTGATTCATTTAATTGCAACATTTTGAAATAAAAAAACCTTATTGCAGCTTTGTGTCCTATTCCTGGAGGTGGGCTCCCGGGGCCTCACCTCTAGCCCAGAGCCTGCCGCAGGGCCTGGACGCGGGCGATGCAGGCCCTGATGGGCTGGCGCTGGGCCTGGAGCTCAGTGGCCAGCTGCTGGATCTGCAGTTCCACCTGAGGGCAGGGGAGAGGCCGGAAGCTGAGGTGGCGGCCTGATCTGGATGACCTGAAGCCAGCAGAGGGCCGCGGCCTTACCTGCTGTAGCTCCTCCTCCACTAGCTGCTCTGCCGCCCTTGCCTCGGGCCTGGGCTCCTCCCGGCTCAGCTCTAGCCACCTGCGCAGGCAGCGCGCTTGACGCTGGCAGGACCTGGGGGCCAGGGAGAAGCCCGTCAGCTGCCTCTGAGGACGAACCAGGGAGGTTGTGTGCCGCCGCCTTCCCTTGAATCAGGCTGCTGCTTACTGGGCGAGGGCCTGTGCCCTGGGTGCTGGTGTGGGCTCTGGCAAGAGAGGCTGGCCCGGTGCACGTAACTGGAGCCTGGGCCTGTCTTCCCCGCACCTTGTCAGCTGCTGGGCAGACCGCGGGCCCGACTCATGGACCCAGTCATGCTTACTGTTGTGCTCCACACTATCCTCGTCCCCAGAGGTAAGAATGACTTGGGCCTTCCTGAGCAGGACTGAGGGGTAAAGTCCCACCCGTGAGTGGGGAGCTGGCACTGCGCTGTAGGGGAGTCCTCCCCCAGCACCCTGGCTGCCTGCTCTAGCACTGCTGTTCCCTGCGGGCCGGTGGCAGAAGTGTCTCTGGGCCTTACCAGAGGTTCTGCTTCGTGGTCTGGCAGTGCTGCAGCTGCTGCTGGATTCCCTCAAGCTCAGCTTCCAGGTCAGTGTGGCTGGTGGCAACTGGAGAATGAACCTGATCTTGACCTTGCCTCCCAGGCCCAGGTTGAATGGAGGTTTCCCAGGTGCTGGGAGCAGCCTGTGCACGCACAATGCTGTGAGGTCTCAGAACCACACCAGCAGAGCCAGGCCTGGTGCCTGTGAAGTCCCCAGGAAGGAGCAGATTGGGGTTGCGGGCACTGACCAGGGATGGGGAGGCCTGAGGCACAAGTTCAGGGGTGGTTGGCTGCACTGAAACCTGTAACAGAAGGGTGGGTGCTGAGCAGGGAAGCTGGAAGGAAGTCTAGGGAAGGGCAACAGGCCACCCGGGGCAGGGGCAAGGCGTGCCAGGCCCCACCCCCGGCACCTACTGCAGCCATGAGGTCTGCAGCGCCATGTGCGTCACCTCCTGGGCAGGGATCAAACTCGCACTGAAGTGGCTGCGGCCAGCTTGCAGTGCTGCATCCCACCATTGAGCCACCAGGGAGGGCCCAGGCCCCATATGTTAGAGGAAGCTGTTCAGAACCTCGCTGACCTTCCTCAGGCACTGCCCCACCCACTCTGTGGCCCTGAGCTGGCTGAGCTCGCACTTGAGTACTTAGTGACAGAAGTGTGCAGAGGCGAGTTCCCTCCTGTGGACTGTGCTCAGGACTGTCGCCCAACACCCCCTCCATCCACTGGCAGAGAACCAAACCCCTCAACTCAGCATCTCACCCCAGCCAAGCGTCCTAGGCTGAATCTGCAGGCCTCCTGCGTGCATGGCCACTCAGGACCTAGTTCTGAAGAGCTGGGGCTGGCGTGGCCCTCTGCTCTCACTAGTCGCTGAGCAGCGGCCTGCCCTCTGCGTGTCAGGTGACGAGGGGCGGGTGCCACCCCTCTGCAGGCGCCCTGGCAGGCTGCACTGCAGAACCTCAATTCTGACTTCCAGCCTGACCTCCCCGAAGGCCAGGCTGAGTCCTGCTGCTTGATCTCAAAGTCAACAGGTTCAAGAGGGACACACTTGACCCCAAACTGGTCCCCACCCCCCCTTTTCCCTGATTGGTGAAGAGCTCCTGTTCCTAGTTGGTCAAGCCAGAAACACAGGAGGCCGCAGGGTTGCTCCCTTCCTGTCAAACCCATCAGAGCAAGTCTTCCCCGAGCTGCCCCAGGACAGCCCCCCACTCTGCCACCAGCACCTCCTGTTGGGCCGCTGGGTCACAGCCTCCCACCAGCAACATAAGTTCCTCTTCGTGAAACCCAATGTTGCACTACATGACCTCCAGTCACCTCACTTGGCTGCAATGTAAGCTCCATGATGGGCCTCAGCCGGTGACTGGCTGCCCGCCATCTTCCCGAAGCAATGGCCGTAGAGCACCAAAGGCCAGAGCACGCAGCTGGGCCCCCACGGACCAGAGAGGACGACCAGAGAGGACTTACCCTGGCAGGTGCGTCCTTCCCACGGGGCATGAAGCAGGAAGGGGGCAGCAGCTCAGGGCCTGCACTGGCAGTGGGGAACACCTTCGGGTCAGGGAGGCTTGGCAGGAGCCCGAGCTGGGGCAGGGGGCTGCTTGGGGTTGGTGCCGCCTGCATCTCTGCCGGGATGGGCCCTGACCAGGAAGGGCCTAGGCCATGCACCTGACGCTTCTCAGGCCTAAGCAGAGAGAGGCAGCCTTGGAGCCTTCCTCTGGGAGGCAGGAAGGAAGGGGGGCTTCCCACCCTGAGGCCCCAGAACCTACCCCTGTCCCCCGAACACTCCATACTCCAGGGGCCTCAGACTCTGCATGGGCTCAAGCAGGAAGTGTGGGCATCGAGGCTGCTTCCTCGAAGAGCGGGGGGCACTGCTGGGAGGAAACACCAGCCTGTTGCTCCCGCGTGGGGACTGCTGGGGCCTGAGACCTTGTGGCTAAGTCCAGGGAGCTTATCCAGTCCAGCTCCCATCTTACGGGGAGACCTCGGGTCCCAGGTGGCTGGGCCTGGCCACACAGAACTTGTGGTAACTCCCATGAAGCCTGATGCCTGCGGACGCCTCACCCACGTGTCTCACCGAGCCTGCCGCGGGCACAGGTGCTGTCCCGAGTCTCGGGAGCAGGCTCCTCAGGGCCAGGCCCTTGTCGGGAGGGCATGTGGGAGGCAGGGCAGGGCCAAGGGCCAGACTGGTGCCCTCCCTGCCAGCGCTTGCGCTGGTGGCTCTGGGAGCCGACAGTCCAGTGAGCACCGTGTATGAGGCAGGGACAGGACTTGAGGGACTTCCCAGGGGGGAAGTAGAACAGCAGGGCCAGGTCACAAAAGGGTGGTTTCCCAGAGGAAGCCCATTGTCCATTGTAGGAGAAGTGGGAATCCACTGGCAGGCCTGGAGGCAGGCGGGCAGGGCTGCTTTTGCTGACTACCACTCCCTCCCCGGCCCGGTTCAGGACAGGCTGGCGTCCCTGCAGCCAGGGCTGACAGATGGGAGGGGCAAGATCTTCCTGGAGAGGCCTGGGCGCAGTGTCGGCCACTCACCCATGCCCCTCGTGGCCCTCCTGTGCGGCCAAGGTGGGGGTGGGGGAGGGGAGAGGGCGGGCTACTCACAGCTCCAGAAGCAGAGGGTTCCCCGCTGCCAGGGTCAGGCTGCCCAGCGCTCCCCAAGGCCCAGGAGCAGCCTTTGGCCCCTTGGTCTCCAGGGGGGCACCCCCAGCAGCAGCAGCGCCACTCAGTGGGGCATCCTGGAAGGTTCCTCTCCTGCTGGGGCCTGTGGCCCCGGGAGGCTGCGGCTTCTTGCCTGGGCCTAGTGCTTTCTGTTTCCAGAGCGTGGCGCAGCGATGGACTGCTCGGTGCAGGCTGCGGGCCGCCTGCAAGTGGCCCCAGTCAGGTGGGCTGTGTCCCGCTCACTCCCCACGAGGACGGGTGGGGACCACGACCCACCTGGACCTGCTGCTGGGCGTGCAGCTGCTGCCGGAAGGCCTTCATGCCCGCTGCGAAGCGCAGGAGGCGCGCGACGCCCTCCCGGAGCAGCTGCTGGCGGTAGGCCTGTGCCGCGTGCTCCAGCCGCGCCTTCTTTCTCCTCCTCTCCGACACAAAGTCCAGCCATGCGGCCCACACCTCCGGGGGAAGGAGGGGTGAGGCCCAGCTCTCCCTGCAGACTCCTGGGGCTGTGCCCACAGTCCCCCCATGTCCCACCGGGTGCTGTCCCCACCCGGGGAGCCCGTTACCTTCGCCTGCAGACAGAAGGACCAGAACCACAAGGCCCGCGCTGTGCCCTGCTGCTCCCGCCGCCTGTTCAGCAGCTGTGGGCCAGAGCAGGGGGTGACTGAAACCCCCTCCGCGAGGGCTGCCCTGACCCCGTGGGGGCTCCCCCCTCCCCAGGAGAGCCCAGCCTGCCTGGCCCAGAATGGTGGACTCAGGAGTGGTGAGAGCAGCTGCCCTGTGCCGGTCTAGAGAGGCGGGCGGGGCCTGCACAGGTTTGCGGGCACAATGCCGCCACGGGAGCTTTACTGAGGCCTTGCAAAGACGTAAAACGCATTCCTGTTACTCTGGGGGTGCTGTTCCGACGGATTTTTTTTTTTTAACGTGCCACTGCAGAGATGGATCTTCAGATCACAGCAGAAGAGAGCAGGAAGTGACTTGAGAAGGAGCTTAAGGGTTGGAAGCCCTGGACTTGGGTGACAGACCAGGAGGTTGGGGCTCAGGAGGGAGAGGGGGAGGGACCGCAGGGTGTGCTGAGGCTCCCACCTGCAGCTTCCACTGACAGAAGCAGGAGCGGCGGAGTGCCCGGGCCCGGAGCTGGGTGCCCAGCCTCTGCAGGAGCTGGGGAGAGAATGGCGCAGGAGCTCCAGGAGCAATCAGCTGCCCTGCCCAGACACCTGGGGCAACCCCCGGGCAAGACACCAAGGGCCCCTGCACCAGGTAGGGTCCAGAAGACTGCACCGTCCCCCAGCCCTGAGCAGCCACGGCTTCAGAGGATGGGGTCCCTCCTTCTACCTGAGGAGCCTGGGCCCTAAGGTGAGCTTCCCCGGTGCCGCAGTAAGCACCCAGAAAGCCTCCCCTGCGCCCGCAGCCAGTGTCCACAGGGCCCCTGACCACCCAGCTCCCATCCTGGCTCTTGAGGTGGTCAGGTGGGGGAGTTGCAGCAGCCTGACCTTCCTCCTGACGCGGTCCAGGCAGTAGGCCTTCCACCGGGCCAGGGCTGCCAGCAGCAGTGTCCGGCGGTGGTGCAGCGATGCCTTCTCCAGCTGCTCCCGCTGCCGGGCCACCCTCTGGCCGCGGGCCAGCCAGCGCCGAAACCAGGTCCTGAGAGAGCCTGTAGCCAATTAGAAAGTCTGCAGGATCAATATGAACGGCTTTGCGCTGGCGAAGTCAATTAGAGCGTGCAGAAGGTGGAGTTGGGGTGCTGGCCCAGACTCTTGGGGACACCATCTGTGGACAGCGGCCACTGTAGGACAGCCCCAGGTGCCTGTGTCCCCAGAGGCAGCGAGCCACCAGCTGTGACGTGGGCCGCGGCGCCCCGAGGGAGTGACGGTGCTGACGGCTCCCACGCAGGAAGCCGAGGCTCAGAGACCCACGGAAGACGCAGCCTGGCCTTTTGCCACCAGATCCTCTCGGGGAGCAAGCACCTGCTTCTACTTTTAAACTTTCAGTATTTTTCTTAGGCCTTGTGATACATTTCTCTTAGAAACAGAAAACTGCCGATGTCAGACCACTGATGCCCAGTGAGGCCTCTGTGGGACCTCCAGGGTCAGGGTCACGGCCTGGAGCCTGCCAGAGTGCCCATGCTGCTTGCAAGTGAGGACATACTAGGTTTTTGGAAAGTTATGACATTTTTTTGCTTGAAAGACAGAAAATGACATTGTGACTTTTCCAAGAACCAAGTATCAGTCTCACTGGGGACAACCCCAGATGAAGAAACTGAGGCACAGAGAGGGGACCAGCTGAGGTCGTGCGCTGCGCGTGACCCCCACAACTAGGGGCAGCTCTGCCCTTGGTTCCCCCCCCTTCCTAGGGTGTGCCTGAGACGCAGGGGCCTTCACTAAGGGGCACTCACTGCGTGCTGAGGACATGCTCATGGTGACCCCAGGTGTGCCGCGGATGCCTCACAGCCCTCCACTGGTAAGGAGCTTCAGCCTGTACCTCACGCCTGTCACCTCCAACTCCCCTGCGGCCACCTGACCTGAATTGGCAAGGCCTCTCACCACCGGCTGCCACATCCCAAACAGAGGCCCCGGGATGGGCCAAACCCCTGGGCTCCTGTCTAGAGTGAACTGGAAATGCAACACTGGTTTGTGGGGTGAGGGGTGGCTGGCGAGCTGGCTGAGGGTAGAGCAGACTCAGGGGTTCAGTCAGAGAACAGCAGGGGTCTGTGCCCATCAGCAAACACTACAGTCAGAACTAAACCAAAGTGATTGTTTTGCTCTGGAGCAAACTGTTGAATCACTTCCTCTAAGCCCGGCTCTAACAGCTTCCATTTCATCTATATTCTCACTCTGGCCACACGTCGTCCCTCACACGGTCAGTCCCCCACTGCGGAGGCTCCTGTCTGGGCCGCTGTCCTCAGGCTGTTGGGGCAGGCTGTGGGCCAGTGGAGCAAGTCTCTGGGCCCGAAACACCAAGGCCAAAGAAGGCAGGTAAGCAGGACCCGGCACAGTGGGGCGGGCTGACAAGGAGCAGCGCCGGGAAGGGCTTTCCTGTCGTGACACCCAACCACCTCGAACTCCCACGTCCAGCTTCATCTGTGTGTCTGTAGATCTCAATCGCGACCTTTCATTTTAACAAGCGACGTGGCCATCATTTGGGAACGGACTGCTGTGCTGGGCTGGGCTGGCCAGCTGCCCTCCCAAATGCGTCTGCCTGGAAACTCAGAATGTGCCTTATTTGGAGAGAGGACCCAGAATCATCCTGGAGTAGGGTGGATCCTTAATAGGCATATGTACAGCTGGTGTCCGGGGAGATGGAGACTGCCACTGCCACAGGCCGAGGCTGGAGCCACCAGCCCACGAGCCAAGAGCACCAAGGGCTGCAGGCAGCCCCAAAGCTGGAAGAGCAGGGACCCCCCAAAAGCATGGCCCTGTCAACACCCTGCAGACCTGAGAGAACTTCAGAACTGAGAGAACAACTTCCTGCCCACATGCTTTTGCCGTTGCAGCCACAGAAAACTTCACAAGGAGACAGCGCTCCCAAGGCAGTCCTTCACCGTCCCCCCTCAACCCGACCTGCTTCCAGAGGCCCTGCTTACCCCTCTCCAGCACGCTCCGGGCCTCCCTGATGGCACAGTCCTCCTGCTGTCTGTAGTATATCTGCACTGACACGGTCTCCCGCCACTGGACAAGAACCTGTAGGTCACACAGAACAGAGAGGCGGTCATGGCACACCCTGCCTCCCTGAGGAGCCGGCTTCACTGTGCCCTGGACCGAAGCTGAGTGGTGGACACGCTGGTCACACGCCCTGGAAGGGCCTGCCATCCACGCAGACCACACGCGAGCCCGGAGCCCACAGCAGCCCAGTGGCTCAGGCCGTGGGACGTTTCTCCCCGTTACTTTATACCGCGCCATAAAGTCATCACGCGGAGATCCATCGCGCTGTTTGCTAAACACACAAGCTGCCCCCTTTCACACAGGGGACACGAGTCACGAAAGAGAACACTTCACACCCGGCGCTGCTCCCGGCCACCAGAGTCCTTTCACGTCCCAAGCCCGAAGCACAGCAGAGTCGGACGCTGCCTCCAGGGCAGGGACGCACAGCTGGCCAGGGAGAGACGGGCCCTGGCGTGGCATCAGTCCTAGCAGGAGGCGGCTCACGGTTGCCAGGGCCAGCCCTGGCCCGCCGAGGCCTTCTGGCTGCTCAGGGCTCCTAAAAACTGCTTCCTCCTGAACATCCCTGCGGTCAGGGGCCACCGCTGCCGTTTCACTTCTCTGAACGCACCCTTTCTTGGAACAACTTTTCTCCCCACAGCTACATCCTGACCACGAGGCCCGCCACGTGGCACCGCGTTAGCACTTCCCATGAACAGTGATGGTGACCTTACATTCCCGAAGGCTCGGTGCTGTCTAGCAAGTGGCGGCAGGGCCAGCAAGGCCGGCAGGCGGGAGCAAGCTCCTGGCAGGTGAGGAGACAGCGCAGGGGCTTAC
This sequence comes from Condylura cristata, assembly GCF_000260355.1. Lineage (NCBI taxonomy): Eukaryota > Metazoa > Chordata > Mammalia > Eulipotyphla > Talpidae > Condylura > Condylura cristata. The sequence continues at coordinate 10,332,055 of NW_004567130.1, read as the reverse complement.
CTGCCTACCCCAGCAGAGAACACCACGAGCAGAAGGCACTGTTCTGACGAGAACTAGCTCCCTCCCAGGATGCTGTGCTTTTACTTTAATCGACTTTGGCTCATACTTGAGAATGAGACAAACGGGTACAAAACCCAGACGCTCACGGCTTACGCCTGGAGGCAGTCAGCCCATTCTCCAGGTTCCCTGTCCGGAGGCTGGCACTGCCCTCGGGAACCTGGTCCCAGCCCTCCTCCGTGGCCAGCCGCCCTCCCAGTGCCGCACCTGGGAACATAAGGCCCTGCTGTAGTGAGCTCTGGCTTGAGAGGTTTTCTTTGCCTCCTCTACACGAGCAATGGTGTTCTCTCTCCAGCGACGCAGCACCTTCCTGCAGGGACACAGGCCGGGAAAGAGGGCGACAGGGTTTCTGTGAATGCCCCCTCGCTCCTCAGCTCACCCAAATCAAGGGCACCCTGTGGTGGCGCCTGGGGCTGACAGCCATCCTCATGCGGCTGAGCGCTGCTCTGCACCAGGCACTGGGGAGCATTCAGGGCGCCAGAGAAAGAGACACCAGGGGAACACAGAGCCATGACCAGACGGTGAGGACAATGATGGTGATTCAGGCACAGTGAGAGGCGGACAAAGAGACAGGGAAACTGAGGCTGTTTAGCAGTTCGGGGAGTCTGGCTTATTCCACAGAGCCTGAGGAGCTGGGTAAGTTCTTCACGGGACTCTGAAGCGGGGACATAAGTGTCTCAAGTTCACAAGCCCACTGTCCAGACAGCCTGGAGCAGTGTGTGCTGAACAGACAGAGCAAGGAGGAGAGTGGAATGGGTGGGAGCGCTCGAGAGGCCGCCTCCGCAGAGGTGGAGGACGGGCTCGTGGTGGGGACTGCGTCAAGGCAGCTTAAGTGACCTCCAGGGAGAGAAGAGATGCAGACGGGGCCTGGGGCTGAGAGATGATTCTGAGAGTCAGTGAAGGGCCTGCAGCCGCATTAGGGAGGGGACTGGAAGCTCACGCAGCAAGGGAGATTAAATGCCGCTTTGAGGCGCTGAGTCTTGCACTATGAAGTGGGAGGGGAAAGTGCACAGAGAAGGAAGACAAACAGAGATGGTGCGGGCATCCAGGCGACAGCTGCTCCCTAGAGGCCCGGCTCTGCTCGCAGCAGGGGCTAAGGTGTGAGAGAAAACCAGAGCGTGAAGTGCTTGCTGAGGAGAAGTCAAAACCTTCATCTGGGGCCTCCCTGTTGGCACAAGGGGCTAAGATGCAGCACTACGAAGCTATAGCAGCCACTGCAGCCTGAGTTCGATCCCCAGCCAGGCAGCTGACCCACTTGGCCTGGCAGACCTCTCCTGACCTGCCCGCTGCTCCCCTCAGCAGTGTATTCCAGTGGATCACCTGTTCTGCTCCCCACTCTGTCTCTGGTGAATCCTCTCACCCCCTGTACCTCTGGCCTGCACCCCAGCTTTGTATGCATAAAAAAATAAATCTTCAAAAAAACCCAAAAGTCCATGATTTGAACAGCACAAGGACACAGGCCTATGCTCCACCTGGCTCCAGCGTCGCCCTCTCCCTCAGGCTGGGCCTGGGAGACAAGGGACACTCACCGCAGCAGCTGTCTCCTGCACGCGCTCTCCCTCGCCGCCACCTCTTGTAGGATGCGCCGCACTCTGCTCTGGTAACGCTGCAGGAGACAGGCAGACTGGAAGCGACACAGGCCGGCACCTCTCCTGTGTCCAGGCAGGCCTGAGGTGCGTTCTCAACAGGAGCGCTCCCCGCAAAGGGTAAGGGCAGGCCCCGCGCCCCCAGTCAAGAGCCCAGGAAATGCTCAGACAACATCCTTAGCAGAAGGTCCCTGTCCCCAGGTCAAACCACTGGACCCCTGTGCCAGGGGCCAGTGTGTCACAAGGCTGCTGCCCCTGGCAACACGGTCTTCACATGGTGGAGCCGGGACTGGCACTGCCATTCCCCTACAAGGCCGACTGGGCATCGGCTCTGCTGGAGCCTTGCTGAATTGCTGTTTGGGGAGGGGCAGAGAGAACAAGGGAGGGAAGCCCCTCCTTGAGGGACCCCAGAGGCAGGGGTCTGGGGGACAGCCATGACTGCTACCCCTAGGTCTGTCACGCCCTGTGCAGCAAGGCGTGCTGAGGCGGGTCGGCTGGCATGAGCTTCTGCCACTTGGCGCTCGCAGGCCAGACACCAAGCGAGGAGAGGTTCCCCCACTGAGGGCGGGGCCCACGCAGGAGGCAGCTCAGCCTCGCTGGCACTTACAGTCTGGGCGGGCTCAGGGAAGGGGCTGAACCCAGAGGCCCCAGCAGCCTCATGTATGGACAGGGTCCTCACAAGAGGCCGGGGGATCAGGAGAAGCAAATGCTCAGGCACTGTCAAGCACTCTTTTTGACCCCGAATTAAATGCCTGTAAGTGGCCAGATCAGGAATTTCAGATCAGTAAGTACAGGTCAGGACACAGGCACCTGGCAGAATGCGGGACCTGAGCCAGGTGAGCGCTTCTTCACCCGCGGCTGGCCTCAGAGCAGGTGTTTCCGAGCGACCATGGAGGAGCCATATGGCGCTGAGTCACCGACGCGTGGCTCCTCCGGCCACAGCGGGGGGCTGTGCTGAGCCTCACCTCCCGCCACCTGTTCCAGGTCCCACGCCGGAGCCGTGCTGAGTGGAAATCCGCGGCCAGCACACTGCCCAGCCTCCTGCGGGACGGTTGGAGCTCAGCGCTGCAGTGCGGCCGACCGAAGGCACCTCGTGGGCACCACCGCAGCCCGGCCCCTGCCTGGTGGTTCTTATACACGGGGCTCTGGTTTGGGCTCTCCTCCCAGGAATGTGCACACAGTCAGGTGTACATTCAGGGGGCTCCTGGCACCGCTGAAGAAGTTTGTGTGCAGGTGACTGGGGAGGTCAGCTACAGCCTGAGAGGTGGGAGCTCATCGGGGCACAAAGAGGAGCCAGACAGGCGGACAGTGTCTGCTCTGTCTGTGTGGGCCGTCGCCCCGTTCCTGCTATCAGTGGCGAGGCGGAGCGCCACACCGGGCCCTCCCGGCTATACTGCTGGTGCTAAGGGGTCAGCTACCCAAAACAGATCCGCCCCCCTCGTCCCTAACCATGCTCACTGCAAATAGCCCCACAGGCAAGCGGGATGGGCCTATCATTGGGACCTTGGCTCCAAGTAGCTAGTATGGTCCCCAGGCACCCCAATATCCTGTCGCCCAACCCCAGTTTTGCCCAGGCTGTCTCAGGTTGACTTTCTGGAACTTAAAACTAGGGCTGAAGCTAACATGACCTGCTGGCAGGCGTTCCCTGCTAACAGTGCTTTGGTGAAAGTGGCGTGAGATGGGATGAACACCTCAGGCAGAACCAGCCACTCACTCTGTCCTGCGCCCTCTGGCACTTTCCCTCCAGACACAGAAAGCCCTCCTGAGCCGCCCGCGGCGGTGGTGGGCACAGGCCGCTGCTTGCCACAGCCTCTCCCGGCGATGTGCGGTCGTCTGCTGGCACCACGTGGACCAGGACCTTCGTAGAAGCTGCCGTTCTGCATGAAGGATGGCCTGTGACAGGATGGGAGGACAGAATGCCTCAAGGCGGAAGGGACACAGAAGCCACCACAGACAACGGCCAAGGCGCCAGAAATGGACATTGAGAAGCTGCCTCGGCTCCAACGTTATTGGTGAACACTAACAAGGCAGGCAGGTGCCCAGGTGTGGGTGGGTCTTGAAACTGCACTGCCCACCCTGGGCACCTCCTCAGGGAGAATCACTTACCATTCTCTCTGCCAAGCGGTTTTCTTGACATTGAAACGTCTTCTGCCACCAAATAGCAAGTACTTGCTTTTCTACCATTTCCCTAAAAACACAAATGATTATCAGTACTTTAAATAAAATAACTCCAAAAGGACAAGAAGTTCAAAATGGAATATTGCAGAAGAGGCAAATAAGCTCAGGTGAGGAAAAGGAAAGCTGAAAACAAAGGCTAAAATCCTACAACTAATACTTTCATTTTTTAATTATTTATGAATACAAGAACTGGGGTACAGGCCAGACATGTGGGAGGTAAGAGGATTCATCAGAGACAGAGTGGGGAGCAGAACAGGCAGATCGACTGAAATCCACTGCTGAGGGGAGCGGCGGGCGGGACAGAGGAGGGCTGCTGTGCCCTGTGGGTCGGCTCCCTGCGTGGGGATTGAACTCGTGGCACAGTGGCTTCAGAGAGCCTGACAGCACTGTCTTTAACCCCTGCGCCATCAGGGAGGCCCCTGCCCCAGACCGTTTTAACTTATTTCTGATGTTAGCCAGGGACTCTGAAAAATGACCCTCCCTTGACTGCGCATATTGGCTGGTTGCGCCGCACTAATTACTAGTAGAGCTCAACAGCCACTCGGTGCGGCATTTCCGATCTGGGCTGACCGGCCAGACGTCAGCCCCCCAAGGCTTAGGGGCAGGTCTGAGGCGGCCCAGGAGACAGTATTTTCAGCAAGTGTTCAAGGTGAGCAGGGCAGGAGACTGGTTTGGGAACTGTGACTTTCTCACCCACTCCTCATGTCTAAGTCAAAGCCTACAAAGCTACTCTGGGACAACCAGTCACATCCACCAGGGGCTGCACTTTGGCAAAACTATCAGGACCAAAGCTAGAGGGTAGCAGGAAGGGCTTCCCTGGCATTTAACACATCACACTCATTATATTGCCCAGTACAAAGACCTCCACTTACAGCCAAGACACACCGCAACTGGCCCTGGGTTTACCTCCAGCCAGGTATCACGAAATGGCACGAAGTCTATGAGACAAATTGTTTTCAGACTCTGGACAACAGGCAGTGCAGACTGACCCTTGAGAAGTGGTAAACACACAGGCGAGTCCCTTGGTGGCCTAGGCTTTCTGTCTGGGGGTACTTTCTGGACAGCATGACAGTGCAGGCTGAGGAGACACAGGCTGAAGCTCCAGGCGGGAGGGGTAGGCCCATATGGACCCATAACCTCTCTAGGCCTGGGTGGGAGGAGACCTAACCCTGTCGTCCCAACTGTCTAAACCTCAGTGCTACCTTGGCTACGAGATGCCCTTGGCCGAGGGAGGCCGTCCTCACATGCATGGCTTTCTCGTGGACACCTTGCCACAGAGGGAATTTCCAGAATTCTATGTGAGGGTCCATAGATCCTCCAAATGAGGGCAGACAAAATGGCCACTGTAGTGCTAAGAGCTGAGTGGAATTAACAGAGGTTGGAAGGGCTGGAAAGTGGAGTTTCAGCCTAGTCAGAATGGAAAGACCTGGTTAGGGACCTCAAAACTAAGAAAGGCTAAGCCTTTGGGTTAAAGGGCCATGACTTAACACCAAAGACAAAATTAAAAAGATCCATGGAGAGAAACTATAAAACCAAACTTGAGAGGTGAACAGGAACTACCAAGACAAACAGAAACCATCATTTTCTGTAACAAAATACAACACCCTTTAAAGAAAAAAATGCTATAGGGCCTCCCTGGTGGCACAAAAGGTTAAAACACAGCACTATGAATCTATCCACAGCCACTGCAGCATGAGTTTCATCCCCAGCTAGGGAGCTGACCCACATGGCGCAGCAGACCTCTCCTGTCTTGTCCACCACTCCCCTTAATAGTCCCCTCAGCAGTGTACTTAAGTCAACCCGCCTGTTCTGCTCCCCACTCTGTCTCTGGTGAATCCTCTCACCCGCTGCACCCTCTGGCCTGTACTCCAGTTCTTGTATGCATGAATAAATAGATCTTTGAAAGAAAAGATGCTACCAAAAGAATTGATGACCCAAATGTTAGAATCAGTAAACACTTATAAATAGCTACTTATATATAAGTTCCAGTACTTAGATGAAATGATGAACAAAATTGGTTACGAGACAGGGAATCTTAGCAGAAAAACAGGAAGTACAACAATGAGCCAAGTGGCTCAGAGCCCCTCAACACAGATGCTGTAGACCCGGAAATTCCACCCCAGGACTAAAAACAGGACCTTAAACAAAGGTATGCACACTTCTGTTCACCACAATATTATAGAAGCCAAGAGGGAACAACGCAAGTGTCCACCAACACATGGATGATAAATTGGTCCATCCATACAGCAGTTCAACTAACATTAAACTCTTACACGTGCTGCAATACACCGTGCTGAGTGAAGCAGGCGAGACACTAGAGGACAAACATGTGATTCCACTTGTATGAAGCACCTAGAATAGGTAAATCTAGAGCCAGAAAGTAGATCAGGAGCTTATCATGGAATGGAGAGAAATGTGACGTTACTTAAGGGTACAGAATTTATTTATGGGTGCAGTGTTCAAATTTACAGATTATTAATGGGTAAAGGTCTTTACCAGGGACAAAGTTTATGCTGTAGATGGTGAAAATTTCCAGAAATGGAAGTGGTTATGGTTGTGTAATTCCGTGAATGTACTTCATGCCTCTGAATTGGTTCCTTAGGTGGTTAAAAGCGTAAGCCATCCATGTCTGGAAATGTCTCTTGCTTCTCAGACCTAAGCGGATGTGCACGCTCAGGGCAGTCTCCAGTCACTTGCGAGCTGCGTGCGGCTGCTCAAATTCCTCTCTATGGGACCAGGAAATTACCTCAGTCAGGCCCTCCTCACCCTTCTATAATATTTAACAACGGGACGCCTGGCCACCTGTCCTCTCACGGGAAACCTCTCTAGGTACTCCCCAAATGCCCTCAGCGCTACCTGTGAGCTCCACAAGAACTTGTGGCTGACAAAACTGAGGACGCATGCATCTGTTCTCTTGAATCCTTCCTCTGTTGTTTCTCACGGATCAGTCTTACCTCCTTACAAAAATTTACAGTTCCGACAGTCATCTAGTTTCTACCAGATCAAGAGGAAGACCTTGACCTAGCAGAAATGACATGGACACCAGCATTGGGGAGATCTGGGTTCAAGCCTTGATTGCTGCTCCCTGGTTGTGCTACACGGTGAGTCATTCATCATCCTGAACCTGTTCTCAGGGCCTCTGTGAGAAGGAAATTGTTCATGAAGAGGATGATCTCAGTGGTGAATGAGTTTAGAGACTTGTTTCCTCGCTCCTAAAACATAATGCTCACCACACTGGCAGACTCACAGCAAGTATCTCTTCATTGAGTTCCACCATTAGGCAGTAAAACCTGCTATGGGCCTGCTTTAGTCCCTGTGGGAGCAGAAGAGATTAGCTCTCTGTATGGTCTTGCCCAACCTAATTTTGTTGAAATCTGTAATTTCAAGACTTCAAAAAAGATCTAGCACAAGAACCAAGTGTTTTAAAGAAATTAGTCAAGAATGCCTACCAAAGTGATGCCAAACTCAACTCTATTCTGATCCAAAAAGCTACTGGGCAGCTTTAGTGGCGCTCACAGTGGCTAGTACTGAGGGAGAGCATAAACCCAGGCGATCTTAAAAGCTTGTAATCAGGACAGAAAAAAGTCTTCACAGGTGAAAAACTGGCTGTCTCTTCCAGCTGGTGAAGTCAACAAGCCCACATAATTGAAATACCAGAAAGAATTATGGTCTGGGGCCAGGAGGCTGATCAACAGCACAAATGACACTGGGGTGACAGATCGGACCGACCTGTGGAAGCGTGCTGCTCTCGCGTCACGGGCGCTTTCCTGCTGGCTCCACTGCCAGGATGCTTTCCATGCCCGGAAGGCTACAGGCAGGGCTCTCTGCTGGAAATGATCGTCTGCCCTGGCCTGCAACAGCTTAAGAGAAAAAAGGCACATTATTTGTACATTTAAAAAAATGACCTGTCAAGGTCACACTCTTGAAGGAGGGTTGCTTCCTCCATAAAACTGATGAAAATATCAAATACTGTTATCATCTTTGCCAGTTATGGGTAAAAAATTTGTGTTAAAGTGGGTCAAGCATGCATGGATGTGCAGACATCCCCAGGGTCAGGTGTCACAGTCCTTGCCTGTTTTACTGCGTTTCAGCATTTAACATCAGTGTAGCCAGGCTTCAGGAGCCTCGAGGACTCTTAGTCCTTTGTTATATACCATGTAAATATTGTTCTCACCCTGTAATACGTCTTTGATTTTCTTAGTACTTGTCATACATATCCTTCAAGTAGCTTTATCACAGAAGCCTGCTCTTTTACTGGTAAATCAATAGGAAGACAGAAAACTGACATTAAGAATTTTTGTTTCCACAACCCGTAACTCTGGGGGAGGGGAAGGGAAAGCTATGTGTACACATGGTAGTTTTAAAGTATGACTGCAGACTCTTTGGCCTTTTTCCCCTGAGAAGTCCTCTCACTTTATGTCCCATCCCCTGGAATCTGGGTGGAACAATGACTGCTTTGACCAACAGAGTACAGTGAAGGTGACATTCTGGGTAACAGTTACAGTTGAGCCCAGTCTTCTAGCCACTGCAGCCCAGGAATCAGACATGCGAGTGAAGAAACTCTAGATAATTCTCACCCCACTTTTAGAATCTCTCGAGGAGGAGCAGCGGAAAGGACAGGAGAGGTCCGCTGCGCCATCTGGGTCACCTCCAGGGGCGGGGATCTAACACGTGCTGAAGTAGCTGCAGCTGGCTTTTCAGTGCTGTGCTTTAACCCTCTGCGCCTCCAGGGAGGGCCTAAATACCACCTTTCAGCTCTGGTGCTCTCATCCTTTTCTAGCAGGTCTCTCTACATTTTGGTGAGCTGGCTTTAAACAGGCTTAGGAGACCAAGTAGTAATGTCCTTTCAAAACAGTCACGTAATTCAAAAGGACAACAAAGAATGTAGCAACTCTGAGGCACTGTCTAGGTGTGGCCCGCAAGGGTGACACAGGAGGAAGCCAGGGCTGCCTAGTACCACCCAGACCCCAAACCGCGGTGATCTCTGACGACAACTGTGAAGCAGTGTGTTTATCTGTTCACGCGTTTGTTCATTCATTTGTCCAAATACTAGTCAGACACTACCCCCTACACCAACACTGTGCTGGGCCGACAAGAAAGAGACAACTTGTACCCTTAAGGAGTTCACAGACTGCCGGGGGGAGACCAGCACATAACTGCATGATGAACCCGCTGATAAAGCTGCAGGGGGCTGGGAGGCAGGCGGGGGAGGAGGAGGTAATACCTGCACTAAAGGTAGCAAGGAAACAGGACTGCAGGTGCACAGAGAGGTGGGAGAGCAGAATGCATGCAGGGAGGACCCGCAGCTAAGCTGTCAGGGTAGTGGTGAAGGCAGAAAGAGAGGGAACAAGAAAGGGAGAGAAGTAGGGCTACCAACTACCAAAGGAAACCTGGATCCTACTCCCAAGCTATAAGGAACCAGCTAAAATTTTAGATTCACATGCAAGGCCCCAGCAGCAGGCGTAAGTGAGGGTGGGGACGACAGCATGAAAACAACCGGGAGGAGCGTGGTTTGTCTGGTTTGGGGCAACAGCACTTTCACCCACGACGCCCTAGCAGACGTCTCAGTGGGACACATACTCCCGGGTTCCAAGGAAGCCTCAGAATGCTCCCCAGTCAGCATCCAGTCAGCTGTACTCGTCGCTAGAGCTGGCCTTCAAGGTCACGCTCATCTGGCCCCAGTGCTATGTGACAGGCCGGGATGTGTACCACAGCTGTACCCTCAGTGCCCAGTGCAGTGTGAGGCACAGCAGCCACTCAGCCTTTTGAGATGCACTGAATCCATCTTTCTCAATGTGCCTTTACTGGGCTGCAGCCTGACCCCCACGCCGACGTCCTCCCACCCACCAGAGGTCCTGCTCAGCACTGGGCTACAGCACTTAAGCTCTGCACCTCTCCCAATAGCTTCTTGAGGTCCCACTGGGTGCCAGGAAGGTGAAGTACTACATAAGCAAGGAAGGAGTCCAGACAAGAATGGCAAGGGTGACAAGAGCTCATCTGAGAAAAGCCGCATTTTTCAGCAGTTAAAGGAACGGGAGTTACACAACCTTGCTGAAACCACCAGAGATACTAGGGAAACAGCGTTGAGTGTGGTACGGCTGGCTCTCTCCGTATCAGAACACCCAGACCTCGGCACAGGCCCTTTCCAAGATGCTTTCCAAAGCAAATGGACCCAAGACTGTACGCAGCAGAGCTGTGTGTGTGAAGTATCCAAACCTGCTTGTGTCGCCGCTTCTGCAAACACTGCAACCACAACTGGACACACTTGCGTAGCAGCGTTATTCTGAAATAAAACGCAGACCATCAAGATCCTGCTGATTCTGTCTTCAGGTTTTTAAATTTTTTCTTTTGTTTTTAAGGCAGGTAAGTCTGAGTGCAGTTAAATCTAGGGGTTCACTAGTTTCATTTTAGGAGAAGGGAATAAAAACCTGAGATCTAACGTGAAATCTGTGAGCCCCTATTTTTGAACTGAGGCTTGCCCCACAATTTTGACAACATTCTTGTAAACCTAGTAAGACCACCAAACATGATGTCTCTGGAACTTAATAAATATGTATGATAGCCACCAAATATCTACAACTTTTTGGTTTTATGGCCAAACTTGGGGGTTTATTTAGGCCCACCAGGTCTGTGACATGTTCTCTTGAATACAGTGCTTTCTGAGAGTGAGAACCAGGTTTATAAACCAGCACTTACAGTAACGATAGACTTCGATAACTCCAAGTTGAATCAGTGAAATATTAGGATTTTGCACTGATCCATTAAAATATGCTCCAAAAATCGGACCTAGAACTGCAGATCAAGTTGACTACACTATTAAGAAAGGGGGTCAGCTGAACGTTTCTGGCAGCAAAGAGTCACTAGTGTTTACCTGTAAAGAATAAGATTAAGGGATACCAGGGAGGTATTCAGGATGTTTAATTTTTAACTTCATACTTTCCTTCCTACACACTCTGTTTTGCTCATGGACATGCAGAGCTTTTATTTAACTGAATAATTGAATCTTAAAAGTTGACCGTGTCTGTACTCTGCAAGACCAATCAACCAGCCCACATATGTCCCCAGCCCAACCCTCCTCTTCAACATCATCAGGAGCTCTAAGATACGAACACTACTCAAGTATGATGAAGGACTGAGGGGTGAGCTGGCAGGCGCACGCCTCAAACCATGGCAGCCACGGACCAGTGTAAACATCCTTACGCCATCTCCCACTTGTTTATTCAAAAGGAAACGCAAGCTCGGGAGCCACTGGCGCACCGGGGCCTTCCGGAACCCGCGGCAGGCACACACGGAAGGCAGGTCGTCGCGCCTGGAGAGCAGCGAGCCAGCCGATGCGAGTTCAGGGGAGCCAGGGATGAGGCCAGAGTCCCCACCTGCAGTGGTTCCAGGCCGCATGCAGTAAGGGGAGCTGCTCTGTCTCCTCCCTCTGCTCAATCCGAGACTTCCAGAGGTTCCAGAACCTACGCAACAGCTGAGGCAGAACAAGAAGGAAACGGAAATGTACTGGGGAAAAGGAAAAATGACCTTTTAACTTGTAAATTAGCAAATCTTCCCTCCAAAAGACCATAAGCAACCCAAGGCAGGGTTATTTTAAGAGGGCACTCAGTCTTGCAAGGCCCACTCAGTCTTGCAAAATAGTCATGGCTAAGCAAATAGGTGGATCCAATCCAGTTTCTGAAAATCAAAATGAGGAGATTAGTCCCAAGTTGGTAATCATGTCATGGAAGGCAATGCCATTTGAATATTTAGAAATTAAAACTGATCTTATCACATGCGCTGACCTGGTTCCCCACTCAGTATTCATGCCAGAAAAAGTTAAACTTCAATCTAATGAAGTCTTGGATCTTTTAGTTTATAGGGGTTACACAGATTAAAGGAAAGTTAAGTTACCCAAAAGGATGTAACAGATAAATCTAGAATATGGGTCACAGTACAAAATCAATGGTCTCTTCTTTCCTAAAGTCAACATCATTGAAAAAAGAAAAGTGCACTGATGCTTAATGAAACAAACCAGACACACTCACATCTGAGACAAATACATCGAAGGTGCAGAGAAGGAAAGTGGAATGATGTGCCCAGGGGCCGGGGTAGAAGAACGGGCAGCGGAACAGGACACAGCTTTGTTTTGTAACATAAAGGTGGACAGTGGCGATGGTTGCTCAACAGTGTCAATGTACTTAATGTCACTGAACTGTACACTTAAAGTAGATTAAGAGGTGAGTTTTATATTGAGTCTTATTATAACTAAAAAATAAAAAACAGGAGACTACTGTTGATTAAGAGCCTTAAAGACACAACCAAATGCGATAATGAATAATTCCTAATAGAATTCTGGTTTAAAAAGATATTCAGGGAAATCTGAGTAGGGACTAGGTACTGGATAATATTATGGAGTTATTGTTCAATTTGTCAGGGCTGATTTGGCTATTGTGGTTATGTGAGAAACTTATTTTGGGGTGAGGGTTACTGAAGTATTTAGGTGTAATGTGTCATGTTGTCTCTAACTTTAAAATGATTCATCCCCCCCAAAACTAAGAAAATATAGCAAATATCAACAACTGCTGAATCTAGGTAGAGAGTATACAGAACTTCATCATCCTATCTATTTTTTTGTACGTGTGATCACTTAACACGGACCTGGGCCATCCTACATCCTGAAACACAACTAGAAGCAGAGAGAGGACATCTGTTGCACTCAGGTGAGTAAACAACTAAAGAAAACAGATTTAAAGTGTAAACACAACCAAAGCCTCCTATAATTCAAGGCTTAAAGTACATTCCTGGGTCAGGGTTGGAATCCACAGGCCCTGACCTCTGATTCAATGTTCTTAGCAAACAGATACAAAACGGAATGAAGCAAGGCAAAAACAAGAGTTCTCTATTGGTCATTATTTTTAAAGAAACTGGGCACCAAGGTTTCAGGGTCTGGAGGCTTGGACAAATGCATGAGCACAGAGGTCAAAGAAACGGGACGGGTGATGAGAAGACACCCTGGCAAAGAGGCCCTCACCAAGGCGTCGTGTTGCTGGTGGGCGAGATTGCTCCTTATGCGCTGAAGATGGGCACGGGCCGTGTGGTCTTTCAATGCTCTGAAGCAAAAGCGCTGTGAAAAGAAGGAAGCATACAAGCAGTTATGGGTCGGTGAAGCGGAAAGCTAAGAGCGGGCGAAGGAGCAGAGCCTAGGTGAGAAGGCGAGCAGCTGCTCCCGAGGCCCTGAGAACATCTGTCTGTCTAGAGTCACCTGGGAGCCTGACACGGGCCAGCCCACACGGTGGGCTCGCAGGAAACGGCTGGACTCCCGCCCCACCGCCACGGGTACTGCGAGGGACCCAACCACCCTCACCTCGGGCCAGGAGAGAACACTATCAAGAGAGGGTAAAGCATCAACGCTGCCTCTCAGAAAGAAGACATCATCTTGGCCTGTTGTGTTTGTGTGTTTAACCTGGGTCACACATACGCTTTCATGATTATAACGCAATTTTGCAAGAGCAGAGCAGAAGGAACCCTTGGTGAGTGAGGGAGCTGGGTAGGACAGCAGGCCTCGCTGCATTATCAGTAGTGCCTCACATGTGGCCTAAGCGAAGTCCATTCCCCAAACCCTGGTTTCAGTGTTCTAAGACAAAAGTACAAAGAACAAGGATTTATGCTCTGTGCACCCCCACAGGGTCCTGAGTGTCTGAAGATCAGTTCAAGTGTTGAGGATCAGGGAGAGCAGCCAAGGGAACAGGGCCGACGTCCACACCTTGCTTCCACCTCAGCTTCTCTACTTTGATCAATTTCACAGATTAGGCTGCAAACTGTAAAAACAGGGCCCTCCATGAAGAAAACTCCAGAACTAAATCATCTCAAAGCTTCCTTTAGGCTCCAAAGCCCTCTACCTCGCAAGACTGCCATCTCCGATCAAAATGAAACAGACACCCTAGATTTAAGAGGGCCTCGGGACTGAGGCTAAGTATATAACTGCAGCCACTCAAAGAACCTGACATGGCCCCCAAGAGCAGACGCCTGAGAAAGGCTGACGAGCTTACCAGCAGGCCGCACCTGTGGTGTTCTTCCGCCACCTTCCACTGGGCAGCTGCTTCTGCACACAGCAACACGTCTGTGAGGGAGTTGAGGGTCTCACTCAAGGTTCCCACCCCACACAGTGCCAGCCTAGTGACCCACGTGCGGGGGCCTGCTGGAGGGGGCAACAGAGAGGCCAAGTGGGCTGATGTCCACCTCTGACTCCTCCAGAGAAGAGTGGGCAAAGGGAAGTCATGTTGCTTCATCCACAGCTGGCCTGGCCTTTCTCCCCTTTGACGCCCATTTGATGAGAGGCAACAATATATCTGAGATAAATTGCCACCAATTTCAGGAAACACTTCAAAACCACATTTTAAAAGCAGAAGCTGCTCCTCCTCCCCTGCTCCCTTTTCCAGTATTACAATCCAGACAGATAGTGGAGAGAAAAACACCTTATTTTCAAACCTTTCCCCCACCAACTCCATCTACTGATGCCTGTCCGTCTGTTTCCTCCTAAATCTGCTGCACCTGCCCCATCCTGCGCCTGCAGGCCCCATGCCCTGCAACCTTCATTCGAGTTGACCCTCAGGCATGGTCCTGTCTCCTGCCAGTCCCAACTCTATGCCACATAACTGGTCTCCCTGTGCGAGATCCCATACGATAACCTAGGACGATCCCCTCTAAAGCACGAATCTGCTCTACTACTTCTCTTCTGAGTAACGTACAGCAGCTCCCCGGTGCCGTGAGTGAGGATGAAGCCCCAACTCCCGACCAGACCCCACGGGGTTGCGTGAGCATGCCTCTAGCTAGCCTGCCGCAGCTGCTCTGTCTGCACCACGCAGCTCACTCCGACCTGGCCCCATCCTCAGATGCTCTTCGTGTCACTCCTCTCGCCTGGCATGCCCTCCCTGACCTCTTCGCCGGATGAGCTTGTCTTCTCCTGGAATTTAAATATAGCTCATACCTTGTGAAGTTGAACCTTCACAACAGGTCTTTGCAGGACCTGACACATAACACTTACCACATCATACTGTAAAGACCCATTTTCTTGCTTATTTTCCACACTATATAATGAACTGTCAGTCTTTGAGAACATTCATATTCCAGAACTTAGGCAGGAGTTTAACACTAAGCAAGAATTCAGTGGAAAGATGGGTGAACATCCAGGCCACTCCAGACTCAGGCACAACCCGCAGGAGGGGACACGCTACACGTGACCAGACTCCAAGGCCTCGATTTACAAACTCCCAGCTCTACCAGTGACTTGATGTGACTCTGACAAATCACTAAGCCCTCCTGAATCTGTTTCCTCATCAGTAAAATAAGATCTAAGGACACCCACTCCATAGGTTTGCAATGAGCATTAAGGCAACAATACATAGTATCTACATACAGTAAAAACTCAGAAAGTGCAAGTTACATCAAATTCAAGACAGTGGAATTACCCCTGGGGTGGGGGCGGGAAGCGTAATCAGGGAGGAACAGGAGTAATGCTCTAAGTTGGGTGGTGGGTCCACAGGTGTCACTGTTATTCTTTAAATCACAAACGTGTGTCATACATACTCTTTTGTATGAATAGTCCCAATTAAATATTTTAAAGTCAACAAACATTAGCGATGTCCCAAATGTACAGGCACTCGGTCCCATGTTTCACCCGACTCATTTTATCCTTATTTTATCCACTGCTTAGTTCCAGCTTCTTGGCTGGAACCAAGAAGAGGGATGCTGGCTAAGAAGGATACAGTGTTTCCAGTGGGCGAAGGCTCGCCTCAGCGCCATCCTCCTGGCCACTGCTCCCACCAGGGCTCGGTGAGTGTGCAGGAGCTCCCTCTGCTCCCTGGCCCGCTGCCAATCACAGAAATGTGTCTGCAGCACAGTGGCATGGTGGAATCGCTCAGCCATCTCTGCAACAGAGAACATAAACTTACAAGCTGCCCCCCACCAGGCTGGCGGTGATGAGCTGCAAGCACGTTGTGACAAGCTGAATCCCACTGA
This sequence comes from Condylura cristata, assembly GCF_000260355.1. Classification (NCBI taxonomy): domain Eukaryota; kingdom Metazoa; phylum Chordata; class Mammalia; order Eulipotyphla; family Talpidae; genus Condylura; species Condylura cristata. The sequence goes on along the minus strand of NW_004567130.1, from coordinate 10,316,237 downwards.
TGGCAGACAGAAGGGACTCAAGACTCTTCCCGCCAAGAATCCTAAAATTAGTTTTTTTTTAATATTTATTTTTATTTATTTATGCATACAAGAGCTGGTGGGTAGGCCAAAAATGCAGGGGTTGAGAGGATTCACCAGAGAGAGTGGGGAGCAGAACAGGCACTGTGCTGAAATACACTGCTGAGGGAGCAGCTGGCGAAACTGGAGAGGTCTGCTGCTCAGAGTGGGTCACTGGCTGGCAGGGATCGCATTCAAGCCTCAGTGGCTGACAATAGCTTGACAGTGCTGAGACTTTAACCTCTGCACCACAAGGGAAGCCTGTACATTAAGTTTTTTAAATACAGGAGGGTTACTGGGAAATCCTTAGCTATAGCCCCTATCTGGCAAAGAGAAAAAGTATAATTTTAGGGAGAAGGAGGCTACAACATAGGTTATATTAAATGTTAAGGCTGTAGGCTAGAGCCCAACAGGCAGGAAGGGTGTGTCTGGAAGAATAAAGCCCCCTGGCATGTTCTCAAGGTCGTATTTCACTTTTGTCTCTTCTGATTATCTCCTAGACAAGACTTCAAGGAGGGACTAAGTGGAGGATATGCTAGGTCAACTTGCCGGCAAAGACTTTCTGAGCTTTCAACCAGGCTGAGTCTGGTCCCAGCTTCCCTGCCTTTTACCACTAAGTAGCTAATGGCCTGAGGAGTTTAGGTTCAGGGAGTGGAAGGGAAGTGGGCCTGAAATTCAAATACTACAGATTCAAATTAATTTGCATCTCCTTATGCTGAATAGCCTAATGCCTTCACCGGCCAGACTTGGACAGGGGACAGTTGGTCCCCATTACTACCCTCAAATGGACACAGTGAAACTCTCCCAAGAGTGTTTGGGAATTCTAGATTTCTGCAGGGAGACCTAGATAAAAGCTAGAGAGCTTCTAAGAGTATTTCTAAGTAGGTGCAACAAACGCAGTACAAAAAGTACCAGCGGTCATAACCCATGTATTATTACTTCTGAACTCCAAGTGGGAAACTAATTAAAAAAGCCGACATCACAGAGCATATGCATTTGCATAATTGGGAACAAACAGTAACAATCCAAGTAGCTACCAACAGAAGAATGGCCAAGTAGATTAAGGTAAGCCATTCTATAAAATTTTTTAATTAAAAAAAAAAAAAGTTTTGAGGAAGATACAGAAAAGTGTTGATTGGTTGTGGGGGGGGAACAAGATAGACAATTGTATGTATACTATTATCAAAATAATGACAGCACTTATAGCATAATCGAAACCCTGTTGAATAAAATATGTAGGCAGAAGAAAAGGCCAGGGCCCTCCTCGTGGCGCATGGGTTAAAGGGCAGCACCATGAAGCTCCCGGCAGCAGCTTCAGTGCAAGTTCAGTCCCCGCCTGCCTTGAGGTGACCCACATGGCGAGGCAGACCTCTCCTGACCCGCCCGCTGCTCCCCTCAGCAGTGTACTTCGTCAATCTGTCTGTTCTGCTCCCCACTCTGTCTCTGGTGAATCCTCTCACCCCTATACCTCTGGCCTGTACGACAGTTTTGCATGTATAAATAAATAAATCTTTAAAAAAAAGCCAAATGGCGTTAACTACAAGAATCAAGGGTGCGATAGTCCCTGAATTAATATCCTTTTTCCAAAATGTGTGGCATATTATTATTTCTCTCCTGAAAAATTTAGCACCACTGGCAGTAGGAACACAGACATTGTGCTTGGCCGTTGGTCTACCGAGCCCAGAACTTCTCCTCACCATGCTGCTGTCTCTTAACTCTGCGGACCTGGAGGTACTGAAGCCAGGCCTTCAGGAATTTCCACTTCTGCCAGTGCTGGTGATGTCTTGCTGCAGAGACCATCTTCCGTCTCTCCCTCCAGACATGCAGGAGCTGTTCCTGCCACTGTGACCAAGCCTGAAAAACAGGAAAATGACAGCAAAGGTAGGATGGTGTTGGGGGAAATTAGGCTTTTTGGATATGATATTGTGTCATACAGGAGAACATTCTTATTTCAGAAGACAAAAGTTGAAGTGGTTAGGGTAACCTTTATATCTACAGTTTTTAAAATGTAAGGGATACATTTATATACAAAGAGAAAGCCAATGTAATATTAATAATGGGTTAGACTAGTGAAGAATATACAGTATCCACTGTTGTTGTTTTTTTTTCTGGGACTGGGTTTTGTCAAAAATAAAAAGTTAGGGGCCTCCCTGGTGGTGCAGGGGTTAAAGACACAACACCATCAAGCTATTGGCAGCCACTGCAGCACGAGTTCAATCCCGGCCAGGGAGCTGACCCACAGGGCGCAGCAGACTTCTCTTGCCCCTCCTGCTGCTCCCCTCAGCAGTGGATTTCTGTACATCTGCCTGTTCTGCTCCCCACTGTCTCTGGTGAATCCTCTCACTTCCTACACCTCTACCCTATACCCTAGTTCTTGTATGCATAAATAAATCAATCTAAAAAAAAAAGTTGGGGAGAGGGGAAGAGTACAGTCACAAAAATATTTCCTGAAAGTGGTAAAGCAGTGATTTTCAAAACAACCAAACATTCCCATGAAGACCCCACTCTGCAGGGTCCTTCCTGGTGGTGCAACGGGTTAAAGTGCAACACTATGAAGCTATCACAGCCACTGCAGCATGAGTTCAATCCCCAGCCAGGGAGGTGACCCACCTGCTGCTCCCCTCGGCAGTGTATTTCAGTGGATCTGCCTGTTCTGCTCCCCACTCTGTCTTTAGTGAATCCTCTCTCACCCCCACCCTTGCACCTCTGGCCTATACCCCAGTTCTTTATGTATACATAAATCTTTAGGAAAAGAAAAAAAAAAGAAGAATAAACTCTGCCATCCAGCTAATACTTGCTTCTTTGATTTCTAAACTCTTCAAAGGGGCTATTTTCTAATTTCTCTTCTCTCAAACAAGTTTCCTTGAAGCCTCTTCATGACTTACTGAAATTGCGCTGTTAGCAAGAGCATCAATGGTATCTACATTGCCTACCACCAAATCACCCATGTGCCATCACCATAGTCCTGTGCGCTCTTCCTGCCCCAGTTATGACCCTATTATCTTCTCACCCCTGTAGAATATCTCTGGTTTATAACTGTTGATTTTTGTTTTTATTTTATTACAATAGCTTTTTTCCCTGATCCTTTAAATTCCAGCTATGAGTGAAATGGTCTTTTTTTTTT
>NW_004567130.1:10293460-10312456 GCF_000260355.1 Condylura cristata | reverse complement strand
GGCCAGAGATGCGGAGGGTGAGAGGATTCACCAGAGACAGAGTGGGGAGCAGAACAGGCAGATCGAGGAAGTACACTGCTGAGGGGAGCAACGGGAGAGGTCTGCCACACCAGGTGGTCACCTCCAGGGCACAAAATGGCCTATTCTTAACACAGCATCCAGAGTGATCCTTTTTTGGTTGTTAGTCACTAAAATCTCTCCTTTTCATATGATAATCTTTCTCCCTGTCTTTCCCCCCCTTTCAAATCACCAGCCTCTTTAAATGTTGAGTGATCATCTCCTCAAGGAGTCTTTCCCTCAGTCCTGATTCATATATTTCTTAAACTGTTAGGCTTGGTGGAGTCATGTTCAAATCTTTAGGCAATAACACAACCCAGCAGTGCAGGATACGTCCCACTACGGCCCGTGCCGCACATCAGGGCTGTCTGCCACAGTCTAGCAAAGCCCTGATTGTTCTGTGGCTTCACAGGCTGTCAGCCCAATCTCTCCTGTGTATTTCCCCATCATCTTCTCACATAGTGGATTGTTTTTCAGCTTCTAGCACTACTTCCTCGTTTATTGACTACAATTCTATAAATAAGCCTATTCATTAACCCTCTGGTTTTAGAGATGCAGTTTATATAGCAAAGACAGGATAATTGCTTGATTTTTGCTCTCACTTAAAGCACTGAATGCTCTAACTCATCACCAATGAGTTCCCTTTCTTTGTAATTATGAATCTATGAATTTTCATGTATTTGATATGCTTTCAATCTATTTCAGTCATCATACTTTTATTTTAAAAAAGATTTATTGATGCATACAGAACTGGGGTACAGGTTAGAGGTGGAGGGTCTGTGAGAGAATTCACCAGAGACAGAGTGGGGAGCAGAACAGGCAGATTGACCAAGTACACTGCTGAGGGGAGCAGTGGGCAGGTCAGGAGAGGTCTGCCGCGCCATGTGAGTCACCTCTGGGGCCAGGATCGAGCTCACACTGAAAATGGCCACAGCCAGTTTCACATTGCGTGCTCCAACCCAATGTGCCACCATTATACTTTTTGATAGTCAAACTATTCTATTTTAAGCTTATCAGTCATTGGTTCTCAAGTTCTTCTGACACAACTCTGTTCACTGCTTTCCAGCACACTATATCTTAGGTTGATGATGTCTTATTTCCAATTCTAGAGCTGGAATCAGTGATTTCTCCAAAAGGCTCAGTTCCTTTCAGTGGAAACAGTAGATGCCACAGATAACTTCCCCAGTGTTACCCTACTGGCACCACTTCTAAGACTTTTCAGCAAATAAAGAGTTAGACATTTTTAAGATTAAGAAAAATTGGTAATGATATTTACGTGTCCAAATTTAGATTTACAAGGCTTTTATTTACTTCTGTACTTATAACCTTTGTTTTTACTCTGAAATCTGATTCCTAATGACATAGTTATTTGCTTTTTCTTACAATGTAGCTGTAAGAGTTTCAACAGAACAATTCCAAAGCTGTTACTGACAATAAGACTACTGAATGCAGTTTTAGATTTCTTAGCACTTCTTTGTGTCCTTAGGATACATCCTAAGGGACAAACAGTCACAATGTTGTCTTTTAACGTTACTTGAGTTATTTTCTGTGTAGTCATTGCTTCCAACTTGGTATGCTTGTTTCAGAGTGTTTTAAAATTGTAGGGATTGCCTTTTCTTCTTTTTTGATTTACTTTTGTTTTCTAATTACCTAAAATAGTTAGTGGTTTCATAGTTAAAACAATGTGACAGCGGAGGTTCACAGAAGTACTTTGTTCCCACACTGTTCCCTCCTTCCCCCTCTCCCACACTCATCTCTCTCCCTTTCTTAACCCAAAGGCAGCACACAATGAGCTAGAGGGATCCTGTTAAGAAGCAGGTGTGATCCTATCAGTCTTCCACTCAAAACCAGTGGCTCCCCCCCACCCCCCTGGAGGAAGAGTCAAAGCCCTCATCCGGCACAGTCTAATGCACTGCAACATGCCTCCTCCTTCACCTCACCACCAATCCTGCCTGCTTTCCCTCTCACAGTCAGATACATGAGTGTCTGTCGACCTAATGTAGTCCCTGTATTATAATAGGAATCCTAGTAGGCTTTGTTATGGAGCTTGACAAATCATTTCTAAAAATAGTAGGTAAAAAAGACTACCTGGGGTCTCCCTGGTGCTGCAATGGATTAAAGCACTGCATTATGAAGTTCTCCAAAGCCACTGCAGCATGAGCTGGATCCCAGGCCAGGGAGCTGATCCACATGGTGTGACAGACCACTCCTGACCCACCTGCTGCTCCCCTCAGCAGAGTATTTCAGTAGATCTGCCTGTTCTGCTCCCCACTTTGTCTCTGGAGAATCTTCTCACCCACCACACCTCTGGCCTGTACCCCAGTTCTGTAAGCATAAATAAATCTTTAAAAAAAAAAAAAAAAAAAAAAAAAAAGACTACCTAAAGCATTTTTTTAAATGAACCAAAATATAGGCAATTCCTTTCTATGTGTAGACTCAAAAGCCATAAAGAAGAGTAGGCCTAGAATACACAGTGAGCACTTACTGACCATTTCCACAGTTCAGTGTTGCTCTAGGCTGTTACCTGTCTCATCACACTTAGTCTTCAGCAATACTAGGAGGCAGGTACTATTATCTATTTACAGGTAAGAAATTTAAGGTATGGGCAGGTTAAATAACTAATTCAAAGGCACAACAGTACTAGGTTAGGCTTAGAATTTCCACCTAGGCATTCTGACTAGAGAACCTATACTCTTTCTTATCTGCATCATAAAACTGTAATTAAAAAAAGTGGTACTGGCTCAGAAATAGACAAATATACCAATGAAACAGAGAGCCTACAACAAGGTAAAGGAGACCTTGATTTATAATGTAGGATTAGTAATAATCAGTGTGAAAAAAGTCAAAGGATGACCTTACTAGTAAATAATGTTGGGCAATTGATTATCCATATGGAAAAGTGACAAAGACCCCATTTTACACAATTAATAAAATCAAACCTATGATATATTTAAGACCAAACCATAAGAAAAAAAGAATAAATGTGATCATTCTGAAATTAGCGCTACCTGTACGAAAAGGAGGCATCATTAAATAAAAACACGTCAAAAAACATCAAGAGGGCTCTCCCACTGTGACAGAAATTGAGCACCTATCAATTTAGCATCTATCAGCATTAGGAAGTTTTACCACAGTACAGTTTTGGAACTGAGATTAGGTCTTAAAACTGACCAAAAGCTAGTGGCTTCCCCAAAAGAAACCTCTACCAGCAAAACTTTATGAAAAGAAGTCAGGTTTTCTTTTCAGTCTGTTTCTTTTCTGCTCTTATTCTGTAATTTGCTGTAGGTAAACAGTAATGAGGAGGTAAGAACATATGTTATTCCTTTAGACACATTTAAATCGAATTCCTAAATCGCTTTCCAGTTCCATCACCGGCAGTTCTCTAAAAGCCACTGGCCGTCACATCTAGCATATTCCTGACAGCAGTCGCGCAGTTTCTCTCCCGCCCCACGTAGGTCCCTGAGGGTCCAACCGAGAGGCAGCAGGTGACTGCCAGTCTCCTGCTTGGGAATCTGACCCCACCCTTTGTGGATGCGGGTCTGACAGCATGCACAGAGGAAACCAAGCTGGGTCTGCTGGGCCTACCTGCAGCTGGAGGCTCAGGGCCCAGTGCTTCACGGCCGAGGCATGGAGGGCACTGCGCACACGAAGCTGTTCCAATCCCCACTTCCACTCGCGCCAACATACCCTGTTGAAGAACAAACTGAAGATGAGAGAGATAAAATAAAAGCCACCCAGAAAAGATAAGGGCAGTGCGGGCTGGCCTCAGCCTTACAGTTCTCGTCCCTCTCCCTCATGTCAACTCTCAATGACCACCTGCTAGAGTCAACGCTGGAGAGCAACTGAGAAAGAGCCCTACAGCTGCCAGTTAACGGTGGGAAACTGGTGGCTCAGTTTCCAGTCTTAGACACATGCCTGCACTGCCAGTTTTGCTGTTTGTTTTCTTATAAATTATTGCCAACACTTAAAAACCAGGAGATTTCACAAACTGCAAAAAAAGGGAGGGCCCTATTTTCTAATTTTCTATAGGAAACCAGTAACAGGCAAGAGAGAGTTTGCAGCCTCCACTTTACAGAAACACTCACTTTGCCTGGTCACGGTACCTACAATTTCTTTTTCTTCTTAACCTCAATCGTGCTAATGGGATCAATCACTCATTTCAAAATATCTTGCATTATTACTTAGCATTTTAAGCACTTAGGGAATTATAAATCCCCCAAATATTACCAGGAACAGTTCAAACAGTGAATAAATATTTCCCATAGACTCTAGTAGAACTACATACTTATTAAGCATTGAAAAATAGCTGCTGGGGCTGTCCCTGGGGTTAAGTATCAGTGCTATGAAGCTATTTGCAGCTGCTGCAACACAAGTTCCATCCCCAGCCAGGGAACCGACCCATGGCAAGGCAGACACCTCCTGTCTCGCCCACCGCTCCCCTCAGCAGTGTGTTTCAGTAGATCCACTCGTTCTTCTCCCCTCTCAGTCTCTGGTGAATCCTCTCATCCCCCTGTCCTGTACCTCAGTTCTTCTATGTAAAAGTCTATTTAAAACTTCTTTACAAAAATAAGAGCAATGTCTGTAAAACACAGCAGGATGTATGCCTGTGATATCTATGTTTAGTACAGTATCCAAAACATCAGTTTACATGAAGAAGTTGTTTAAAATTTTCTTGGGTTATTTAAGATTTATTCAGCAGATATTTTTTAAAAATTTATTTACTTATGCGTGTAGAACTGGGATACGGTCAGAGGTGGCGGGGAGGGGCCATGAGAGGATTCACCAGAGACACAGTGGGAAGCAGAACAGGCATATCAACAAAACACTGCTTAGGGGAGCAGCGGGCAAGATAGGAGAGATCTGCTGTGCCATGTGGGTCACCTCTGGGGCTAGGGATCGAACTCACACTGAAGCGGTTACGTCCTAACCCATTGTGTCACCAGGAAGGCCCCAGATATTGCATTTTTTATAAGATCTACCCCCAACACCAGCAAAAGAATGATTTGAAGGCTGGATGATGGTTTTAGCATGTTCTAGCAATAAAGTACATTTTAATAATTTAATTAAGCAGGCATTTTTTTTAAGACAAAACACTATTGCACCATTTAGCTACTCAACACTAGTGAAAACATAACTTTCATATGCTCTGGGAAACAAAACAATTCATATGACTCACTCTACTGTGGTGGTTTGGAATGGAACCCACAATATCTCTGAAGTACATCTATACCTAACTTATTTCCCATGAAACACAGAAAGAAAGAGATACTTAATGGTGTGCATATTTAACAGATAAAGATAGAGATGGAGAGATGAAGTGACACGTAATACATGCTGTAATAAGGACTTAAAGCCAAGTCACAGCTACTAAGGAAGGCTCTGTTATTATCTTTACTATACATGGAGCCCAGTTCTTTCTGCAGGAACTGAGCTTTTACAATGCTGCCATTAAAGACACAGAGGGAGGGCCTCCCTGGTGGCCAAGGGGCTAAGTCTCAGCACTATGAAGCTCTCTGCAGCCACTGCAGCATAAGTTGAATCCCTGGCCAGGGAGCTGACCCACATGGTGCAGCAGACCTCTCCTATCTTGCCCGCTGCTCTCCTCAGCAGTGTATTTCAGTACAGCTGCCTGTTCTGCTCTCCACTCTATCTCTGGTGAACCCTCCCACCACTCTCCCAACTCTGTCCTATACCCCAGCTCTTGCATGCATGCACAAATATTTTTTTTTAAAGGCCCCTAGGGGACTGCCAGACACAATGTAGAGTTGAGTCGGCCCCATTATAAGGTATCTCTGGCCTTCATGTCCCTCCAACGTGTGGACAATGCTGAAGAGGTGCAGCAGGCAGCAGTTTAGGGCATGGGCTTTGGCATTAGATGGGCACTTGGGCTTTGATTTTTACCAAGTACAGCTTACAGACACGCAGGCAAGCTGCTCAAATTTTCTGAGACTGTCTCCGTTAACCTGTACACGAGTACTTACTTTATAATTTGTGGCAAGATTACTAAAACACATATTAAAAAATTATCACATACCAAACTTAGCACAGGGCTTAGAACATAGTAAGTATTCAACTAGCATTAATCATGAAAATGTGATGTGACAATTAATTAAAATCTGATGTTATAATTGAACAAGTTACAATAAGTATTTATATGTCTAAAACATTGTTTTAAGGCTAATTATTTCACTGTTTTCCAGCAGAACAAGCAAAGCTGAGGCAGAATGATGTGTCAGATGACTGAGCACACTCACCACATAATACTCCGCTGCCTAAACTCCAGGGCAGTTGTGTGCATCTGACATTTGGTCCTACGGAAAACCACGTATATCAGCCAAGACTTCCAGGCCCGCCGCATCTTTTGCTTTCCATCTAGATGCACCAAAGAGATTTTCAAAATGGGGTGGGGAGAGATGTATTACTCTGAGTTGCTATAAAAATGCAAAGCTTCTCTCTGTGCTCATCTCTCCTAGAATATCCTAAATTCCTCCAGACTTCAAGTGCCCCCTGCTGGAAAAGGTGTGAAGCTCTACAAAGATAAGGATGCAAGCACACATGCAACATGATCACAAAAGTGATGATATCTACAAATCATCTGAATCAAAATCGCTGTCCTGCATAGTTCAGAATGCCTGTATTTTAAAAGTGCCTAATTTTAAGAGCTATATTCTGCAATATTTACAGATGAAATAATGGAAATAATGCAGAAGGCAGGGAAGTGAGAGGAGATAGAGTGGTGTGGTTGGTAATGGCTGAAGCTGGAGGAGGGGTACATGAAGGATCATTATTCCTTTAGTGCTGTAGAATTTTAAAAAACTAATTTGCATAACAAAGTTAGAAGAAATGTTATAAAACTTGCCACTTGAAACAATGATTGTAAAGTACAGTTGGCACCTCCTACTGGTGGGTTCTGCAACTGCAGATTTAATCAACCACAAATCAAAGATGCATATGTCTGTGCAGACTGATAGCTGTATTTATAACATTGTTATTATTTCCTAAATAATACAGCATAGCAACTTTTCCATAACATTTACATTGTACCCGCTAGTATATCTAGAGATGATTTAAAATATATGGGAGGATGTGTATAGGTTATATGCAAAAACCGCCATTTTACATGTGACGTAAGCATCTGCAGGTTTTGATATCTGTGGGGGGGGGGACCCTGCTATCAAGAGTCCCCATAGGTACTGAGGGAAACCTCTAGAATAAGCAAGACAAAATATAAGGATACAACCTATATGTGTTTGTATTTGTTTGTGAAATAGAACAAAAAGGGCCAGAAAGAAAGACCAGTAAGTAGATATGGGAGCTGCAAAGGTCAACAGGGCTACCTGTGGGATGAATTTCACTTTATTATGAAAGTCATCACTAATGAAGAAAATGTCTTTTTAGAACACAGAGGAGAAAATAAAATTATTTAATTCATTTTGAGGACGTTCTCTAAAATGTGGTCAGAAGGAATACAGCTGCAGTTCATATTCAGATTGTTGACAAATTATGAAAGAGAATTTAATGTATACACAAATGTGTACAGCAACTTATGCCTAACTTTAAAATTGGATATTACACAGATATGCTTCAGTCAGTGAATGGATAAACAAACCTTGGCACATCCAAATAATGGAGTTATACTCAGTAATAAAAAAGAATGGACTTCTAACACATGCAACAGCTTAAAGAATCTCAAACCCATTATTTGAATAAAAGGCAGGATCAAAAGGATACATACTGCATGACTCCCTTTATGTAACATTCTAGAAAACAAAAATCTACAGTGATGGAGCACTGATCATTGTGTGCTAGGAATTGAGGAAAGAACACTGCAGAAGGTTAGAAGGAGAAAATTCTATCAGAAATGATGGAACTGTTCTCTCTTGATTGATTTGTACATTTCTCAAAACTAATAAAAATGCACCCAGAAAAAGTGAATCTTAACATGTGTGAATTAACAAATCAAACAAACAAATAAAAATTAAGTTATTTACCAGTTAAACAATTGTCTGGGCTATAGCCAAGGCAACTGGGTAAGGGCTTCTGACTCTCCGGGAACACAAACAGAAGGAAAAACCCACACGCTGGGGGTGAGGAGAGAAAGCCATATGGAGAAGGTGACTGGTTTTTTAAGATTTATTTATTTATACATACATGAACTGGGGTACAGGCCAGAGGTGTGGGAAGCCGAGAGGATTCACCAGAGACAGAATGAGGGGCAGATAGGCAGGCTGAGGGAGCAGCAGGGCAGACAGAAGAAGTCTGCTGAGCCATGTAGGTCAGCAACCTGGCTGGGGATCGAACTCATGCTGCAGTGGCTGTGGATAGCTTTGCTGTACTCAACTCCTTGCACCACTAGGGAGGCCCCGGAGGGTGACATTTAAAGGACCTGACAAAGGAACGCAGCGGCAAAGATGGGATGATCTGGAAGTGGATGTATCCAGTGAGGCTCTGGGGAAGGGCATATGGAGAGGCACAGCAATAGAGGCCTTTGTATGTCATACCAAGGTGTGTTGCCTTTATAAGCAAGGGGAACCAAATTAATTTTTATGCATAGGAGTAACATGATCTTACCTATCTTTCCACTCTTGTTGCTATGTATACAGTGAGAAGGAGAAAATTAAGGCAAGAAGATGAAAGAAGAGTTATACATAATACTTTGACAAAAGGATGAGGATTTATCTCAGGTAATGGCAAAAAAAAAGATGAATGCAAGTGATACCATAGAGGGACATCTTCTAAGCATATAAAATTGAATGATGAGTTATGCCATTATTTAAGATAAGACATTCCGGGCCCTCCCTGGTGGCGCAGCAGGTTAAAGCATAGCACTAAGAAGCTAAAGCCACTTCAGCATGAGTTCGATTCCCACCTGCCCCAAAGGTGACCCCGCAGCAGACCTCTCCTGACCCGCCCACTGCTCCTCTCAGCAGTGTACTTCGTTGATCTGCCTGCTCTGCTCCCCACTCTGTCTCTGGTGAAACCTCTCGCCGCCCTGAGCCTCTGGCCTGTACCCCAGTTCTGTATGCACAAATAAATAAATCTTAAAAAAAAAAAAAAAAGACATTCCTAAGTAAGGAATACACAGCAACCTTCATCATTTCATTAAGAAAAGAAAGAGAATGCGTAGGTCTAACAGCAGGCAAGATGACCTCGGCTGAATGTGTGAACTGCTGAGTCTGAGGTGCCCGCAAGACCTCACACACATGCAATGGTTCTAAGACAACTGCTAATGCAAGGTGCATTATCATGTTGGAACTCTGTCTTACCCATGTGGGTTTCTAACTCAACTCACAGAGGAATCAGACACTGAACAGAGCTAACCTGGCCGCAAGACAACTTGGGCAAGGCAGATCAGTAGGGAGCATTGCAAAACTTGGACACCAGAAAACAAGAAACCAGCCAACATGCTGATCAGTAGGGAAGAATAAGCATTTCACACCAATTATGCTTCAATGAGGGGTAAGTGCCAAAATCATGGCACCTGCCACAGAAGTGTACATCCAGTGAGGCTGTGGGTATCTGCTCTCCTTGTGCTCACTGCAGCACTATTTACAGTAGTCAAGTTATAGAAATCACCTAAATACCCATGAACAGAGCAGTGGACTAAGAAGCGGTATTATATATATATACACAATGTAATACTACTCAACTATAAAAAAGATTGCCATTTGCAAGAACATGAATGGTAACGGATTATGCTAGGTAAAACAAAGACATAAAGCTAAAGTGAGCAATTTCTTCAGACATGCACTTTTTCTTACCATGATTCTCAGCTCTCAGGTACTTGCTCCTCATCTCGTGCTGTGCATGCACGTAGGATTTCCAGGCTTGGAACATCAGGTTGTATAAGGAATATCTGAGAAGCCAAAAGAAAAATGACATTTCTTTAAAACAGAACAACTTCTAATCCTCCACACCCAGTTCACTCTATACACGGAAGACGTTAACTTGGATGTTCTGATGCAAAAAGCCGTATCTACATACTAAGTTAAAATTTTCTTTCCAATGATCATGGTGAAACCTAATTTCCGCATCTGATGGCATCACTGAGGAAGAAAAGCTCAATTTCTCCAAGAATAACTTTTGGAATAACAGTTCTGTCTTAATCATCCACACTATAAAATGTCATGCACTGCTCCCTTGCACTAAAACACAGTCCACAGTAACTCTTCTGTGTCTATTCCCTCTTGATAAACACACTACAACCCCATGTCGCTCCATATATTCACTATCCCACTCCTATGACTTGATTTCACTCTATAACCTTAGAACTATTCGATGTTTGTATTTTATCTGAATATCCATAAATCAGAAACTTGCCCAAAGAAGTGAACTAAAATGACCAAGAATGAATCCATTTTAAAGACAAAAAGTTTATTTTTTATTTTTAAAATGATCTAAAATGCATTTTTGATACAATTCTCAATTTTCTTTCTACTTGGCTCTGCGAATTCTAACGTCAAGTATTAAGAGTTTCTTTCCTTACGTTTCTATTTTCTTTAGATATAACTACACATGTATAGAAACATAGACATACCAGGCATATACTTTCTACCCTAATTAATATAAATTAAAGGAATTTGAAACATGCTTATTTGAAACATGCTAATAATTAGTTGGTAATAGTTATCTGTAAAATTCAAAAAATAAAACAGGAAAGTTGACCTGTAGTGACAGTCAGCTCTAATGCAGAGTTTCCATTCTCGATGGGAAACCCACCACTCTTCTTTCCATTCTTCAAAGATTCTTCGTAGTACTCTTTGTTCATAGTAAAACCTAGGGCAATGAAAAAAATCAGAGGTTCATGATATTTGCACCGCTGTTAGCAAGTGATAGTCCGATTTGCATTGCCTTCCTACAGAAAAGCATAGTCCATTGTTTGGTGACATCAAGTAGCTTTTTAGGTTAAAACCTTAGAGACAAGTAAACTAGAAATGGTGTTCAAAGGGTTACACTACAGATATTACTAAATAAAACTGTTAACGTGAAATAAAAATCTTATTTTTCACATACTGTAAGTTTTGAATTATCATTCCCAATTTCTTTCATTCACCAGACTGAAACTTATTTTTTATTAGTAAAAAGTAACAGCTTTTACATACACAGGATGTTGAAAATTATAAAATAAATGCCTAATGGTATTCCTAGTACTTAACAGAAACAAAGCACATTAGTTTAGCTGAAATCTGCCTGTGATGGTTGTAACAGCAAAAGAAAACAAGAGAAAATAAAGAAGAGGAAAAGGCAATAAGAAAATAGAAGAGCAGTGACAGCCTGTGTTGCTGTTAACAAGACCCCAGCAAGCTGACTGGTCCTGTCGGTCTCTCTGAATTGCTTTTCATGATTCTGTAGGTTACTAACACGTCCCTCCCCTGAACCCATTCAGTTTTTAAAACCTGGTCTGGTCTGCAAAGATATACATAGGAAAGGGCTTTTCATTGTTCATATTTTTTTTTTAAAAAAAGAAACACCAAAAAAAAAAAAAGCCCATCAAAAGAGTAAAGGTTAAATTCAACTACTGCCATGCAGATATGTTTTATGCGTGAAGTAGAGCCTTGGGTAATGAACTATAGAGGTGCTCTGAAAGTTGTAAAGTGAAAAAGTGATCTCATGGTATATATGTGTATGTATATGTGTATATATGTATAAATGTTTCTGTACTTCCAGAATCTATGTTGGAATTAATATAACCAAACACATATGTACATATTATTTACAAACATATGCAAAGTGTAAGCACATACATACGCATTTACATATATAGAAACACATAAGCATATACAAATACAAATGATTATATTATACACAGTCAAAGTCATGAACAAAATACAGAGAACCAAATCAACATCAAGCACTCTCTCTCAAGGAGGGATTATAGGAGACTAGTATTTCCTACATTACACATTTCTGTCATATGAAAAAAAATTGAAAGTTTTGTTCATAATTTTTAAAAAATTAATGAAAAAAAGCCACTTCCATCTTGCACATGTTGGAATGAACACACCCATCTAGCTTCCCTTTCACAAATCCACCTCAGTAACAATGAGCACATTTCACAAGCTATACTCCCGCAAAGACAAGAGAATAGGATCAACGATGATGGACAAGAGGTGTCAACTGTCTCCAACGCTGGAAAGCAGGCAAAGGAGCAGCAACCCAGAGCTAAGTGTCCTGTGAGGGAGAAGTCAAGAACAACCAGCTGGGGACACCAGAGGGAGCATTCCAGAAAGGCAGAGGAATGAGAAGCCTCAGGATGGGGGAGCCCTGAATGCAGACAAAAATGCAGGCTTACAAGAAGCAATAAGACACTGGACATGGAGAGGAGAGCCAGTAGGGCACAAGACTGGAATACCAGGCGAAGCTCTGGAGGAGCTGCTAGACCACAAATCACATAAGGAACAATAGGACACACATTCCCTCCCCGCTGCCTGCTATTAAACATAGAACCCAGGCCACCCCAACCCACCGAGCCCCAGAAAGAATTGAGAGGTACTCCTCTCCTCTGGGGAGAACTGCTCAACCTCGGGAAAAGGCGTTCAGATAACGGCAGATGGAGGACCCCCAGTGAAATTGCCTGGCCTCTGCCTCAAATGCCTAAAATGAAGCCCTCAATATACAAGTCCCTCTGCATGCATATGAAAACTGCCAAAGTTAGTGTTTTAATGTATAACTGCAAAAAAAAAGACAATGAAAAGATTTCTTATCACCTGAGACAGTGAACAAAAGCACACACACAAAGACAGTATGATCAAGCAAAAATCTTAGCAAAAATATCACTACATTAACTTCAAACAATTATAGACCTCCAGGATGCTGTTTAACAATAATAAAAAGAACAGAGAACAAAACAGAGGTATTAAAAATTAAAAGTATAAGAGAAAAATGAAAAACAGACCGACGGGGCCTCTCTGGTGACACAGCGGTTAAGTCACAGTACCACCAAGCTGTCACCAACACTCAGCATGAGTTCCACCTCAGGCCGGGGAGTGACTCACATGGTGTGGCAGACCTCTCCTGTCTCACCTGCTGCTCTCCTCAGCAGTGTGTTTCAGTCAGTCCACCTGTTCTGCTTCCTACTTTGTCTCTGGTGAATCTTATTACCTCCTGCACCTCTGGCCTACACCCAGTTATCATAGGCATAAGTAAATAAATCTTTTTTTTTTTTATTAAAAAAAAAGAAGAAAAATCTACAGATAGGCGAAACAAGAAGCTAGTTGGTTTTGCAGGCCACAGGACAGAGTCAGCAGGATGAGAAGGCTGAGCAGAATGATGTGACTTGATTCACTCAGGCCTTCCCGAGCAGAGACCAAGGGCAAAGTCGGAAGGAGTGAGGAGGTTAAGGGAGTGGTGGGAGATGTGATAATGGTTGAGAGCAGGGTGGTAGCAACTGAAGGTGGTGAAGAGGTTGGAGTCTGAATATACTGTGAAGTTTGAATCAATGTAATTTTGGCACTGGCTTTTAAATTGGGGTGTGAGAGAACAAAAAGAATCAAGAACGACTCCTAGCTTTCTGAGCCCTGTGCCTAGATGGGTGGGAGTTGCTATTAGCTAGAAGGGGGAAGAGTCAGTTGGGAGGTTTGTGGGGAGAAGTCTAGATTTCTGTTTTAAATGTTAAGGTGTGCTATCTACTAGACACATGATGTCGCTGTCATGTACACAGCAGGCTTAATCATCCAAAGGGCGAGGGCTGGGCTGGGCTGAGTGAATACCTTTGGGAATCACCTTGAAATCTGAAGATGGCAAAGGCTGTGAGGTAGAAAAAGAGGCAATGCAAGAACGGGGCGGGCGGGCGGGCGGGCGGGCGGTGTCTCGATGAGGAGGAACCAACAAAAGAGTTAGCAGGGGCAGTTGGAGGAGGAGGGAAATCAGGAGGAGACAGCAACCTGGAAGCGGGGACAATAAAGGGGTTCTTGAGAAAGGAAATGATGAGCAAGAAAATTTAAGAATTTACCACTGTTTTAAGCAAATTTAGTGGCCTCAACAAAAAGTGTTGTTGGAATCCAAAGCCTTGTTGGATGGATTTAAGGAAAACTTAGAAGAGGTATAGAGTATGCACAAGAGATTTGGCACAAAGGGGAGTAACAGGAGAATGTTAGCTGCAGGTCCGAGATATTCTTTTAGGATGGGGGGAAAAATGATAGTAGCATTAAATGCTGGCATAAATGTTCCAGTAAAGAGGGAAAAACTGATGCATGAAAGAGAAATGCACAACCGGTTAAAGTACACTGTGAAGCTAACGGCAGCTGCTTCAGCGAAAGTTCGTTCTCAGGGCAGGGGTGACCCACATGGCAGGCAGACCTCTCCTGACCCGCCCGCTGCTCCCCTCATAGTGTAATTCATCGATCTGCCTCTTCTGTTCCCCATTCTGTCTCCAGTGAATCCTCTCACTGCCCCCCCGCTCTTCTGGCCTGCACCCCAGTTCTGTATGCATGAATAATCTTTAAAAAAAAAGACAAAAACAAAACACAAAGGGGTGTCCTTCAGTAGGCATGCAGGAAATACAGTGCAAAAGTCAAGGATTTTGCCACAGACAAGAGCACAGCCAGGGAACAGTAGGAAAAGCAGCAATGGGTGATGGTGGTGGGTAGAAAAGGGAACTTGTGGAGGTCTCCTATTTTCTCAAGAAAATAGGAAGCAGTACCTTTAAATAAGAATAAAGAAAAAATGTTAATGAATTCAACACTGTCAAAGGATGTAACTGATAACTATTTCCAAAGTTAGCCAAAAAATACTTCATTTCTTCTTTTCAGAAAGCTAGGCAAGTACCCCGTGTTTCAGGCTGTGTTATATTCAGACACACATTGTATTACTTTTGTTCAACCAATTCATTTGGTTCATTTATTAATAATAAAACAATTTCCATTTATAAAAGTTAAATATCCTCCAAGCATATACAGGCATTATTCGCATTATAATGCTATTTCTAATATGTTATCACTCCCCTCTAGCATTCCTAAAAATTGAGAAATAGGCCCTCTCTGGTGGTGCAAGGGGTTAAAGCACAGCACTATGAAACTATCAGCAGCCACTGCAGCAGGGAGCTGACCCACATGGCATAGCAGACCTCTCCTGTCCCGCCCGCTGCTCCCCTCAGCACTGTATCTCAGCCAATCTGCCTGTTCTGCTCCCCACTCTGTCTCTGGTGAATCCTCTAACCCACCCCACCCCAACTCTGGTTGTATCCCAGTTTTTTTTTTTTTTTTTTTGTGCATACAGAACTGGGGTACAGGCCAGAGGCTCAGGGGCGGCGAGAGGCTTCACCAGAGACAACAGGCAAATCGACGAAGTACACTGCTGAGGGGAGCAGCAGGCGTGTCAGGAGAGGTCTGCTGCGCCAGGTGGTCACCTCTGGGGCAGGCGGGAATCGAACTCATGCAGAACTTAGTACAGTGCTTTAACCCGCTGCGCCACCAGGGAGGGCCGTATCCCAGTTCTTATATGAATACATAAGTCTTTAGAAAATAATAAAGATATTGTCTTTATGGCATCAGTAAAAAACAATAAGAGTATATAACTTCTATACTAACTATACTACACTCAACTGAATAAAAGAATTCTGATAATGGCAAACTAGGTAGTTCAGATCAATTCTCTCTCTGAAAACAAGAAAAGCAGGACCAAAAAGAATTATATAAAACACATAGATATTTGAAGGCACAGAAGAACGATGGGGTGGTAAGGAACACTGAGGTCGAACTCCAGAAGAAGAGCAGAGGTGAACTCTGCCGAGAGCCTGCATCTGGGCATCCTGCAACCACGCTGGAACTGTGCTGGTGAAAACTGGGCCCTTTACAAGGCACCCAGAGGAAAAAAATCTCAGAGAACAACAAACCTGCTTGAGAGACCTTGAGTCAAGACACCCTGGGTTATATGCCAGATCAGGAAAGCCATACTTTCAGGAAAATGAAAACTGAAAAGGTTTCAGTAGGGATAAACTAAAGGGAGGAGGGCAGAAGCCATGCTGTTTGTCTTTGGGGAACACGCACGCCCTCAGGGGCCCATCTCCCTCCTCACACATGCACGGTGGCTCCCTGCAGCTCACACTCTGCCATTACATAGCCATTCTCACCATACCACAGTGGGCAGCAACCGCTACACAGTGAAGTCACGCAGAGGGCCTTGCTCCTCACTAAAATCTCTCATTCCTCTTGCTAGCATCAACTTTACCCCCAAGTGCTATGCTATATCAAATAAATCTGTCAGTTTTGACAGTTTTCTGAAAGAATTCATTTACTTCTGGGCAAATGCTTTCACACTGCCCCACCGCCAGGGGCTCAGTTGTTTGGTTTACTTATGACTCCTTCATATACTCATTTATTCAAACTAGTAAGTATTCAGTTACCATTACATTGCACGTCTCCTGGGAGAGAGACAGGGGAGGAATGGAACGCATGCCCGAATAAAGGTTATACAAGGACTTAATAAAAACAAAAACCTGTAAGTTCAGCAGACATTTGATATTCTGGGCAAATATTACCTGGCTTTAGAAGGACATACTCTTCCAAAAGTTATTCGAATCCACAAATACAAGAATTTTCTGGCCACACATCTGAAAGAAGGAAAGATGATATGTACAATTTACAACTTGACTTTGCAACAGCAACCCTCCAGCCTCCAGCTGCATGGCATTAGCCTGGACCATGTCATGGTAGCCAAGTTCGACAGCTGACAGACCCTAGCACATCCATATTTGGGTTTTAGGAGAAAAAAAAAAAAAAGAAAAAATCCATGGCAGTTTGGAGACACTTAAGTCAGGTCTGAACCTGGCCAGCACCATTCAGACACAGCACAGCATATCTGGCCGGCTCCAGCATGAGACAGTGCAGGGCAGACAAAATGCACTACTAGGGTTTTGGTTTTGAATCCTGAGGTGCTTTTGAAAGTGTCCAAACTCTCAGTGGCACCAATTAGTTTCAAGTTTGTCCTGGCACTAAGCAATTTTTGGAAACAGTTTAGAAAATGGACTATCAGATTTGAAAGGCGGGTGACCTGAAGGAAGACAGAAGCGCAGGTTGACTCAGCTTTCAGACAGAATCAAGAGAGGCAGCTTTAAAGGAGAGGCTCGACTTGATCTGAGGGAAGTTTCAGGAGGAGACTTGACTTGGGCTCCAGGAGAGGCGCTGCACAGTGCTGCCTCTGTAGCACCTGTGACCACCCTGACTCACAGACTAGCTGGATCCTGGTCTACTTACTACTTATCTGTGTGCCACCAGTTCCAGGCTCCCTTCGGAAGTACAGCACCATCTTGCACAAGCAATTTTTGGTTCAGACTAATGGACAGTGTGGTTGCCATCTGAGTGGCAGGACAGCTGGCCACTGTGGGCTTAGGAACTCTTTCCTTATCTCAGGGCCCCCTTTGTGAATAAACCCTGTTGTTGTACCCTGAGGTGGCTGTGTCTTGCAACTGAGAACACACAGGGGAGAGCTCCAAAGAGCTAGCCTCTCAAACATCAGACACTTTCAATTTGGTTTATATCATCATTTTTTTTGGAAAGGAGAGGGAATTTTAAAATCTCAGGGAGAGAGATGCTAATATGAGTCAAAAGGTAACTTAAAATTAGTCTTCCATCACCCAGAATAAGATGACAACAGGTTTATAAATTACTTTTTAAAAATAACTTTGGGCCCTCCCTGGTGGCTCAATGGGTTAAAGCACAGCACTACAAAGCTGGCCGCAGCTGCTTCAGCACAAGTTTGATCCCTGGCCAGGGAGGTGACCCACATGGCACAGCAGACTTCTCCTCTCTCGCCCACTGCTCCCCTCAGCAGTGTACTTTGTCAATCTACCTGTTCTGCTCCCCACTCAGTCTCTGGTGAATCCTCTCACTGCTCTCATACCTCACCTTGGATTGCTCTTCCAAATGGACAGCTTGTCTGTTATGTGGCACATTCTTACATTACCCTTCAGAACTCGGCTTAAACTGTACTTCTTAAACTGTACACTGACTACACCAGTGTGCCTATTCATGCCACACAGGTACTTTCACAGCACTTATAACACTCTGTTGTGGCTTGTTTAATAACCTGTCAAGCTTATTCGATGTTACTTTCATGAAATCATGGACCGGGGAGATTTTATTCACCATGGTAATCAGTATCTAGCATAATACTAGGCAGAATAGTCATTTAATAAGTTTTTACTGAATGAATAAATGGATGTTTTTGACAGACCTAATTAAGAGTAACTATAAGTGACAGCTGTTCTTGGATCATGTTTAGACCACTTTTGGAGATTCTTTATAGTTGACACATTGTGGAAGCCATGAATGTAAATTTACTCAGTAAGAGATTTCATTTGCATTTCCTTGAACATCTTTTTTTATCTAAACATTCTGCTCTGATGAGCAGCCATCAATGTCTCCAACTAATTGAGAGAGAATAAGAATCTTGCCTTACCTTAGCCCGAAAGGGAGAACAATGGAAAAGTCACCTACAGCAGTTGACTATACTCACAAGCTCACCTGATACGCAGTTCTCTTAGCCGGCCCCTTCGGGTCCAAGCATGTGGGGCATGATGCTGCACTGGATGATGGGCATTAGGGGTTCCAGAGAAGGCAGAAGGCTTCTTGTTGGATAGTATTTTTGGAGAGTAAGGTTTCTTAACTGCACCACCTCTGAAAGACCTTAAATTTGAGGAAAGAGAGAATTAAATGATTTCTGCATGTGATATAAATACCTTTTAACATCAGGCAAAATTAGATAAGCTCACTGAGATAGATAGCTATGCTTCAAGGACAATGAGCAAACCAATTCCTGCCAGAAATACCTGCCACTTACTGGATATGGGTACTTTTGGGTCAGCAGGAACCAGAGATGGAGTTTATATTGCAGACTTTGCCCTAACACATTTTTTTTTAAAGATTTATTTATTTATGCATACAGAACTGGGGTACAGGCCAGAGGCTCAGGGGCAGTGAGAGGCTTCACCAGAGACAGAGC
>NW_004567130.1:10273736-10293230 GCF_000260355.1 Condylura cristata | reverse complement strand
GCCTGGGTCCTTGCTTAACATCTTTCATTCATGCAGGCTGGGATTGATTTTTTTCTCATCAAAGTATAATGAGACAGTATTGAACAGAATGATGTCATTTCAAGCATCTGCTGAACCCAAAATATCAAAGAGTGACCCCTGGGCATCCGCATCAAGTGGGAACTTATGAAAAATAGAAATTATTGAGCTTTACCCCAGATATACTGAATCAGAAACTAGGAATAGGTCCCAGCAATCTGATGTGTGTGTGTGTGTGTGTGTGTGTGTGTGTTTAAGATTTACTTATTTATGCATACAGAACTAAGCCCTCTGGGATATTCTAACAATGAGTGAACTTTGAGAACCACTCTGTGCTGCAGTATACATGTATGAAGGTTCATTCACTGGCAGAATGAATAAATAGTGGAATATTCTACGGTGTAAAACAAGAAAAGTGAGCAAACTGCAATTACAGACAATAACATGAAGGAACTTTTAAAAAATTCACATATACTATGGTGATGGCACATGGGTGACTTGGTGATGGGAAACCAACAGGGATTACAATTGAGATGAAAAAAAAAAAAGTACAAAATGATGTAAAAATAAACTATTATTAAAAAACATTCACATATAATATGGTTCCATTTATATATGCAAAAAAGGTAAAATTAAACATTGTTTAGGAATGCACACTTTACTGGCAAAATATGGAGAAATTTAAAGACTGAAGAGTAGTTAACTCTAAGGGAGGAGTGGATGTGACTGGGAAAGGACGCACTCAAGGGACTTTTGAGGTGTTGCTAACACTGCTGCTCTACCTGGAAGATGATGGTTACATGTTTATTTCAAAATGAGGGCTTGAAAGCATATATGCCATACACATTTATTTATCTGTTACATTTAGCAGTTTGCTTATTTGGCAATTTTTTTTTTTAAAGAAAATACAGTCCCTTCTCAGTTTCCCAAACCTAAAGCTATAGCACATTTGGGTAAACAATGCCAGGCCTAGATCACTGAGCTTCATTTTAAGACCATGGCTCACTGGCTTCAAAAGATAAAACCAGCAAGGCCTGAGCAGTACCTTATGGATCACGTGGTAAATGCGTCAGGGTGTTGGTTCAGCTTTTGAAAACCACCCTTGTAGGATTCAGCAGGGGAAGGAACTTGACTCATGGTGGACCAACCACACTCATTCTCCCAGGATTGAATTCTAAGCAGAGACACAGATCTGAGTAGGAACTGGGGGCTAAAGCACACAGAGGGTACTGCTCAGGAAGAAGGGTCTCTCATCTCTTCAAAAGAGCTCCGAGCAACCCTGGCTCCCCTGTTGCTCAAGCTGTAGCATATTCTATTTAAAAAAAACAAAATACAAACTTTTGTACATTAGATAACACACTAGGTTGCAAGCAACAGGAACCCAACTGAAATTAACTTAAAGGGAAAAAAGGGCCTCCCTGGTGGTATAGGGGGTTAAGTCTCAGTGCCATCACTGCATTGGCCTGAATTCAATCCCTGCCCAGGGAGCTGACCCACCTGGTGTGGCAGACCTCTCCTTACCCAACTGCTGCTCCCCTCAGCAGTGTACTTCATCAATCTGCCTGTTCTGCTCCCCATTCAGTCTCTGGTTGAATCCTCTCACTGCCCCTGCACCTCTGGCCTGTACCCCAGTTCTGTATACATAAATAAATATTTAATAAAAAAAAAAAAACTGACCCTCCCTGGTGGCGCGGCGGATTAAAGCACAGCACTGAGAAGCTAAAGCCACTTCCACTTCCGCATGAGTTCCCACCTGCCCCGGAGGTGACCACATGGCGTGGCAGACCTCTCCTGACCCGCCTGCTGCTCCCCTCAGCAGTGTACTTCACTGATCTGTCTGTTCTGCTCCCCACTCTGTCTCTGGTGAAGCCTCTCGCCGCCCCTGAGCCTCTGGCCTGTACCCCAATTCTGTATGAATAAATAAATCTTTTAAAAAAAATTTAAAAAAAAAAACATGAAGGAATACTATGACCATCATGCCAAATAAGACAGAAGAAATGGACAAATGCTCAGAAAAACACAAATCACAGAAAAAGAAATTGAGATGGTATAGAAACTTTGAAGCAAAACAAATGGAATGATATAATTAAAATTTTCATGCACACAGAAATCAAGGTCGCAATGGCTTTACTGATTCTTTTAAACATTAAAAAAAGATAGCAATATTTTCTAAACTCTTCTAGAAAATAAAGGAACACTTCCATATTAAGATACCAAAGGCAGAAAACGGTTAACACACATATGAAGTACAGACCACTATTTCTCCTGACTATAGACACAAAAATTCTGGGCCCTCGCTGGTGGCACAAGGGGTTAGAGTGCGGCACTATGAAGCTATCAACAGCCACTGCAACGCGAGTTGGATTCCTGCCCCAGAGGGTGGCAGACCTGTGTTCACCCACCCGCTGCTCCCCTCAGCAGTGTATTTCAGTCAATCTGCCTGTTCTGCTCCCCATTGTGTCTCTGGTGAATCCTCTTACCCACTGCACCTCTGGCCTGTACCCCAGTTCTAGTATGTATAATTAAATACATCTTTACAAAAAAAATTCCCCCTAAATATTAACAAAGCAAATCCAAGATATTTGAAAATACAACAAATACCATGACCAGGTGGGATTTATACTACAAACACAAACACTAGTTTAATATCTGAAAATCAATTAATATAATATATCTTATTAATAGAAAGACAAAAACCATATGATCACCTCATTAAATGAAGTAAAATCATTTAACAAAATGCAACACCACTCATGACAAAAGTTTTCAAGGGTCCCAAAGAAAATCAGGATAATTCAAGGATAGCACATTAACAAAGGTATGGGTGTAGGCGAACCACAAGAACAGTGCAGGAACTTGATATAGAAATTACTTTGGTACCACTTCCAGTCCCAAAGAGATAAAAGGTTAATTACCAGAATCCAGAAGGAAAGTCATACAGAGTCTGCACTGTAGAAGGTGAGCTTCACTGGGGGGACAGAGCCAACCAAAGGCACCTTGCCAGGAGGGAGACAGAGTAACCTCACTCTCTCTCCTCCTTTCCATCTTTTGCCAAGACTCCTCTTTGGTTAAATCCAACATAAAGTTCTAGATCTCAGTAAGTGAAGATTATATTGAACACTTAAATTGAAGATATCTGGTACAAAGCGGTAATTCCCTAGTTCAGGAAAAATTCTGAACCTGAGCTTCAAGGACTAGAATTTGTGCCCAACACTGCTGTCTTCCTGCCTGTACCATGGTCTCCCTGTTACTGCCACCTGATGAAGGCTACAAATGTTGCACAGTAACCTTGGCACTGGGATGGCCTCTGTTTTTTTGTTTTTTGTTTTTTGTTTTAAGATTTATTTATTTATGCATACAAGAACTGGGTACAGGCGAGAGGTGCAGGGAGTGAGAGGATTCACCAAAGACAAAGTGGGGGGCACAACAGGCAGACTCACTGAAGTACACTGCTGAGGGGAGCAGCGGGCGGGTCAGGAGAGGTCTGCCGCGCCATGTGGTCACCTCCGGGGCAGGGGGGATCGAACTCATGTGGAAAATGGCTTAAGCTTCTCAGTGCTGTGCTTTAACCCGCTGCGCCACAAGGGAGGGCCCAAATCAGAATTTTAATAATGGATATGTCCACACACTTAAAATGGTTTGGGACTGTAAAGTATGAAATGTGTATATACTCACATTTTTTATAAGAAATTCAAAATACTGACAACAAAAATATTCTTACCCAAAGTCAGCATATAAGAACTTTACCACAATTCATGACTTAGGATAATTTATTATTATTTTTCACACACAAAATATTTGCAGGCTTTTATTGGACCACAATTTCAGTTGAGTCTTTTGTTTGTTTGTTTTTGGGTAAAGTTTCGTCATCACTTACCTGGAGTCAACCTTCTTCTCCATGTTCTGCTTAATGCCCTTCTGATAAAAATTCTGCCAGTGGCTTGACATAATCTTCTTAATGATCAGATTCCTCATGAATCAGTCTTTTATCTTCCCTTTCTAACTCTGAGAAAAAGAGGGATAAAGGCGAGTAAATTACAGGGAGCCACTTACCAGTCACATTTCTTAAGTCAGTTCCTACTTTCCTGCCTCCATGTTAATTAAACACCAGACAAACATGGGAAGTTTCTAAAGTAGTCTTTTTAAAAGCTATTTTCTTTTTTAAAAATATACTTACCTATGCATATAAGAACTAGGGTGTAGGTGAGAGGTGCAGGGGAGGAGCGGAGTCACCAGAGGCAGAATGGGGAGCAGATCCACTGAAATCCACTACTGAGGGGACAGGCAGATCCACTGAAATCCACTACTGAGGGGAGCAGTGGGCAAGACAGGAGAGGTCTGCTGTGCCATGTGGGTCAGCTCCCTGGCCAGGGATCTGTTGCAGTGGCTGAGGATAGCTTCATTGTGCTGCACTTTAACCACTTGTGCCCCCAAGAAGGCCCCATCAGTCAATTTTTGATATATATGTTACTATGTACAATTTCAACTTTCATTTGGTGACAATCTCTACCAATATGAACTGAAAAACACAGGTTTTATTTCCTAGTGCCAAGAATAACAATGACATATGTTGAATTATGTTCTCCCAAAAAATGTGCTATAGTCCTAACCCCTGGTACCTAATTTGGAAATAGAGTTGATGAAAATGTAATTAAGATATGAGATAAAATGAGGTCTTGAAAGAGTAGGGTGGCCTTTATTCCAATATGAGAGGCATCTTTATAAAATGAGAACAAACACAGGGACAGATACACAGGAAAAGAAGAATACCATCTAGAGTCACAGACACACAGAAACACATCAGGTGATGATGAAAGTAGAAACTGAAAGGTCTCCCTGGTGTCACAGGGGTTAAAAAGTCTCAGCACTATCAAGCTATCACAGCTCCTGCAGCACAAGTTCAATCCCCAGCCAGAGCTGACCCCCATGGTACAGCAGACCTCTCCTGTCTGACCTACTGCTCCTCTCAGAAGTGTGTTTCAGTAGATATACCTGTTCTACTCCTCACTCTGTCTCTGGTGGATCCTCGCATGGCCTGCAACGCTGCTCTTTATGCATAAAAAAATAAATCTTCAAAAAGATAAAAGGAAGTAGAAACTGAAGTAATACAGCCAGCCAAGGAGCATTAAGGGCTGCTGGCAACACCAGAGCTAAGAGAAAGGCGTGGACACAGACCCTCCAGAAAAAGGGTCTTCAGAAAGAGGGTGGCCATATAGACACCTTGAATTCAGACTTCTATACTTCAGAACTATTAGCCACTAAGTTTCTGTTGTTTTAATCCACCCACTTGTTTTATTACAGCAGCCTTGGAAAATCACATGTAATAAGAGAAAGAAGAAAAATCTAGGTACATGATGGAGGAAATTAACAGGATGGAAATACCACATGTTGACAAACTATGATCCATCTATAATGAGACATGCACTCCAAAAAAATGAAATTACCCTAATAATCAAGGTCACATATTTCAGTAACAATCAGGGAAGGGTCAGCCAGAAGAGACTATCCATACAAACTATTGATATGTACTAGTTTTCCCAGTTACACAAACAACAAAGATCAGCATGAATGACAGGGACATCTAGTGAACTATTACTATAATCACTAAGTCATTGCCTTAGGTTTATGTCTTGTGACAATGACTCTTGGGGTGTTATCTGTGATTAAAAACTCCCTTTTGAGGCCCTCCCTGGTGGCGCAGCGGGTTAAAGCACAGAATCTAAAGCCGCTTCTGCGTGAGTTCGATTCCCGCCTGCCCCGGAGGTGACCACATGGCGTGGCAGACCTCTCCTGACCCGCCCGCTGCTCCCCTCAGCAGTGTACTTCCTCGATCTGCCTGTTCTGTTCCCCACTCTGTCTCTGGTGAAGCCTCTCACCGCCCCTGAGCCTCTGGCCTGTTCCCCAGTTCTGTATGCACAAATAAATAAATCTTTAAAAAAAAAAAAAGTCCCTTTTGAAAAAGGAACTCTCCTGCACTGCTGGTGGGAATGCAAACTAGTACCACCACTATGGAAAACTGTTTGGAGGTTCCTCAAACTGCTTAACATGGAGCTTCCCTACGATCCAGCAATCCCACTCCTAGGTATCTACCCAAAAGACACAAAAACACTGATTGAGAAAGATACCTGCACCCTCATGTTTATTGCTGCTTTATTTACAATTGGAAAAACATGGAAGCAGCCCAAATGCCCAAAAGTAGATGACTGGATAAAAAAGATGTGGTACATATACACAATGGAATATTACTCAGCAACCAAAAAAGAGAAACACATGTCTTTTGCAGCAACTTGAATGGAGCTGGAAAAGATCATGTTTAGTGAGATAAGCCAGAAAGAGAAAGAAAAATATCAGATGGTTTCACTCATAGCAGGAGTATAATGGACCAGGCGAGAAAATAACAAGAATAATGAACAACCATATACCAGAGACATATTGTGGGGGTGGAGTGGAGAATGGGATCAAAAACGGGGGGGGGGGGTGGGGGGGGGGAGAGAAGTGCACAGGACTATGGTGATGGCACATGGGTGTCAGTGATGGGAAACCCACGGGGATTACAATTGAGATGAAAAAAAAATGTACAAAATGATGTAAAAATAAATTATTATATTATATAAAAATAATCATGAAAATAAATAAAGACTCCCTTTTGTTTATACACTCTGTGTCAACACTCTTGACAGTTTGGACATACCTCCCTTTCCAATCAAAATCAATTTGGGGCTCTTCCTGGTTGCGCAACAGGTTAAAGCCCTGCACTATGAAGCTCTCAAAAGCCACTGCAGCACGAGTTCCATCCCCAGCCAGGGAGCTGACCCACATGTCACAGCAGACCTCTCCTGTCTCACTCACTGCTCCCCTCAGCAGTGTGCGTCATCAATCTGCCTGTTCTGCTACCCACTCTGTCTCTGGTGAATTCTCTCACCCACCACACCTCTGGCCTGTACTCCAGTTCTGTAAGCATAAGTAATAAATAAATCTTTATGCACAACTATAAATGTGCTTCTGAGATTGAAGACACATCATGATAACTAAATATAAAGGCCCAAGAAAAGCAAAGATTATGAGTTATGAGCCCCAAATTAAGCCTATAGATTGACCTAAGATGACAGCAAAGAATAAAAAGATCTAAGTTATAAGATATAAGAGATGAGAGAAAAGATCATAGGAAATGAAAGATTCAACAAATTTTTGCAACAAGAAAGTAGGAGAGCTCTTTTTCCGGCTGCAACCATGGAGGGTGCGAAGAAGAAAATGGCTGCTAAGCCACAAACCTGAGAGAGAAGAAAAAGAAGATTCCCTCTGTGCCAGAAACCCTTAAGAAAAAGGGGAGGAATTTTGCAGAGCTGAAGATCAAGTGCCTGCAAAAGAAGTTTACCCAAAAGATGCTTCGAAAGGCAAGAAGGAAGGTTATCTATGAAAGGGCTAAGCATTATCACAAGGAATATAGGCAGATGTACAGAACTGAGAGTCAAGTGGTGAGAATGGCAAGAAAAACTGGGAACTTTTATGTGCCCACGGAACCCAAGATGGCATCTGTCATCAGGATCAGAGGTATCAATGGGTGAGCCCAAAGGTCTGAAAGGTGTTACAACTTCTTCGCCTTCCTCAGATCTTCAATGGCACCTTTGTTAAGTTCAACAAAGCTTCAATTATCATCTGAGGATTGTGGAACCATATATTGCATGGGGGTATACAAACCTGAAGTCAGTAAATGAATTGATCTACAAACGCTTATAAGGCAAAAATCAACAGGAAGAGAACTACCCTAACAGATAATGCATTGATTGCTCAATCACTTGGTAACTACAGCATGTCTGTACGGAAGATCTGATTCATGATATCTATACTGTTGGAAAACACTTCAAAGAGGCAAACAACTTTCTCTGGCCCTTCAAGTCATCTTCTCCATGAGGTGGAATGAAGAAGAAAATCACCCATTCTATAGAAGGTAGAGATGCTGGCAACAGGGAAGACCAGATCAGTCGGCTTATTAGAAGGATGAACTGAGGTGTCTGCCATCGATTGTTTTTGTAATCTGGTCAGTTAATAAACAGTAACTGCTTTCAAATTGAAATGAAAAAAAAAAAAAGAAAGTAGGAGAAAAACTAACAGATACCAGGAAATATAAACATGTAGAGTGAGAAACTAAAGAAGCCAGTCAGTAGAACCCCAGAAGCACTCAGAACTAGAAGAAATGAAAGGACCTCAGTATTGAAGCCACAGGTCACAACTGAGGGGACTGAATAAAATTCTGTGGGTGTTTGGGGACCCTGGTTTCCTCTCCAACCCTGCTAGACACAGTATTTAGTCCCCTTTCTCTGGCCTGCTTCCAGAATTCTCAGTCAAGAAATGGCTTCTTCTCAGATGAACCTAAAAACTAACAGAACTCCAGATTCTGACGTCTGTGCCCTACCTCCCACTGCTCCCCTCAGCAGTGTATTTCAGTAGATCTGCCTGTTCTGCTCCCCACTCAGTTTCTGGTGGATCCTCTCACCCCCCACCTAAACCTCTGACCTGTACCCCAGTTCTTATGTGCATAAATAAATCTTTCAAGAAAAAAGAAAAAACAGGATTATCCTTGAAAAGCAGCTCATGGGCCCGACCTGGTGGCAACAGGTTAAAGCACAGCATTGCAAAGCCAGCCACAGCGCTTCGACACAAGTTCAATCCCCAGCCTAGGAGCTGATCCACATAGCTCGGTAGACCTCTACTGTCTCACCCGCTGCTCCCCTCAGTAGTGTACTTTAATCAATCTGCCTGTTCTGCTCCCCACTCTTTCTCTGGTGAAGCCTTTCACAGCCCCTGCAACTCTGGCCTGTACCCCAGTACTGAATGCATAAATAAATAAATCTAAAAAAAAAAAAAAAGCAGCTCATAAACCTACTCATTCTGCTCAGACACTGGGAACTTCTAATTTCTCTTATTAGAAGACTAACTTCTCAGTTGCTGACACTTTAGTAAGAACAGACAGGGATGTGGTGCAATGGGTTAAAGCCAGCACTCTGAAACTATCCATAGTCATTGAAGCATGCGTTCAATCCCCAGCCTGGGAGGTGACCCACATGGCACAGCAGACCTCTCCAGTCCTGCCCGCTGCTCCCCTCAGCAGTGTATTTCAGTCAGTCTGCCTGTTCTACTCCCCAGTGTGTCTCTGGTGAATCCTTTCACACACACCCCCTACCCCCACACCTCTGGTCTGGACCTCAGTTCTTGTATGCATAAATAAATAAATCTTAGGAAAAAAAAAAGGGACTGGCAAAAATCACAAGACATTTGGGAAGGATCCTATAAGAAAGAGGCAAAACAAAGAAATCCCACCTGGGATGTATTTCTGCCAAATCCCTGAACCTTGAACATCATCGAGCTTCATACTGAATTAAGTATCAACTAAGGACTTCCTGGCGGTGCAAGGGGTTAAATCTCGGCAATATGAAGCTATCAGCAGTCACTGCAAAGTTCTATCCCTGGCCAGGTAGTCCACATGGTGCAGCAGACCTCTCTTGTCTCATCTGCTGTTCCTGTTAGCAGTGCTTGTTCTGCTCTCCACTCTGTCTCAGGTGAACCCTCTCACCATCCATGCCCCCTCAGGAACTCTGGGCTACACCTCAGCTCTTTTGTGCATAAATTTTTCTTGAACAAAAGAATTAAGTATAGCTTACAAAAAAAGATGGGGACAAATTAAAATGACTTGTACATCCCAAAATTGATAATGTAGTAAATTTTACAAGACAAGCAACCCAGTTCCTTCTATAAAAAAGCTAAAAGGAGAGAAAACGTGCATTAAAGGAGATTTAAGGGCCCTCCCAGATGGCACAACAGGTTAAAGCGTAGCACTACAAAGCTAGCCACAGCCGCTTCACCACTAGTTCAATTCCAGGCCAGGAAGGTGACTCACATGGTGCAGCAGACCTCCCCTGTCTTACCTGCTGCTCCCCTCAGCAGTGTACCTCATCAATAGGCCCATTCTGCTCCCCACTCTGTCTCTAGCCCTGCACCTCTGGCCTGTACCCCAGTTCTGTATGCATAAAATAATCTTTTAAAAAATACATTTAAAATGCGTATCAACTAGCCAGAAGAAAAGATGAAATGCACTCATGGAGTTTGAGGGAATTTAGTGTAGTAAAGTCAGAAAGACAAAGACAAACACGGGACATTTGCATGGTGGACAATTTTTTGAAGTAAAATACAAACACTAGTAAACATTGATAGATACTAAGGTGAGGAAGGGAGAAACAGACTTGGGGGTATAGTGGAGGAGAGAGAGGAAGCTGATGTAAAATGTAAAGAAAGGAAGTCGAGGAAAGGCCTTAAACCAATGATGAACAGGATTCCTACACCACAGATTCCTTACTCCTCTGCTGGCACAACTTGAGGTAAGCAAGTTCTACCCAGTCTTTTGTAGGCCCTTTTGAGCCTGAATCCTAAGTGGGTAACTTTCTCAGAGCTTTCTCAAATGTACCTGGCTTTGATTTCCTTCTCTGTCTCACTTCTTTTCTTCCTATGAGTGCTCCCTGGGATTATTTTCCCAATAAACTTGCACTCAAAATTTGGCTCAGAGTGTAGTTCACTATGAATCCTACAGAAGACACATACTTCAATAAATATATATGCGTCCATTTACTGACTGCTAATTACATCAAGTATATTGCTAAGAACTTTATCACAGCTAAAGTATTCATCAGCAACAGCCATTTCCATGCCACATTATTGTTATTTATAGAGAAACAGAAGCTCAGAGAATGGAAGCATCTTACTAAAGATGTTCAGAGGTATATGGAAATCTGAGATTTGAACTTGATTTAATGGACTTCAGAATTCATGCCCTTAAACCCAGGCTAATATCGTCTTTCTTCACTAATGCTACTATCTTAATGCCCTAGAAAAGAGACTGAGATAGTATCTAGAAAGTTCAGTGTAGAGTGTTGCCAATATCAACACTCACAGGAGACTGAGGAAAGCAAGGCCAGTCAGAGGATGTGCTGGACTGTGATAGTCACAGAGACATCACCCTTCCACAGGGAGTTCAGAAACTGGAATGGCCCTTCAGAGTTGTTCAGCCTTGAGGTTAAGGAGCTGGTTATTCATACCCTCCAGGATTGTTCAGTCCTTGAATGTGGGCTGCCAGTGAGAAGGGATAACCTTGTGTTACTTAACATTGACAATTACTGGCGGGCAACACAAGTCTTTTGTTGTCAACACTTCTAGCAACTGGAGGAATGGATGCCATGCTCTTGAGAGGGAGCATGTGGACGGTGTGTAAAAGTGCACGATTGTCTACTTTTTAACACTGCTTAAGTAAAATTGAAAAAAAAAAATCTCAAGCAAATACAATGTATGGATTGATTCTGAATCTTGATTTTAACAAACTAACTACAAATTAGCTGACAAAAAAGCATGAACAGGCAGCAGCAGTCCTCTGCCCACCTGTGACCATGCAGGTCACAAGCCTCCCTTCAGGGACAGCTCTTTCTGCCCACATGTCTCTGTGTAAGTGTCCTTTATTCTTCTCCCCTCTTTATAATAAGCCTGCCCCTTTAGATTTAACAACAACAACAACAAAAATCACAAACCAACCAGAGAACTTTAAACTTAAATAAAATGGGAATCTAGGATTCTAGACTTATAATAAAGAACAGGCAGGTAGGTAAATGGTGGAGAGGGCCCATCCTTACACAGACTCCCCACTGAGAAATGTGAAGGAAGTTAAAGACTTGGAAAGCCCCTATTCTGCAATTATGGAAAAAAATGTTTTCTTTCCTTTTTTATAAGGAAAAAAGTTAAAAAGTTGTCAATGTGGGGGCCTCCCTGGTAGTACAAGGGGTTAAGTCTCAGCACTATAAAGCTATGGGCAGTCACTGCAGCAGGAGTTGGATCCCAGGCCAGGGAGCTGACCCACATGGCACAGCAGACCTCTCCTGACTCACCTGCTGCTTCCCCTCAGCAGTGTATTTCAGTACATCTGCCTGTTCTGCTCCCCACTCTGTCTCTGGTGAATCTTCTCACTCCCTGCACCTCTGGTCTATACCCTAATTCTTGTATGCATAAATAAATATTTTTTAAAAAAGAAAGCAAAATCAAGAAACAAACAGGAGATCCAAAACATTGAAGAAGTGTTGGGAGGTAGGGGGTTGCTAGGAGGAGTTGACAACAGGAAATTTTAAAAAAATAAGGAAAAAGAAAATCAGAGGCTCAATCCAGGGGACCCTATAAATAGCAGGATTTCAGAAAGAAAAGTATGAGCATGTGAAGTATGAGGAAGAAACTATGATGAACTAAAAGGGAAGTTTGTCAAAACTAAAGGATGATAACCCTCAGAGACTAAGAAAGGTCAAACATCAATGCAGAACAACCACTTTCTAATATGCAAGGAGAAGAAGCTTAAGATATCCTTTTCTTGACATGGACAACTGGACACTACCAAAATTAACATTTGTGCTTTAAAGGGCACCATCAAGAAAATAAAAGGGGGGGGGAAGATAAAGGATTTTAGCTTTGCTCCACTGGGTGAGAGAAAATATGTGCAAATCTGCTAAGGGACATTTTTTTTTTCTTTAAAGATTTATGTATTTATTTATGCGTACAGAACTGGGGTACAGGCAAAGGTGCAGGGGTGGTGAGAGGATTCACCAGACACAGTAGAGAGCAGAACAGGTGGATCAATGAAGTAAACTGCTGAGGGGAGCAGCAGGCTAGACAGGAGAGGTCTGCTGCGCCATGTGCGTCAGCTCCCAGGCTGGTGATCAACTTGCACTGAAGCCCTGTGGCCTTCGTCCTAACCTGCTGCACCACCAGGGAGGGCTCGGGACTTATTTTGTACTTAATTATTACAACTCAATAATCAAAAGCCATATAACCCAATTAAAAAATGGACAAAGGATCTGAATAGACATTTCACCAAAGAAGTTAAGTGGTCAGGAAGTATAGCACAGTACAGGGGAAGGGAAGAGAAGAAGGAGTGGGAGTAGTAATGGTGGTAGGGACAGGAATAATACAATAGGAAAATATGCTCCAAAAACCAAGGAAGCAAATCAAGAAAAAAAAATATATACACATATATATACATATAAGGAATCTAGGCATCAGCAAAGCTAACAAAAGAGAAGACAGCAAAGAGAAGCAAATCTCAGAACAAATGGGAAAATAAATCTCTGGATTAGAACTAGGTACTGCAGAGACAAGGTCTCCAGGAAGAAAGAGATAAAACTCAGTTTTGAGAGAATGGAAAAATTACTAATAGGCACATGACAAAAGCTGAAGCATTCAGAAAAAAAATGTTAGTGCTTAGTGCATGGAATATTAAATAAAGGAGACAAGAAGTCACTGATTCCCAGAAAAATGATGAGAAGTACTGCAAATGAGCTGCAGTACTCTATTTGGTCCAGCAGTAAATATTTGTTCTATAACATAAGCACTGACTGTTAACAACAAATTATCACATAAGTATGTTGAGGAGATGAGGAAAGGAAACCCGTGAGCAAGGATTTGTCTCCTATGAATAACAGTCAACACAATGTGTAAAACTAACAAATGAAGAAATGTCAACTATAAGAATATTTACTTCCCATTTATAAGTAACGTCGGGAGAAACATCTAGAAGTATTAAAATCTGAAATGGGCATGGGCTATTTTCTACTTAAAACCTTTAATATTAACTTTTAAAACTATGCATGTTAACTGGAAAAATATAAATGTAAAAGTGTCTTGAAGTTTCTACAGTATTCTGCACCTTATGACAATGAGATATGAGTGATCAGACTAAAAAAAAGCCAAGAAATACCTAAATTTGTGTCTCAAGGCCCAGAATAAGTTTCAACTACTTTTTCTAGGAAGCCTTCCTTGACACCACCCATCGTCATACTTTGATGGCACTCAGATGAGTAACACACAATCTTAAATTTATAAATAGATTCAAAAGAACCTTTATGGAACGGTTATCCTGTGCTAACAATAGGACTAAGCGCTTTCCGTTAATTATCTGCTTTCTAATTGCAACCACCCCCACAGGTGGTAGCCACCTTCACCTCACAGCAGAAGCGTCACCAGTAAGTTGTAGAGCTAGGACTGGTTCTCAGGTTCCTAATTCCATCCTTTCAACAGTTACATCTACGTGGAAATTAACAAGAAATAAGAAGTCACCTGTCAAACTACAACCGAGCACCAATCTCCCACCGCGGGGGAGGAATCCCCGTGTCTGCCCAATTAACCCTAACTACTCAGCTGTGGCCCCTCCAGGCTGCACACTGTGATCCCCAGCCGCGTCACGCCCCACGGATTGACTCGACCGGCGCCTTCTAGTAACCCCTGCACTGTCTCCAGCACCGGCCCCGAAGGAGCGTACTAGTCCCCCCCACCGCCCCGCCACTCCCTGTCCTGCCCAGGAGACACGCACAGAAAGCACGCGGCAAACAACGCGCGGGCGCCGCGCGGGGCAAGGAGGGCGAGCTCCCGCCGCCGTCCAGCGCGCTCTTTCCCAGCTCCTCCACCCCCGACCACAGCCCGCAGGTAAGCAGCGTCACCTGTGCTTCCAGAGGAAGCCGAGGCCCCGGCGGGACGCTCACCCCGCCGCGTTCGGAGGGACTAGAGCGCGCAGCTGGGCTCCCGGCCCAAGAAGCGAGCCACCTGGACGCTGAGACGAGCAAGCTCCGGGACCTTGAATTTGAGGGGCTTCTGCGCTCCGGCCTCGCGCCGCAGAGCAGCCCCGGCAGGAACCCGCAGAAGCGGGTCGGCCTCCCCCGGCCCGCGCAGCCCACGCCCGCCTCCGGCTTCCCGCGCCTGAAGACGCCAGTCGAGCGCCCGCTCCGCCCCCGTCTCCACGGCGACGTGACGTGTGTGTAGGACGCCGCCGAGACCCGGGAGTCCACGCAGCCTCAGTCTGGACTGTGACACGCCCCCTCCCCGGCTTAGGAGCACCCACTAGCCGTTGTAATTGATTCGAGGTCCTTGGCAAGGGCTTGCTCTGGCGGCCCCACCGAGGCTCAGCTCTTTTTGCCCACTAGTTTCTCTGAGCTCAGCTTTCTGCTGCTGCTTTTATAAGAGCGGGAGCTGTTTCAAAGTGATTTCCAAGTTACGTTCCGTGGAGAAAACACTAGGCAGGTTCCCGTCGGGAGGCCGGCGCGGTTCACCCCAACCACGCTCCCCAGTGCGCCTCTTTGGCTCTTGGTTCTTCGGGGTATACGGGAGTGCGAGCCCTGGGCGGTAGGGTGCGCGAACGCGCATATGCGAGAGGGCTAGGGCGACATCCTGCAGTCGCGAATTTAAGTTATTTTATTTCAATCTTATAACCTTTCCTGTATAAATGCAATTTTTTGAACCGTTATCTCATTTTTTAATTTTTTAAGATTTATTTACTTACGTATACAGAAGTGGGGTACAGACCAGAGGTGCGGTGAGAAGATTCACCAGAGTCAGAGTGGGAAGCAGAACTGGACGACTGACAAGTACACTGCTGAGAGGAGTGTTGGGCGGGTCAGGAGAGGTCAGCCATGCCACGTGGGTCACCTCTGGGGCGGGGATCGAACTCTCACTGAAGCGGCTGCCGCTGGCTTGCAGTGCTGTGCCCTAGCCTATTACGCCACCAGGGAGGCCCTAAAAAATGTAATTTTTACGGCACTGTTAGTATATATACATATATACATATGTATATATATGTGTATATATATATATTTTTACTGTGTATCCATCCTGAAAATCTTTTAAAAATAGGGAGAATGGGTGAGATAGTCATGTTTTCCACCTGTGCTTTGTAAGACACCATTTGAATGTATTTGAGATTTTTAGTGGACAGAACAAAGGCTAGCATTAAGTATTTAAAAGCTTGAAAGGAAAAATAACTTCTTGGGTTTTGGGATTCGAATCACAAGTAACTGGCATTTTTGTTCTACATGTTAATTTCTGTACAATGGGTATTTAAAAGAAGTTTCACTTTAGCAGGAAAAGGGAACCAACGTTTAAAGAAGACTCTTACCTGAAACAATGTAGCCAAGTGGTTTTAAAAATAATTTGGGAATTTCAAAGTCCTAATTAACACTATTAGCTAATATTTACTTATTAGTCTTTCTTGTAAGCACTTTTATATAAACTATGCAGTTACACATTATGGCTAATGCAGGATAAGTCAATAAACATGCTTTCTAGATAGTGTATTGGTGCTTTCTTCCTGTAATGCATATTTACCACCATCACCTTTATCAATTTAAGAAACTATGAAAGGTATTTTCCATTTGAGTGATAATGAAATAATTAGCCCTGAGGTGGGGGAGGGGTGAAGGTTAGAACATGATCTAGAATAAAGAGAGCTCTCATAATTTCTAGGTTTCCAGTATTTTCATGTTTCTCTTAGTTTTGCACTGTTAATTTTCCAAATGAGTGACCTTTTCCCAAAAGAGTGAACCCTATGTCAAAATTTGAACCAAAAGGTTCAAATATTTAATAAGGGGACTAGTAATGGTGTCTTTTACACTAAGAGGTTTCCAGTACTGCTGTTTGAAAATGCACTAATTGCAAAAACAGGCATTTATAACTACAAAGATTCCTGCCAAGGAGAAATAACATTCAAAAGCTACAATGAAACACCAATTTGCAAGTATCTATCTAGATTTTGTTCTTCCTTAATAATCTTTAGTCCCAGGTAATAATTTTCTTCTTTTACAAGACCAAATTGAGAGTTTAGGAGGTTAATATGTGAATTGAGGTCAAGGTTCTAAAAGACATTAAAGAACCTGGTGTCACTAAATCCTAATTAGGATAAGCCCCAGGAATTTAGCTCCAGGTCAGGCCTCTATCATGATAGCTACAATGCACTAAGCACGTTTCAGGCATGGCTTATGGTAATTTTATTTTATTTTTAAGATTTTGTTTATTTACACATAGAAGACCTGGGGTATAGGCCAAAGGTAAGGGGGTGGGAGGTAAGAGGATTCACCAGAGAGTAGGAGCAGAACAGGTGGATCTACTAAAACACTGCTGAGGGAAGTAGTAGGGGAGACAGGTCTGCTATATCATGTGGTTAGCAACCTGGCTTGGGATGACAGTGGCTGCCCAAAGCTTCATAGTGCTGAGATTTAACCCCTTATGCCAGCAGGGAGGCCCTTTATGGTAATTTAAAAATATGCTCAGGAATTCTTTATATACTTCCCCCATAAAGGTGGAGTCTCAGTCCTCTCCCCTTGAATATAGCAAGCACTAGTGATTCTGTTTAAGGAACAGCATGTCACATGTGGCAGACATGACACTGAGCATCTTCAAGACTAGGTGAGAAAAGACAACTCAGCAACTGTCTGGCTTTGTTCTCCCTGAACATCTGCCTTTAGCATCAATACCATGTTGTGAGGAAGCTCAGGCCACAGAGAGTTTGTGTGTAAGTATTCCAGCTCACATCTCCAGTGGGCCCAGCTAACATCCACCTCAACCACCAAACATGCAAGCGACTTCAGATGACCCCAGTCCCCAGCCTTCCAGCAGCCCAGCTGTTGCTGACTGCAGAAGAGACTAGCTATTCCATCTAAATCAGGCCCAGTTGCAGATTTGGGTGCAAACTGCATGCTGGGTTAAGCCACTGAGTTTTGGGATGGTTTGTTAAATAGCAACAGAAAACCAGAAGGAAATGTTATCTTTAATTCCCCCTAACAAGCCTGAAAACTAGGCACTATTTCTTTTTGACAACAAATAGGCCCACAATGGTTAAAATACTGGTTCACATTTCACATTAAGGGGCAGAGCCAAGACAAAGAATTTCAAAGAATGGGCTCTCCACTACTCTTGTGACAAGGGGACTGGGTCATTTTCCCCAGCATTAGATGGACTCTGGGTTCACAAGGAACTGGATTTTTAAAATAAAACAAAAAACACTGTTGATTACCTACAAAGTAACTTTGTATAGGCTTAAGAAAAATAGCTGCTTTATGGAGGTTGCATAAGGCTTTCACCCACCTTATACTATTTACTCTTAACAGCTGTGAATGGGTTCTCAATCCAATTTTGCAAACGAGAAAAGCAACCATAAAGATAGCCTAATTCTGCCTCTTGCCTGCAAAAAAATTTGTAAGGAATACACACTTTAGATAACATTACAGACCAAAAAAAAAAAAAAAAAGTTTCATAGCTTTCTATTACCAACATTAAAAGGAAAATTAGCCATAAATCATTGCTAGTCTTCTATTTCACAAGCGAAGAGTGAAGCCCAAAATAAGTATTCAAAGAAATGCCAGTTTTGCTGTCCTTCAGAAAAAAAACTACAGTTCTCTATTTCTCTCACCACACCCATGTATCATTTCAAATCAACCCTGGGCGGTCCCACCCGGCAGAAACTGGGGATCGCGATAGTCCTGCAGACCAGACTCTCTAACTTCCATCAACCTCCCCGCTTTTAACCTCCCCTCACCAGCACGTTACTCTCGTGGCTCAGAGTAGGGAAGTGATATTTGTATTTCTGTGCCCTTGTAGGCCAGTCTCGGGACGATGTACGAGGCTAGACGTAGACGTTCGCCATTTCATTTTCAGCCAACCATACTCGCACTTCCCCTTCCTGTGCAGGCTCACTCAGGTTATACCATTTCAGTGAATTCGTTTGTCACCCTTAGCTCAATCGAAAGCAACCGTGTTAAACTGCATATTAACACAGCAACGCGTCATCTCTCTTATTTCTGATCAATTTATAGCGAGACCACTTTCGAAAGGAAAAAAACAAAACCTAGAAAAGCCACAGCTTTGTCCAAGATGATACCACTCATGAAAAGGTACGGAGGTTTGGCTACACGCCCCCACGTGCGCCTAACTCATTTCCACTGCCCAAGCCCCAAGGTTCTCCGCCCACGCGAAAAGCGCCCCCAAGGACGCGCCACGCCGCAGCCCCCTAACCCCCACCCGGGCCACCGACTCCCCAAACGAGCAGTCCGGCAGGGTGTCTCCCGCCCCCAGCTCCGCTGCCCCGCCCCTGCAGCGCGCGTGGGAACGCGGCGTCCTCCCCGGGCTGCCCACGACGACCGCCTGCGCGCACAGCAGTGGGCTTCCGCTGCCCACGCCGCGGCCTCCTCGGCGCCCCCGCCATCCCCTCTTCGCTCCTGCCTCCCTGTCGCTGGGCTCACGCGGGGGCCGACACCCGGGGAGCGCGCCACGCTGTTTCTCTTTTCCGCCCGGCACCGCCATGGGCACCTCACATCCGGGCGCGCAGAGGCGAAGGCGGCGCCGGGGCCCGGGTGCGTGGAGGAAGCTATTAAGGGGGAGGGGGTCGAAGAGGAGGGGCGGAGGGCTGGGCCGCTGTTACGGCGGCTGAGGAGAGACAGCCCCAGCGGGTGGGGGGGCGAGAGCGAAGGCCGCGCGGAGCAGCGCTCGGTCCGGCGCGGGCGGCGGGGAGGGGAGCGGCGGCCGAAGCTAAGGGCCGCCAAGCGGCGGAGGCACCCAGTAAGGGCTCAGCGGCGGTACCTGCGAGGTCCGGGGCGCTGTGCGCCAGGGCTCGCTGGGAGAGAAGGGGCGCGGGCG
>NW_004567130.1:10211936-10273560 GCF_000260355.1 Condylura cristata | reverse complement strand
CGGATCGCCCGGGCCGGGGGATTCGGCCTCCCCGCTCCCTCCGGCCCGCCTCCCTCCGTGAGTACCGTCCCCGCCCTTCTTTCGAAGGAGGCCGCTGGGCCGGGGCCTGCGCGAGAGGCCGGGGGTTGGGGTCGCGGCCCCGGGAAGGCGAGTTTCCGAGCTGAAGCCGGCGCTCGCCCCTCCCTTGCCACGGGCACTCCTGACATGGCCACAGGTGCGGCCGGCCTGGCGAGGGTCGCTCCGGCCCTGTCCTCAGTCCCTGGCCCTCGGATAACAAGGGGCAGCTGGCGCCGTCCATTGGCAAGTGACAGGCACTTTACCACAGCCCGACTTCCCGGATCCCCAGCCCCAAACCATTCTCCTCCTACCTGCCACCACTCAGAGAAACTTCCATACTACTGCCTGATCGGACCCCAAGGATGGAAGCGACTTACTTACCTTAGTTTATTTTTGTATTAAAACTGCTCAAAGATTGTACCCAGATCTGGGCACCTTCCACTTCTGCTTTCTTTACCCTGCTGATGCCTAGAATACTTTCTTTACTGAAGGGATAACTAATGCCAATGGTTTTATTTCAAAGTGGGTTCAGGTTTATAGCGTAATTGTTAGGTGACGGTTTGTTTCTCAAAGCTAGTTATTTTAAGAAAAACCCCAGTTTCTTGAAGAATCAAGGTTTCTGAAGATAGGTTCGTATCTATCAGTGACAGTTTAGATATCAGTTCGTATGTCTGTCTTCCAGGTGCAAAGAATTGTAGACCAAGGAGCCATGGACAAGAGAAGTGTGGGTGAAACAGAAAATGGAGATGCTTTCCTTGACCTGAAGAAGCAACCGATGTCCAAATCCCCCCATCGCTATACAAAAGTAGGTTTTGTTACTATGAAATAGTGTTTCTTTATAGGTACGAAGATTAGTAACATTGTGTAGGTATTTCATTAGTATTATCTAAAATGGTGTTCTCCTTACTATAAGTACTAAATATTAAACTAGATTTATTAAGGCAGTGCTTTAAACTTTTTTCTCTAAGTAAGTATATATTTAGCATTTAAACTCAAAGTAGCTCTCAGATAAAGGGATTATTGGTTCAGATGCCATAGGAATTTGTGGATTTTCAACACAAGTTCTGTTCCAGCTCTAACTGGTATGTTAATTGACTTAAATGCTGTAGAGTAAGAATTCCAGCTCTAGAATACCTCTTGTACATTGACATTTACTTGAAAGGTGAACAATCCAAGGAGTGTTGTTGGGTGGGTAGAGTAACCAGATTTTAATTGTTTTGTTTAAAGATTTACTTAATTATGCATACAAGAACTGGGGTACAGGCCAGAGGTGCAGGGGTGAGAGGATTCACCAGAGACAGAGTGGGGAACAGAACAGGCAGATTGACTGAAATGCACCGATGGCTGATTGCACCGATGGGACAGGAGAGGTCTGCCTCGTCATGTAGGTCACCTTTTCTGGTTGGGATAGAACTCCTGCTGCAGTGGCTGCTGATAGCTTCACAGTGCTGTGCTTTAACAAACCCTGCACAACCAGGGAGTGCCTTTAATTCTATTTTTTCCCTTTCTGTTACAAATTGAATATGGACTCACAAAAATAAGACTTTCAG
Organism: Condylura cristata; assembly: GCF_000260355.1. Lineage (NCBI taxonomy): Eukaryota > Metazoa > Chordata > Mammalia > Eulipotyphla > Talpidae > Condylura > Condylura cristata. The sequence continues at coordinate 10,271,953 of NW_004567130.1, read as the reverse complement.
TCATATTTTCCTGAGCTAAAAACCTGTGAATTTTAAACCGCTCAGCTAGATCTCATCCTTGGAGAGGAGTGGGTCCAAATCAACTGCAAGGTGGTATATTTATTGACGCTGTCACTTCAGGATCCTGTTGGCTACTGAATGTTTCTGAAGAGGTTGTCAGGATTCTGAGCTGAGAATTCATGTGAGTCCCTGAAATGTGTTGGGCTGGAGTATCTAACAGGTGCTTGGAACTGTTGGCAGGAAAGGATTATATTTTCATTGGGCTAGTGTCTGTATCCTTGCGTATGGATCAAACAAGGACCCTCGTGTGGTTATTGCCCTGGCTTTCCCGGATATTGATTGGTTGATATTTTAAAGCCAGTTTCCTTTTTTGTTTGTTTCTTAGTGCCTCCATCCACTTTTGCCTATGTAACATATCAAATGTAATGCTTATTTTTAGCATTTAAAAAAAATTGAACTGGGATGTTTTCAGGTGTAATAGGGTTCTTGATTAGTCACTGTCTTATACATTCTGTCTTAACATAGTAAATGTGAGTTGATAGAATGCATTTTCATTCAAATGAGATTTTTCTAAAGATAGACTCTCAAACCTGAGAGTGTTTGAGTAGTGTTTTATGACTTAAATTCATTACCTAGATGTTAACAGATGAATTCTGAATGAGAAAAGTTATTCAAATGAAGGGAAATTAATTCAAACTACTTTTATAAGCTTACATTATTTCAAATATCCCAGCATTTTTTGAATATAAGGAGAGGCTTTTAAGTCACTATCACGGCAATGTGCAATGTATTTTACCATCACGTGTATCCATCTTTATGCTAAGGTCTTTTTTTTTTTTTTAAGGTATTATTGGTACCCATAGGATAAAACCTATAGTAAAGATTAAGAAGCTGTATTTTGACAGTCTAGTTTTAGAATTCTATCACACTTAAGTGTGCCTTATAAAAATGGTTAATAAAATCTTTGTAATGTTAATGACAATGGAGCTTAGAGGTAATGTTCTTATCACATTTATTGGAAACAGACTTACTTTGCTTTTTATCCAAAAAGATTTAGTTAATGTCAGTTAAGGGCAGTGTTAGGGTAGTGTTTTCATATGTTTTCTCAATATTTTAGTGACTTTATGTGGACTTGAGGCAAACTAAGCCTTTCTCTTTTTAAGGACTATAATAAATGGCTCGTTTCACGTCTCAAATACTGTTGAGCCATTCTACTCCTTTACCTGCATACTAAGATCAACCTGTTGGAATAAGTTTCTGCTACTTCAGGTTCATAAGCTAGAAAGTTTAGAAGTAGTAGAGGAAAACTATTCTCAGGCATCTTTATAGGTGGTATATCTTGTGAAAATGTAAATGTAGGCTGTAAACTACAAGGTCAAAATAAATCACATTGGCCAAATGAGAGAACTTCTTGATGGATCTTTGACCCTTTCTAGTTCAGCCTTTAGTTATTTTACGGGATTACATTAATAGTGTTCGGAACTGGAGGTTGTTTTCCCCCTCACAAAGATCCAAATGTTTGACTAAGTGCTTTTAAGGGTAGCACACCAAGATTTCCCTGTGCGTTAGGAAATCCTTTAGTCCAGCTTGCTTCTCAAGCATGAACATATCTGGGAGTCACTTATGCATCCTGGTAAATTGTGAATTCTAATTGGTAGGTCAGTGGTGGGCTTAAAAATTCAGGTTTTCAGCCAGCTCCCAGGTGGTACCCCTGCTGTTCCACTAACCATCCTAAACCAAGGCTTTAGTTTTCCTTGGAGAACTTGAGATATGTGGTATTGGTTGTCAAGCAGCTCAGCTACATAGTTATGTAGGGTTCAGACAGTGTCCCATGTGCCTCTAGGGAACTCAAGATGGAGCCATATTGGGCACTTTCAATCCCAAAACCTCAGTGGTGACTAATTGGGATGGCTGTAAGTGGGTTTATTTTATGCACCTGTTGTCCTGAGGTCTTTTGCTCTCTTAATTTATAAAACCCGCCAGGTCCATTTTGCTAGGCCAGATTCCTAAGGTCAAAAGTTATGGTTTGGTAGTATTTAAATGTGCTTTTATGAAAGGAGTGGGTTATGTTGAAGGACCTTTGGAGGTAATTGAGTGGGATCTCATTACAAAGTCATGAGTTAAAAAATGGCTTAGACAGTGGTTCTCAAAGTGTGATCTCCAAATTAGCCTTTAGAAATTAAAAAAAAAAAAAATCACAGGCTCCATCTCAAAGGCATTAAATCAGGAACTCTATGGCTAAGACCCAGACATTTGCATTTAAAGATGTTTAGGGAATTCTTTCTAATTCAAGTTTGACAACCAGTGATGCTTATTACAGGAAAACTGTTAGAACTGTTCAACTTTTTCTTACCTTCATCAGAGGTTCTTGGTAAATGCTTTGGATTGTCCCACTAGTCCATGTTTATTTCTTCACGTGAGCAAACTGGTCTTTTTAGATCACAGAGTATACGTATTTTATGCTGTTCTTTTGCTTCTTGGACAGGAACTAAGACAAAAGCAGAGGACACTTAGAAATTCAGCTGATGCTGACCAGTGTTAATCATGCATGTTAAATCTACAACCCAAAAAGTAGATGTTGAATTATCTAAGTTCAGTTTCCTAAGTACTAGTTATGAATTGGCACCATTTTAATCAGTGTCTTTAGTGATGTTTAAAGGTAGTGACCTTAATTTGTGATTTGATGAGCACTTGGTCACAGTAGTACAGGCTGTTTAAGTCTTTGAGATTTTTTTTTTTTTTTAAGATTTATTTATGCACCCAGAACTGGAGTACAGGCCAGAGGCACAGGGATGGTGAGAGGATTCACCAGAGACAGAATGGGAAGCAGAACAGGCAGATTGACTGAAATATACTGCTGAGGGGGAGCAACGGACAAGTTCAAGAGCTGTCTGCCATGCCATGTGGGTCACCCCCTGACTGGAATCAAACTGGTGCTGTAGTGGCTGCGACAGCTTCATAGCGCTGTGCTTTAACCAGTTGCAACACCAGGGAGGGCCCTAAGTCTTTGTTTTAAAACCATAAAGGAAATAGACGAGCAACTGAAGTAACTGATTTGAGTAATTCTACCCTACTGATGATCAGTTCAGAGACTTGAAGTAAAACCTCTTAGAATAAAGCAACTGATTTAAATTTTAGATTGAAGTCAGTAGTCAGAAGATTCATTTTTCTTATACAAAGATCTCATTTCATGTCTTTATAGGTATAAACTAACTTGAATAATAACCTTTAACAGGTGGCATTTCAGTTACACTGCTATAAAATTCTTAAGCCAGTGTAAAAGTAGGGATGTCTGTATTTAGGAAGGCAGATTTTTGGTATGAAAAATCATTATACAATCTAATGTTTAAGCTGATAGCCAGAAAATCTAGCTCACTGGACCTTCTTCGAGTTGGTTGGTAATTCCATAAATCTGACTGCTTGTTCCAATTCTGAGTCATCTTGAAACAGTGGGATTTAAGACTTTTGCCCCTACTCATTTACAATGGGAACTTCTTGCCAGATAAGGAATTAGTTATTTATCACTGAATTCTTTAACATAGATATCTGTGGGAAGGGCCTTTGATCCAGGTAATTGTGCTGCTAGGGGAGGCTGATTTAGGGGGAATCCTATCTAAGGGAGTGGCAACTTGGCTCACGGTTCCCCAGTGGAACTACTGAGCAGGGACAGAGCTTTTAGGAAGAGGTTATGCACCCTCCCTTGTCCTCTCAAGAGAAGCAGTGGTGAAGAGGAGCCGAGAGCCCCAGTGTCAGACTTTTTAATCTTTGCGAGCTTGAGCCATATACTTAGCTTCTTTGGATCTTATTCTTTTCCTCTATAAAATGTGGTACTCAAACTCATAGGATGTTTGTGGAGAAAAATTCATGTCAAGTGCTTAGAAAAAGTGATAATGCTAAAACTGCCTATGATATAATACTGGTAGGGGAAGGTACTAAAAAATAACACCTTGATACCAACTTTAGATCAAGATGACTATAAAGTCAGAAAGTCTTTTGAAGATATAATGCAGTCACCCTAAAAATGATTTTAAGTTTACTTTTGAGTATTTATCTACCTGCATACTTAACTGTTTTACCAGTTGTATAAATACATTAAAAGACAAGGTTAATTGCACTGGTCAGATTAACAGAAAAACATGTTTTTCTGCTTTTTTCCATTACCATTTTCTTAGTTTCAAATAAATTAATAGAAGGAGGTCTTTCCATCAAATCAGTCACTTTCAGAAACTTGGGTCAATCAAGATGCTAAATCTTACCAACTCTGCAGGATCCACTTTGAATCTTGACCTATAAAAACTGTTCTAAATGATGCCCTTTTAGTAACACTCATAAATTGGGAGGACAGAATGTATCCTGTGCACCCCTCCTGTGTTTACTTATCATTGCCCTGGCTACCATCTATGGGGTGCCGTTATCTCATTGTGACTTATAAAGTTTTCTAATTCTTTCACAAAAGTTGTTGCTGTGAAATGAAATATTGTAACAGGGTGGTCCCTAGGAAAAGGGGAAGTTACAGGTTCCTGCCCCTCCTAGAAGGAGGGTGGAGCTAAGGAGAGAAGAGAAAAAGAGAAAGAATCTGGGGAAGAAGGAAGCAGGATGGAGAGCCAGAAGGAGACCTGAGAAAGCCACATGGAGCAGAGAGCATGTGAAGAAACCATGTTTGTTTCTTGGCCCTGGACTGCTTGAATGCGATGTGGGTGAGAGATCTGTGGGGAGGTTGACGATGGCAGTGTTTATCTTGATTTTGATTTTGCTCTTTTCCTCTCAAACTTGTCTGACCATTTCTGACCCTTTTCCATGGATCCCGGCCGGAAGGTGCTTTACTTTTGTGGGCGGGCTTTCAGGCCTTGCTTTGGGCCAACTCCTTTTAGGTTGACTTGTTCACAAGTGGATGGGTAACTTCAGGCGTTTGATTTAGAAATTATATTCTTTGTCTTTCATATTGTATACTCACTGTCTTAAAGTCCCTTTTCATTAAAGTCTTACATGTTTTGTGTTGATGCGGCAGATGGCAGAACTTATTTAGAGCAGGCAGGTTTGGGGGTTCACTGGTGCCCCTCTCTCCCTGCCCTGTAACAATATCAGGTCAATTCAGCAACTATATGAAAGCCTAATGGTCCAAGTCCAGTGCTAATGGGCATGTGGAGGGTGGGGACTGGAAGAGAAGGTCAGAGGCAAACCCTGCCCAAATGCTGCTCCTGGGACAATTGACTTTTTTTTTTTTTTTTTTTAAGATTTTATGCATACAGAACTGGGGTACAGGCCAGAGATGCAAAGGCAATGAGAGGACTCACCAGAAACAGAGTGGGGAGCAGAACAGGCAGATCGACAAAGTACACTGCTGAGGGGAGCAGTGGGCAGATTAGGAGAAGTCTGCCGTGCCATGTGGGTCACTTCCAGGTTGGGGATCGAACGCGCACAGAAGCTGCTGCAGCCAGCTTGCAGTGCTGCGTCCCAACCGCTGCACCACCAGGGAGGGCCCCAATTAATTGCATTTTTTAAGAAGAGACATGCAGGTGAGGTACTGGGTCACTCTACATTACTTTGACCATTAACAATGAAATAAAACTCTGGGAGTTTTTTACAGAGTATCTATGTTAATGATTTGAAAAAAATCAAGTACAGCTCACAAGAAAAGTTTCTCATTCATATCCTTGGGTGAATTTCTTCCATAATATTAGATTATCATCAGAGTATATACCTGCTTCTGCATGAATTTCAGCCAACAGAAACAATAAGAATTTATACTAATTAAATTTCCTTATAAAAGTAAGCATCTATGTTAGTGGTTACAAAATAGATTGTTTCAGGGAGGCTTAACAAAATCACACTAGATGCTGAATAAATATTTGCTGAGCAAATGTTTAAAAAAGAAAGGCTTAGTGCTAAAACTTAAGAAATTTGTTTTTACACTTACTTGGTTGTGTGAGTCTTAGGTAATTAGCAGTCTGTTCTTGCTTGATCAGGTGTTAGTAACCTGTGTGAAAAGTAAGTTCTCAGAATTAACTCTTCTGTCCAGAGGATAATTTTAGTGAATTTCTCCATGATGAGTAAGTTCCTGTGGTTGTTTAGGGTAATCTCATATTCAGTCCTGAATACTCATAGGGAGGGAGTACTGTCAGTTCAGGGTGAGTACTTTGCAAGTTGTTGTTTATATTGTTGTTTTTAGCCAGGAGGTTTTCTTTGAAAATACCTCAAAGGGTTCCTTTCCAGGAATAACTACTATTAAGAACACTTGATGAGGTGAGAAGTTCGAGAACACTTCTCTAGAGAGATTGGAGAACCATTAGGACATAGATAAGAGTCATCTGTCTTCACTGGACACTAGAAAACATTCTGGAACACAAAGTGTCTGTGGACAGTTGTGAAAAAAGAAAAGTTTGTATTGATTTAGCTCAGTCTGTCTCCCCCACACTTTGAATGAAGGGGTCATAATCTTACCCATTTGAAGACACTGTTGGGAGGTAACAGATTTAGTGCTCTAAACTCAGTGAGGATCTTTCTCATTTTCCCTAAACTCCAGATGGAATGTAGGGCCACGTTTTGAAAAACATCAGTTTAAAACACAACCTCTTTTTTTTTTTTTTTAATTATTACAAAAGTTTGTTTTTACATCATTTTGCACATTTTTTTCCATCTCGATTGTAATCCCCGCAGGTTTCCCATCACCAAATCACCCGTGTGCCACCACCATAGTCCCGTGCATTTCCCTCTCTCCCCTCCACCCCCTCCTGTTTTTGATCCCATTCCCCACTCCACCCCCACAGAATGTCTCTGGTATATGGTTGTTCATTATTTTTGTTATTTTCTCGCCTGCTCCATTATACTCCTGCTATGAGTGAAACCATCCGGTATTTTTCTTTCTCTTTCTGGCTTATCTCACTAGGCATGATCTTTTCCAGCTCCATCCAAGTTGCTGCAAAAGACATGTGTTTCTCTTTTTTGGTTGCTGAGTAATATTCCATTGTATATATGTACCACATCTTTTTAATCCAGTCATCTACTTTTGGGCATTTGGACTGCTTCCATGTTTTTCCAATTGTAAATAAAGCAGCAATAAACATGGGGGTACAAGTATCTTTTTCAATCAGTGTTTTTGTGTCTTTTGGGTAGATACCTAGGAGTGGGATTGCTGGGTCATAGGGAAGCTCCATGTTTAGCAGTTTGAGGAACCTCCAAACAGTTTTCCATAGTGGTGGTACTAGTTTGCATTCCCACCAGCAGTGCAGGAGAGTTCCTTTTTCTCCACATCCTTGCCAACATTTGTTGTAAAACACAACCTCTTAACCTCTTTAATTCCACTGGAGATCTTTTGAAGGTATGCACAAATCTTTTGTATGGCTTCAGGGGATCTTGTAGTCCTTCAGGCCTTGAAATTGGTTTAAGGAGCCTGCTGTCAGCCACAGTATGTATTAGTTTTGTCTAGATGTTTAGTTTTCACACAGCTTTTGCAACCCAGGAATTGTTTTGTTTGCCCTGTTTTCAGCCTGTTAAAGACAAAAATGGCTCTTCATATTCTAGTAAGGCTTTTAGATATTGCACCCTGAAACACTGGTGCTGCTGCCTTGGCTAATGAAATTGTTCATTGCTCTAACTTGTACTATAGGCCTCTCAGATTTATACAACCTTTTGAGCATTTATTCACTTCTAGAATATACTAAGGACATAAAGTCAACAGAGAAAACTGGACGGTAAAGTTAAAATCTTTGTACCAACCTGGCTCTTTTGTATCTGAGAGTAGTTGGCAATCATCCTTCTATAGATTAGACCAAGAAGTCTGTAAGAAGCGAAATTAAGCAAAACATTAGCCTTTGGTAACCAAACCTATAGTTTACTTTTTAAAATGTTTTAAATAATTCCTAAATTCACTCCTCCTAAAGTGTTGTATCTAGTGGTTTTTAGAAAATTCACCAAGTTGTTCACCTAGCTACTATTAAATTCTGGACTATTTTCATCACCCCAAAAAGAAACCCAGCATCTATTCGCACTGACTCCCCATTATTCCCTTCCTGCAACACCAGTAACTATTCTGCTTTCTGTCTCTATGGATTCACTTATCTGAACATTACATATAATGATCATGTGTAATGTGTGCTTGGCTTTTCACTTAATAGTGTTTTCAAGGTTCATATTGTAGCATCTACCAGTATTTTATTCTTGCTTATGGTCAAATAATGTTCCATTGTCTTGGTTTGTTACATTTTGTTTATCCATTTATCAATTGATGGACAGATGGATTGTTTTCGACTTTTTGGCTGTTGTAACATTCATTTAAAAGTTTTTGTGTGGACATAATTTTTCAATTCTCTTTGTATATACTTAGGAGTGGAATGATAATGATAATTAGGAGTCAGTTATATGATAACTTGTTTAATTTTTTTAGGAATTTTCACAGCAGCTGTACCATCCCACCAGCAATGTTTGAGGATTCCAATTTCTCCACATCCTTGCCAATACTTGTTATCCACCCCCTTTTTCATATAGACAATCTAGAAGTGTGGAATAGTGTCTGTGATTTTGACTTGAATTTCCCTGATTGATGATAATGAATGTCTTTCTTGTGCTTGTCCATTTGTCTGTCTTTGGAGAAAAATCTGGTGAAATCTGTTGCCTGTTTTTAAGTTGTAAGAGTTGGCGCTGTGCTCTAGATACTAAACCCTTATCAAATACAGTATTCTGTGATTGTTTTCCTATTCTGTGAGTTGTCTTTACATTTCTTAACAATGTATTTAAAGCACAAAACCTTCTAAAGTTGATGAAGTCCATTTTTTTTCTTTGGTTGTTTATGCATCATGACTTGGCTAAGGCAGATTAAGCCAATGTCATGGAGATTTATGTCTTCTAAGAATTTTATAGTTTTTGGTCCTATATTTAGGCCCTTGATACATTTTGAGTTAATTATATATTCAGTATTGACTTAGGAAATAGAATTAATATAAATGTGTATAAATATATAATAGTTACTATAATAAATAATAGATAATAAAATTAATAATATAGTGATAAACTTTTTAAGATTGATTTATTTATGCACATAAGAACTGGGATACAGGCCAGAGATGCGGGGGGCAGGTGATGAGAGGATTCATCTGTGACAGAGAAGGGTGCAGAACAGGCAGCTGTACTGAAATACATTGCTGAGGGGAGCAGTGGGGTGTGGGGGGAATGTCAGGAGAGGTCTGCTATACTATGGGTCACCTCCCTGCTGGGGATCAACTCAGGCTGCAGTGGCAGCAGATAGCTTCATAGTGCTGTGCTTTAACCCCTTGGACCACCAGGAAGGGCCCGAGATAAATACATTTTTTAGATCAGGTTTACATAAAGACTAACATTCTTAAAAGTCACCCCCTGTTTTTCCTATTACTAACATTTTACATTGGTATATTTTGTTACAATTAACAACATTGATATATTGTTGCTGGCAGAGGCTTATATTTATTCATGTCTCCTTAGTTTTAAATGAATGTCCTTTTCTGTGAGAGGAGTCCATATAAAATACCATTATCACATTTAGTTATCTCTCCTTATTTCCCCTTTTGTAAGGTTGTTACCTTTGTAAAATATTTGTAAAAATATTTTTAAATATTTTTTGTTTTCCCACAAATAGTATATTAAGTCTTTCTACAAGTTTTGTGGCTATGTTAGAATATCAGTTTTTCAGACTGTTTCTTAAATAGGTAAAATCATTAGTAGTCACAAAGAACAATTGGGTTCCCTCTTTTGGGATTAAAATTTCAAACAAAGCCACATTGTTTAGAAACTTACGTATATTGAGAATATAAATATTTAAGTATAAAGTGTATTTAATATTATACTAGGATTCTTAGTTTGAAATTTCAATTTGAAGAGGGGTAGAGTAAGAAAATATATAATAAACTTTGGGTTATTTCTAATAGCAGGAAATTACTTTGCAATTTTTTTTTCTGTGTTAGTACTTCATATATTGAAAAGTTCTTCCTGTTTCTACTAGAAAAAAAAATTTAAGGTTTATTTATGCATATAGAACTGGGGTACAGGCCAACTGCAGGGGTAGTGAGAGGATTCCCCATAGACAGAGTAGGGAACAGAACAGGCTGATCATCAAAGGGGACTGAGGGGAGCAGTGGGCCAGTCAGGGGCTAGGGATAGAATTCGCACTGAGGCAGCTGCAGCTAGCTTGCAGTGCTTAGCTCTATCCAGCTGCACCACCAGGGAGGGCTCTCTGCTAGAAAATGTTTTGAGCCCTCCTATCTTTAGTTCAAAGTCAGTCTAACTACTGTTGGTCCATCCTACTTCTAATCCCCAGTTTGTATTACTTCTATAGCTTTAATACTATGTTTGCCCTGCAGATTTCACTGGACTGAAGTCTGTACTGGCAATTTTGGGGGCATTTGTCAGTACTTTGACAGATTTTTGAACACAGTAGCTATTTTCTTAATTGAATTGTGCTTTCCTCAGACTTGGAATTTTCTAGGTACCTATCCTGTTAATAGGACATAATTCCTAAATAAATACAAATATTGATTAATATTCTGTTATGTAATTTCATCTGGTCCTAGGACATTATGCTATGGTGGAGAAAAAAATATTTAGATGCTTCGGGTCTCTGAGGACAGTGAGTGAATTCATGGCCTGCTTATTCATGCACAAGCTTCCTATAAATTTAAAGGAAATCTATCCCTCCATATTTACACCAAGTGTGGGAAGCAGTGATCAGAGAAGCAGCAAGCAGTCTATTGTGAGGCCCATGGTAGGAGCATTGCAAAGGTCAGAACACGATATAAGCTTTTTTTGCAAGATAGTGGAGACATTTTGCTGGCACTCAGTTTACAGCTTGCCACTTCTAGAAATTGCCTTTTTTATTTTGTAACGGAAATATTTAAATATATGTACAAGAGGAGGCAGTGGATTTTTTATTTATGTGTATGTTAGCAGATGTGATATGGTACACCTATGCACACATGAATGTATGTATTTCCTAGTTTGCTAGAAGAACCTGGAAGCAAATGAGGATACCTATTTCCCAGATCTTTGTTTCTTACACCATTCATGTTAAGGAACTAGAATTTCTCAGAGAAATGTTAGGCCTCAGGATTAGGACAGAATAGGTAAAAGATAAGCCAAAAAAAAAAAAAGCAAGTTCTTTAAAAAAAAAAAAATGAGTTCTGTCAAAATGAGTCACCTTAAGGGGGTTCCCATTGACAAAATCTTAGAGAATTTGAGCACCAAAATATTTAAGGACATTAGTGAACTATACAGCTCATTGAAAAAACTAGAAATCTGTATGCTTATGCTAGTAATAAATATGGAGATAAACAGGGGGGGATGAGAGGTTTTATGTTTGCAGTAGAATGCCAAGTGCTAACCGTTAAATATGGAGCAAACCCTAGAATTGGAAAATCAAGATTGATTTGGGCAGAAATCATTAAAAGGTGGTAATTTTAGGAAGATCAGAATATTTGGATAATTTTAAAGTCTCTCCCCACAGATGGCATACTAATTTAAAGTGGGGAAGTAGTAACTAAATAGGAGAGAAACTGGAGAACATCTTGACGAAGTGGTCACAGCTAATACCACTACTGGGGGACAGATGCATATCATGAGTATCCAGAGGTGACAATTTGAAAAAGGTACAGTACCTCTTAAGTTAATATTCTGCTCCAGGGATGCACAGGCTCAATCATGAGGAAATAGCCAACAAACCCAAAATCAATAATGTTCTCTTTAAAAAAAAAAAAAAAGTTTTATTCTTTAGGAATGTCATTGACATAAAAGATGAAAGTTGGGGAAATTTACAGTTTAGAGACCAAGGAGACATTGCCATAGCAATCAATATCTGATTCTAGACTGGATCCATGTTGAAGGTAACAAAAAGGCGACATGCTTGATCAGTTGACAGAACTGTGTTTTGGAGGGATTGATTAGGTAGAAGTTCTTGATAACTGCTTGTATAAATCTCATAGCCCTTCAGAGGCGCTCAATAGAAACTACTCCAAAGAAGACATACAGATCAACTATTACAGAAATGCAAATTAAAATAATGAGCTATTCCTTCACAAATTTGACAGTGGCTGTTATCAAAAGGACAAGTATTGGTGAGATAACGAAACCCTCGATACTGTAGGTAAAAATAAATTGGTGTAGCTGTTATGAAAAACAATATGAAGATTACTCAAAAAAATTAATGGAGATGCCATATGATTCAGCTAGCGTATTTCTGGGTATTTATCCAAAGACCATGAAAACTAAAGAGATAGATGCATCCCCATGTTCAGTGCAGCATTTTTCACAGTAGCTAGCATGTGGAATATATATGCACAGTGGAATACTATGTAGCTGTAAATGAAGAAATCCTGACATTTGCAATAACATGGATGGCCTATAGGTGAAACAGGTCTATGCTAAGTGAAATAAGTCAGAGAAGAGAGGAACAAATGCCATATTATTTCACTCATGTGGTAGACAAAGAAAACAAGTAAGGAAAAAACAAACTCTGAAACCATAAGAACAACAGTGATTGCCAGAAGTGAAGGGGTGGGGAGTGAGGGGGAGCTAGATTAAAGGGGTTGTATGGTGATGTAGAAAGTAGCCTTGGTAGCAAGCTTAATGGAACATGTACAGATGTTGACTTACAAGACTGTACATCTGAAACCTATATAATGTTATAAATCATTGTTATTTAAACAGCCAAAGGTCTGGTAGCCCTTCTTAACAAGGTTGTGCAAAAGGTAGTGTGGCCTAAGGTATCCATTATATTTCATTGATTGAGTGATACTGACCAAGTACCAATCCTGAGGTGAATGGGAAAATAGTCATTCAACTCGCTTGCTTCTCTCTATAGCCTCTCAGGTAAGAGGCTATAAAAGAATATCTTTATAGTCTAAGATCAGAAATATTTAGGGATAAAAGACCATGAGTTGTATAATTTACTTTTAAATGGTTCAGGAAAAAGAGAATGATATATAGCATTCAAACACCAAAGCTAATGAAGTGAATGTTAACTACAGGCAATTCAAGGTAAATGGTATATGGGTACCTTTAGTATTTTTCTTGCAGTTTTACTATCCATTTAAAAAAAAAAAAAAACTGTCCCCCTTATAAATTAGCATCTTAAACATTTAAGAGTAGTGAGATAGGCTAGAGTTTAATGTAAGTGTCCATGCCTAAATGAGCACTCAGTACAGTAGAATGTTATTGGACAGTGGTTTATGAGAGTGCATTTTAGCAAGAAGTAGATTACTATTAAGTTATTTGCTAAATCTGTTTGAGCTTCTTGTAAAAGCTTTGATTTGACTCCAATTTCTGGAATAAGTAAAGTTATAAATAAGAACTGTGTGAAATGCTTAAGGTAGACGCTCAATTACTGAGAACAAAAAAAATTTAAAGAGTGTGGTTTGAAAAATGCTATTAAGAAATCACCATTTGATTTGTCTTTCTAGGAGGAACTTTTGGATATAAAAGAACGCCCTCATTCCAAACAGAGGCCTTCATGCCTCTCTGAAAAATATGACAGGTATTGGGGAAGAGGGTTGGGAAGGGATGTCTCTAGTCAACCTTTTGTTATATCAAACTTGGTAAATTAAGACTAGTATCGGTCTGGAAATTTTTGGTGAAATTACGAGTAGGGAGATTTCAGAGATAATGATATTGGGCTTCTGCATAAATATGGTGCGTACAAGCTATGAGCATCACTAAAAAGCATCTCAGTACACTGTCTTCATCAGTTTCATTATTAATTATTGTTAAAACCTTTAATTCAGAGATTTGCACTGTAAGGGACTAAGGACAGCTAAACTAATTCAGCTGAGCCTTTCAATTAACTGATAAAACGAAAACTAGAAAACGACTTGGTTATAGTACATAATCAGAAAGGACAAGATTTGAACCCAGGAATCCCCACCAGATTCTTGCCTACCTTTGCTTTTTTAAACTTTGTTTTGAGGGTCCTGCTTTAAGGACCTGCACCCAGTAAGCTGATCCAGAGACACTAAGCCTTTTAATTGTGCCCTTCACCCCAAACAAAAGAACCATTCAGATTGGCCTTTTTCTATCTTGGGCTCTTTCATAAGAGGTAAAAGACTTCAATTTGAGAAGATTATAGCTTAAAATGATCTGAAAATTCTCCTTTAGTGACCCTATGTTGAACTTAAGATTTTAAAGTCATTGATATTTTTAAAATATCAAGGTAGACAGTAAATACTTGCCTAAATAAATAATACATTTATTTTGTTTAATTTCCTAGTTGAAAACATGTAGTAAATAGCATGTGTCAGGTGCTATCAAATATTCTCTTCTGGAGTGTTAGTCTGGGAAGTAGTCAAACACACGTAAGAGTATCATTATCACCAAAATAGGCTCAAAAGGATAATTACAGAATATAGTGGTAGCGTGATCTCATGGGGAAATTCTTTTTGCAGAATACTAAAGGTTTACTTCAGTAGCTTGTCCAGGATGTCCTCTGAGGTGGAAAATAGTGAGAATTTGGTCATAAATCACTGGGCTCCCAAATTTTCTGTTGTGCACACTGAACCATTTGCCACTCAATAGGTAGTAATACATTGACACATTTAGGTTTTTAAGAACTATCCTACTGGGGAAAACTGAGACTATGTATAGAAATTTTGAAAAAATACCAAGGATTCCAGGACCTACTTCTGGTGAGAGGATAAAGAGGGTTTTTTTTGTTTGTTTGTTGACTTTTCCTTCCTGGTACTAATCTGAGTAGTCAATATTTATGAAACATCTCCTTTGTGTGGGACAGGCATAATTATTGTGATTCACTTGCATCCCAAAACTTGTGGCCTGATATTTCATTGGTGCACAGACCATTGGTTTTCAAGTGACTATTGGTGTTATGTGAACAATAAAGTATGACTAAATGGTTGTCTTTTGCTGTCATTTTAAAAGATATAAACATTCTGATGGCAGCCATACTGTTCTCTGTTGGAAAGGTGTTTTCATAACTTATTACCTGAAGAGGTTTAGAAATTGGACTACATATTTATTTCATGTTGCAAATGCTGTTGGTATCCTTTAACTTACAGTGATGGTGTCTGGGACCCTGAGAAGTGGCATGCCTCTCTCTACCCAGCTTCAGGGCGGAGCTCACCAGTGGAAAGTCTGAAGAAAGAATTGGATACAGACCGTCCTTCCCTGGTGCGCAAGATTGTAGGTGAGTATACAAGTTAATCAGAAGTGGAAGTAGTGATAATGGAGATGACATACTTTGTTAAGGCTTCATTTTTAGCTATGAGAGTTTTATGTAATGGGGGAAAATGTCATTATCAGGAAGCTGATTTAAAAATGGATTTTCCTGATTAGCAGAGTAAAATCATAATCTTCTAGTGGCAAGTAGATTAATTAGGCTACCAGCTACCTGCTTTAAAGTTTATCAGTTTAAAGTACTGATATCTTTCACTGATAAGGACAATTGAGTTAGATGTGGTTAACCTTTGTTGGAAATCTGGATATGCTTAGTCTCATTTATAAGACTAGTCCTCTGAAACAAATCAGTTTAGTAATTTTTACTTTACAGTGATTTATGATCTGAATATAGAATTGTATAGATTTGAAACAATAATAAAGTTTGATCTTTCACATCTTAACCTCTTAACTAGAAAAGATATATTTAAGAACACAATCAAGACGTGGTAATATAAAAAGCCAGTCAAGAAACTTGTTGCAAGAGAATCTCTTTTATAGAGGAGGACCAATCATAAAACAAATTTGGAATTGAGCAAAGAAGATAGGAGTGACTCTAATTAGACTGTACAGAAAGGTCATAGTCCAATCAGTATATTTAGTAATGTCCCTTGAACAGTTTATTCTAACAGAATCATTAAAGATGTGCACAGAGACTTGAAATGATGAAAATTTAGAAATAGCCTAAACACTAGAGAAATGAGTTGAGTAAACTTGGTACATCCGTATGTTAGGAATATTACAGTGTAGATGTGATTATCAGTCAAAGAAAACTGTATTATATCTTGTAGGAAATCTTCCTAGTGAGATGATTCTAGGAGGTTTTTCTCACTTAGACTTATCTTTGGTTTTCTGGTCTTTTTTATGAAGAGATTTTTTTCTGGTGGCATGTTTCTTTTTTAAAAATCTTTGAGCTAAAAAAAGAAAAAAATAAAATAAAAAATAAATAAAAATCTTTGAGCTATATGACTCTAAATATCATGTTACCACATAATGGGGAGAAAGATGTCCTTTTTTGTTGTTCTCCTGCATCTTTTCTTTTGGCATAGAATAAAAATGAAAAAGACATGCTTTCTGGTATCCCTTTGCCAAGACTATGGCAGTATTAACACTGCCTCAACTCTCAGGATACAAGCTTACATACAGGATATGACAGTGTGGGGAAAGGAGGTAGGCTTCTGGCTTCTAACACTAGCTGTATGTCATTGGGCATGTTTCTTAACATCTCTGAACATCAGTTTCCTTATCAGAAAATAAAAGTGATAGTATCCAAAAAAGAAAACTTTGAGCTATTAACTGTATAGAATAGACTGCTGATAAAAGTGTATCACTTGATGTTTTGATATTTTTGCATGCTTTTGAAACCAGTACCACTCTCAAAGTAG
Organism: Condylura cristata; assembly: GCF_000260355.1. NCBI lineage: Eukaryota > Metazoa > Chordata > Mammalia > Eulipotyphla > Talpidae > Condylura > Condylura cristata. The sequence goes on along the minus strand of NW_004567130.1, from coordinate 10,255,388 downwards.
TAAGTACTTCCAACCTCCCCAAAGTTCTCTAGTTACTCCTATTTTTATTTTTTTTTTAAAGATTTATTTATTTAAGTATACAAGAACTGGGGTACACGCCAGAGCTGTGGGGGTAAGAGGATTCACCAGAAAGAGTGGGGAGCAGAATGGGCAGATCGAGTGATTCACTGCTGAGGGGAGCAGCGGGTAGGTCAGGAGAGGTCTGCTGCCCCATGGGTCACCTCCCCTGCTGGGAATTGAACTGGCTTTGCATGCGGACAGCTTCATAATGCTGCGCTTTAGTCTGTTGCATCACCAGGGAGGGCCCAAGTCCCTCCCTTGATATCCTCCTCACACTTTACTATAGACAAGCACCGGTTGCTTTCTGTCACATTTCCCAGAATTTTATATAAGTAGAATTATATAGTATGTGCTCTTGGAGTAGCTTCTTTCATTCAAAGCAGTTGTTTTAAGATTCATCCATATTGTTGGCTTATTATAGTTTATTCCTTTTTTTAAAAAGATTTATTTATTTGTACATACAGAACTGGGGTACAGGCCAGAGGCTCAGGGGTGGCGAGAGACTGCACCAGAGACAGAGTGGGGAGCAGAACAGGCAGATCGACGAAGTACACTGCTGAGGGGAGCAGCGGGCGGGTCAGGAGAGGTCTGCCATGCCATGTGGTCACCTCCGGGGCAGGCGGGAATCGAACTCATGTGGAAGTGGCTTTAGCTTCTCAGTGCAATGCTTTAACCCACTGCGCCACCAGGGAGGGCCAATTTATTCCTTTTTATTGCCTAGTAATAATCCATTGTGTAAATTTGCCACATTTATCTATTGATGAACAATTTGGGTTGTTTCTAGTTTTTATTATTAATTAAAGCTACCATGAATGTTAACGTACAAATCTCTATAGGAACATATGCTTTTTCTCTTTGGTAAGTATCTGATTATAATGATTAGGTCCTATAGTAGGAATATGTTTAACATTTTAAGAAACTGTCAACCTGATTTCCAAAGTGGTTATACCATTTTACATTTCCACCAGCAGTGTGTGAGAATTCTCCTTGCTTCATATCCTCGCCAGCACTTGGAATGGTCAGTTTTTGTTTTTGTTTTTGTTTTTTTAGCCATTCTAATAGGTGTGTAGTGGTATCATACACATATGGTTTAATTTGCATTTCCCTAATGACTAATGATGTTGAGTATCCTTTCATTTGCTTATTTGCCATCCTTAAATCTTCTTTGGTGAAGTGTCTGTTCAAACCATTTGTTCTGTGTTTTTAATTGGATTGTTTTTGTTAAGTTTTAAAGTTATTATGTACTAGATACAGATTCTTTATCAAATATATGCTTTGAAGTACTTTCTCTCCAGCTGAAGCTTATTTTTGCATTTTCTGAACAGTATCTTTAAAAGACCTGAAGTTTTAAATTTTGACTGTGAAGCCAAATTTATCATTTTACTTCAAATGGTTTATGCTTTTGGTTTTGTGCATATGAAAACTTGCTTAGCCCAGCATCACAAAGATTTCCTCCTATATTTTTCTTCTACAAGTTTGTGGTTTTAGGTTTTATGTTACATTTTACATCAATAATGTATTCTGAGTTAATTTTTGTATAATGTACTAGGCATGGATTCAAGTTTGTGGGTTGCTTTTTTCATATGGATATCCAGTTGTTCAATACCATTTGTTGAAGAGACACTTTAACTTTTTAAATAGTTATTTTTTCAAATGCTGACACCTACTATAGCTTCTTAATTGACAAAACATTTGCTAATAATTACATAGATAACGACTTAGTCAAAATAAGGGATTGTGGAGACTAATCATGGAAAATAATTTATTATGAAGTACATTTAGTGTCCCAAAGAGAAAAAAGGCTCTGTCTTACTTAAATATGTAATACACATTTTACTCTGTATCTGTTTTAGTGATGACTCTTTCCAATACCACCAGTCATGGACATAAGGGAAAATGCCCTTGTTGGTTTAATTTTTCTCTTTTTGGCATCTTTCCAGATCCACGAGAGCGTGTGAAAGAAGATGACTTAGATGTTGTTCTCAGCCCACAGAGACGGAGCTTTGGAGGGGGCTGCCACGTGACAGCTGCTGTTAGCTCCCGGCGCTCAGGAAGCCCATTGGAGAAAGACAGTGATGGACTTCGCCTCCTTGGTGGAAGAAGGATTGGCAGTGGAAGGATAATCTCTGCTCGGACCTTTGAGAAGGATCATCGGCTTAGTGATAAGGACCTTCGGGACTTAAGGGACAGAGACCGAGAGAGGGACTACAAGGACAAGCGTTTCAGGGTTTGTCTTTTAGGCCGTTTGCTGCTTCATGTGCTTGGGAATGCAACATTCACTTTGTACCAGATTAATTTTGAAATGTGATAAACCTAACCCTTTCTTTTTTAAATCAGTTAGGGAAATACTGAGATGGTTGGGGGCTAGATAGAAGTTCAAGTCTCACTTGGTATCTTCATTCCACTATTGAGCATTATTTAATTTGTCAAGACCTTGACAGAGGTAGAAATGCCATAACTAGAATCTTACTTTCATTCTTATGTAATTCCAGAGGGAGTTTGGGGATAGTAAGCGTGTCTTTGGTGAACGTAGAAGAAATGATTCCTATACAGAAGAAGAACCAGAATGGTTCTCAGCAGGACCCACAAGTCAGTCTGAAACCATTGAGCTAACTGGCTTTGATGATAAGATACTGGAAGAAGATCATAAGGGGAGAAAGAGAACAAGGCGACGGACCGCTTCTGTGAAGGAAGGTCAGTGAAAACTGTGAGAGGGAAATTTAATTGTTCTTAAGTGAGATGTGCTTATCATTGTCTTAATTGTACACTTAGGAATGGAAGCCACTGTTTAGGAAATAGCAGGTTTTTATTTTTGCAGCCTGATTCTATAACTGCTTCCTAAGTCTCATTTCAGTAGGTGTAGATTATACTACCTCTTAACTTGATCTGCCTGCGGTGCTAAACAGAAAAATCTCACATTACCTTGTAAGAGTATTATGTACATGAAAGGGTTCTCTAGAGACAGGAATGTGATAGGAATAAGGAGGGGTCATTTTATGTCTATCTTGTAGATTAGCAAATGAACACAGATGGGACTTAAGTGACTTCTCTGTGGACATTGAGGAAGTAAGTTAATAAAGTTAAGAATTGACAGGATGCTTTTGAACTTCAGAGCCCACTTTCTTTACCTTGGTATTAGATCTTCTTCTGGCACTTGTGAGTTGGCTTCCCAAACTTTCTCAGCTGTGTGATAAAGGTTGTAATCTGCTTTGCTAAACAGAAAAGGCCACAGCTAAGAGGAGCCTGGTGGAAGAGTGGAGGGGGGCTTAATTAGGACAATGGCCTGGCCTGAGATGGGCAGCCCTTAGCTGATGGTCTTGAAAGAGGCAATGCAGGCTCTGGTGAAGAGTCCATGTGGGCTAGCCTGGGTTTGAGTGCTGGGACTGTTGCTTAGAAAAAGGGTAGTGTCTGATAAAATTCTTAATAGGTAGGCCCATTTCTTTTTAAGGGGAAGATAGTCCATACTTCCTGACTTTAATTGTTACTTTTAACATGGACTATCAAATGTACATGTAAGAGCTCAGCTTTTCATGCACCCTTACTCAGTAAATTTTAGTTTCTTCTGGCCTTTAGGTTTAATTGAAAAAAACAAAACAAAACTTGACACATACTGCAGTACAAAAGGGGGGAGCTATCTTAGTACTGAATCTGTGCCACCTTAAAATTACAAGGTTACGATATTTGAGCAGAAATAAGCTAATGGAATTTATTTAGATGAAAGGAAGAAATCACATTACTTGTCTTTTTTGGTGCCATCTTTAAGATACAGTAGACATTTCCATTATTTTTGTGCTGTTACGCATTCTTCACTAGGTTGATACAGGAAATTAAGGGTTAGTTGGGAGACAGCTGTTAAATTGTAAGATATGCCCTTGTCTCATTCACTAAACTAAAGCAGCACCAGGTCTTTTCACCTAATGAAAAAGGTCAGGCTTCTGGTAAGAACAGCATGTCTTGGGTTTTGTTGGCTTTTGACTTTTACAAAGTTTATTTAACAAAGTTCAACAAAAAAATGTATATGACCCATTTTTTACATTATAGTGAAAAAGATGCTATGGAGAAGGGTGTGTGCGGAGGCAGTTCTTTTCTCTGGTAAACACAGCCCCAAGGCTTCTACATGACGAGTCTTTTCTTTGTATTACCGCCATTCTAGTATTGGTATGTTGCCTACTGATTGTCATCTCCACACATTCATCTATCACAAGAGTCAGATGAGTCAAGTGCCCACAATTCTTGGACATGGCTGCCACCATTTAATTTCAATGATAACTTTTGTCCATACTTTTTTTTTTCAACTCAGGGAGGGCGAGGTTTGCTCCCGGTGACTAGTTGGCAAGCTCAAAGATGTCTCCAGATTAAATTCGTGGCCTCTTTTCCTACATGTTTGTTTTAACTGAGATGAAATTTGAACTGCAACCATTTCTGTACAAATAAGGGGATACAAAAGGAGCAAGGTATTTACTGGTGGCACTTCCTCACCTTAAAGATAACAAGAGAGAGTGGCCCTCCCTGGTGGCGCAGCGGGTTAAAGCACAGCACTGAGAATCTAAAGCCGCTTCCGCATGAGTTCGATTCCTGCCTGCCCCGGAGGTGACCACATGGCGTGGCAGACCTCTCCTGACCCGCCCGCTGCTCCCCTCAGCAGTGTACTTCCTCGATTTGCCTGTTCTGTTCCCTACTCTGTCTCTGGTGAAGCCTCTCGCCGCCCCTGAGCCTCTGGCCTGTACCCCAGTTCTGTATGCACAAATAAATAAATCTTTAAAAAAAAAAATTAAAAAAAGATAAGAGAGAGACAGACCTGGAAAGAGGGAAAAACCTGAGATTCTGTAACACAGGTTTCATGGCAGAGCCTTAAGTAGAATGGAGGTCCTGACTCATTTACCCCATTAATTAATTGCAAACAGTCCCTAGCCTGTGCTCACTGCTCTTTTTAAGATAAACGGGTATTCTGTGGTTTCATCATGGCTGCAAGAATGAAAGGGAGCGGAGAGGTGAGAAGTGCCCTTTAATCCATTTTCTGTGTCTAATGTTCCAACTTTCATGAACATAGCCAGCTCTCTGCAGGCACAGTGGTGCTAGGAGTGCAATAGTGAGTAAGATAAGCTTGGCCCTTGCCTGCCTGATTTGAAAGATGTCTTGGGCTTGCCCTGTTCTACACAGGGCTCAGTGTTGGGAGATGTATGTATGTGAGGAATTAAACAATTTGAGTATGTATTATACATATAACCAGGAGAAAATACTGTAGCGGGAAATGGTTAAAAACCTCAATTGATTAGAAAAATATCCTCTAGTGAAAGTATGTGCTTATTTTGAATATCATAAAAAAAAAACTAGCTTAGTTTTCTTTCCTGGGTCCCTGACTTTTAAATCTAGCACAATAAACGGCCAGTTGTGTGTGTTTTCTCATGTATATTTCTACCCACTTGTAACCCCTTTCAGTTGTCAGTCCCACTCTGCTTTCCAGAATGCTTAAAGCTGGTATAAAATTGCATTCAGGTCACTTATTGCTACTTGTAAAAGCCATTCATCTGTTAAAGAGACATCCCCATCTCAACACAAAAGTTACAGGGCATATATTAAAAGTTTCTTTTTAAAACATATGAGCCATTTAGAATCTCTTCAGGCTCTCATCCTTAATTTGGGTCACAAAACTGCGGCAAAACTTTCTTCCATGTCAGTCCTGAAGTGGGCAGTCAGGTTCTTCTGGTAGGTAAAGTGTGTCAGAGATAAGAACCACTGTAGTAGAAAAGGACACAAATTTGGCATTGATGACGCTGTTAAGTTGGCTTCTTTTCCTAGGGCACAGTTTCTTTGTAAAATGAAGACAATACCTTCATTAAAGGACTCGCTGTAGATTAAATGTTAAACTTTTCAGGATTCACATTTGGTGCTAGTGGTTGGCAATAAATGTGTGCTGACCCATTGGAGAAATGCATTGCCTCCTCTGGCTTACAAATGTCCATCACACTGTTTGCCTCAGGACCTCAGAATGCTCAGGTTCTTAGGTGGGTGGTGCATCTCTAGAGGAGCAATGCTGCCCGGTACACACAGCACATGGGGTTGTATTTTCTGCCATTTGCTGCATTAAGCCACTTGGTAAACATATGCTTAGCTTTCAGTTACTGTGGTCTCCTGCTTTGATACCTATGCTCTTGAAGTGTTACAAGAATGAAAGCAGTTGATAGCATTTGGTCTCTCTTGCTTTAGAATATTCTGATTGATTAATAACAACACTGAAGTAACTGTTGAAAACCTCTGAAAAGAGTTGATGCTTTAAATTTTTTCCCCCTGGAAGGATTTTGTGTCTGCAGTGATCTTCAACTACAGACTGCTCACATGGATGGATTTGGCAGGGTAGAACTTTGGGGATTGTATTCTTGAAAAGCTGAATGCTTAGTATCTCTCTGCATTTATTTAAAAAGGGAAAAAAGTTGTGTTTTTGTTTTTTAATCCTAGGGATTTTGCTTTTTGCCTGTATTGTGGTCAAAACAAAGACATTAAATTTCTTAAATGTTGGCATTTGGCAGCTAGATATTCTGATAGATAACACAAGCATTATAGAAAAGGCAGTAATTTTACTAGGTAAAAATGAGAAGGTAGAGGAAGCGCCTCTCCCAGGCGAAGTGACTATGTTTAAAGAAAATTTCCTGGGCCTCCCTGACGGCACAAGGAATTATGTCTCAGCACTGTGAAGCCATGATCAGCCACTAGAGTTCAATCCCTGGTCATGGAGCTGACCCAGATGGCGCAACAGACCTCTCCTTTCTTGCCTCCTTCTCCCCTCAACAGTGTACTTCCTGTAGATCTGCTTGTTCTGCTTCCTTATGAATCCTCTCAGCAACCCCCACACTTCCTGACCTGCACTCCAGCTCTTCTATGCGTAAATAAAATAAAGCTTTTAAAAATTCTTATTGGAAAACCACTACACTGTAGAAAAACTTAAAGAAAGGGTGGTGTTATGGTTTGTCTTCCTCTAAGGAGGACTGTTTTACTGTTGCAAGTGCTATACCAGCACAAGAACTTTGCTTTTAAAGTCACTAATGGCTATTCTACACATGGGTTGATGGCTGAGGCCACAGAATAAGTGTGGAGCAGTTCACTTACCCAGACTGTTTTGTCCTGCTTTTGTTCTCAGGCATCGTCGAGTGCAATGGTGGAGTGGCAGAAGAAGATGAGGTAGAGGTCATCCTTGCCCAGGAGCCAGCTTCTGATCAGGAAGTGCCAAGGGATGCTATCTTGGCTGAACAGTCCCCAGGAGAATTTGACTTTAATGAGTTCTTTAACCTTGATAAGGTGCCATGCTTGGCTTCGGTGAGTGTAGCAGCACACATGTAAATAGGAATGGAACAGCTAACTTATGGTTCAGTTGACCTCAGTTTTTAAGATCGCTCTAGATGCCTTGGGGTATTTTATTCTTAAATATTGTTTGAATTTTGGTAGACTTTGTTTTGGGGTTTAACAGAAATGTCTGAATGAGAATTCTGTACCAGGGAATTTTTTCCACGCTAGTAGCAATGATCTAAGAACTCTTCAGATGTTCAAGAACATTATCTGCTTTTACTTCCAAGTAATTAAGCGCTGTAAAGATTTACTGTGTAAGTGCCTTTTTATAACTGGTGATAGGTATCATGCTGATGTACATTCCTTGGGTAAGGCTGATTGGTTAGGTGGTACCTTTGTGATGTGATAGTTCCAAAAAACTTTACTAAAAATGGCGTTGAAGGACTATCAGTGTTGCAGTGAAACCTTGAAATAGTCTTTCTTAATACTTAAAGCAGGAACAATAAGACATCCCCAAATCTTCCCTGACTACTCCTGTTTTCTTGGCCAAATTTTTGGAGGAAGATATAAGTGTGTCTGATGCACACAGAAGCAAGTATTTTTTATGATCACTTACAAGAGTGCCTAACATGGTGAAACATAAGTTTAAAAACCACATGACAAAATACTATACATTCCAAATATTCCATTTATAGCACCAAATACAGTAGATATGCCTAGTGGTTTAGAATTCATGGAACTTCAGTGACTCCACTCCTTAACTATAACTGCTCCTTTTTTAATTACTGCACAAGAAGACAAAACTGTATGAAAGAGCCCGCAGCATTGGTCTGTCTCCTTTGTCACTTTCCTGTTCCCAAGTACACCCAAAATGGCAACCCAGAATAGATAGGCAGACACTGTATAGCACCAATAGGTAAAAAGCCACAGGTGAGTTCTAGGACAGAATTTCTTAAACTATGTATAGTAAGGGACTAGGTTTTATTATCAACCCATTGAGACTTGAACATAAAAAGACAAATGGGGGCCTCCCTGGTGGTACAAGGGGGTTAAAACACAGCACTATGAAGCTACCCACAACTGCTGCATTACAAGTTCTATCCCCAGCTAGGGAGGTGACCCACATGGCACAGCAGACCTCCCCTCAATCTCTCCTGTCTCGCTCACTGCTCCCCTCAGCAGTGCATCTCCCTTCAGTAGATCCACCTGTTTTCTGTTCCCTACTCTACTAGTGAATCTTCTCACCTCCCCCTACATGCCCTTGCTGGTCTGTATCCCAGTTCTTATATGTATAAATAAATATTTTTTTTTAAAAGTACAAATGTCACAGCAGTGCCAAATTGCTAATAAAAGTTTCTAAGCATTTATTCTCACTCTGTGAACTTCAATTGGCAAATCAACAAATCAGCTGACAACTGCCAATTGGATTTTTAATTTCCATTAGCAGTTTTAATTGTATGTATCCTTACCAGAGGATACATAGTCAGCCAGCCAATAATCCTACAAGTAGAGGGTCACATCTAGAATGTGAGCTTAATTTGCTTGGTATCAAACTGACTGGTTCTCTCAAATTCTTAGCTTTTGAGAGAAGTGATTTTTTTTTTCACATCAGCTGTGTTTAATGACTTTTTTTTTTTCTTTCTTGACTTTTTTTGGGTATGCTCTTGGAAGACAAGGGAAATCTTAAAGTAAAAACCACAGTGGGGAGGGAAATGCACTGGACTATGGTGATGGCATATGGATGATTTGGTGATGGGAAACCCAGGGGGATTGCAACTGAGATGGAAAAATGCACAAAAATATGTAAAAATAAACTACTATAAAAAAAAAACTTCCCACAGCAAAAGGTCAGAATTAGCATTAAATGTAAGCTGGTAGGTAACATGTATACAGTAGTTACTGTTTTGGACTTAATATATAATGTCAATTAATCAAAAAAAAACTTTCAGAAATTAGATTATTACTGTTTCCATTTTACAGAGATTTAATAACTTGCCCAAAGTCACACAGCTATAAGAAAGCTGAATCCTAATTTATGTAGTTTCATTTAAGTCTTTGTTCATAAATTCCCCACAACAGTACTGCCTTTAAAGCACAAATGGGGCCCTCCCTGGTGGTGCAGTGGGTTAAAGCGCAGCACTATGAAGCTCTGTGAAGCCACTGTAGCATGAGTACAATCCCCAGCCAGGGAGCTGACACACAGGGCAGAGCAGACCCTTTCTGTCTGGCCCACTGCTCCCCTCAGTGGTGTATTTCAGTAGATCTGCCTGTTCAGCTCCCCACTGTGTCTCTGGTGAACCCTCTCACCCCCCACACTTCTGGCCTGTACCCCAGTTTTATAAGCATAAATGAATACATCTTTAAAAAAAAAAAAGCACTTCTCCCTCACCCAAAACTTGGCTAATACTGAGCACTAAGTACTATGCTAGGAATTCTCTCCATTGACATGCACTGCTCATTAAGGTTATATTCTATAATAGACACACTTAAAAGCAAAACTGGGGTCAGAAAATGCCAGTTCCAATTGTGCTATATAACCAACTAGATGGACTCTTAAAATACTGTGGAAAAATAAGAATGGCATATATGAGATTTGAATAGTAAATTGTAAATATTATATACAGTGCTTGAGATTATACCTGGTACTTAATTAACATGCCACAAATGTCAGTTATTAAAAGGTATAAACCAGATTATACTTATATTTGTAAACTGTATTTGCACCATATTAGAAGTTGACAGCCACAAAAATGTATACAAATTGAAATTTTGTATCATGTGTAAATTTCAGTTAAATAATTAGAAATAAAATTTTTTATACATGATGCAATTTTTACTACAGTGCCTGACACAGAACAGGTGCTAAAATATGTTGGGAAAAAAATAAAATTGTAATCCTAAACTTTCAAAATCAGTAAAATAGAGCAAATCAAATATAAAGGTTTCCATAAACGTGGAAACTAAAATAAAAGCATTTATGACTAAAATTTAGCAATGGAAATACAGAAAAGTATTTCATAATGTCTGTGTGATAATCTGAATTATTTGGACTTTAATATTTTTCTAAACAACTTTTGTTTGAAGGACCAAATTAACAGTCCATGTACTTATACTACAAAAGCTACTGAAAATCTAGACTAGAAAGAACAACTAATATGTATCAGCAGCTGATGACTGACAAGGAAGTCAGAGCTACAGGTTCAGATCTCAACTTCCTGGACCGGGGTGCAGAAGCAAGCCATTGTTTCTAGAGCATCCTCCTTGCTCTGTGGTAAAAATGACTGACTAGAAAAACTCTTGGTATTCTTTTCAACTTTAAAATGGTTTTAGTTTCTTGAGATTGGCATTTCCAGTAAATATGTATAAAAGTAACTTTTACTTTTTGGTTTAGGTAAACTTAGCTTCTATAGCAGAAAACAAAGTTGGTCACTGATCAACATATAGAAAATGACTTTTTTACCACTTACTGTTCCCCTTTGGAAAAAGTCCAGATAGTTTATATTCATTTCTGTTTTCATGTGTGCCTTCTGACCTTTTTCCTATACCAGAGAAAAATAAAATAATTAAAATAGACATTTTTGCTACCTATAACATTTCAAACTCTTTTCAATATTTTTAATTACTATATTATTTAGTTGGTTTTTAAAAAATTCCTGCTCCTGAGGTGATTGTACTTTGGGTACAATTCTCAATTTTCCACAGTGACATGTCACTCTCAATGTTTGTCTTCGACTTGGATTGGTGCAAAGTTAGTCAGCATTATAAGGTGTAAGAATCTATGAGTGGAGTATGGTTGAAACTGTCTCAATACCTCAAAAAAATTGTACCACAAGCCAAATTGGGTCTTGAATTAAAGTCTTCTGTTCTTGAATTAAGGAGAAGTATTTTTTTACATGGTTTGGGTATTATTAGAAAATTTTGCAGGGGTAACAGTAAGAGTATATATTTAACCTCCCACTGTTGAACTTTGGAATAAGTTCTAGACTTCAGATAAAATGAAGTCACTAACTTTGTCATACACAAAAAAAGTTTTTCTGTATCATTGTATAGAAGTATATGCCTTATTTTCAAGGATGTGCCTCATTTTTTAATTGACATTTGTTCTATCTCTTCTATTCATGAGAACACAGCACAAAGATCAATTATGATGTTTACCAGATTCATGAAAGAGTAGAATTGGATATTCATGTTTTTAAAAAATGGAGATTAAATCTAGTTTTCGAGGATCAGTGATACAAATTACTATTATAAAATAATGAAGTATTTCTGAACGTGGTATATCATTTAATTAGCCCCCAAATGCTTTAAAATAAACCTGAAAAGTCTTCATTAGGTTCAGACAGATGTTAGAAATCAGTTAAAAGCTAATCTTCCGGGCCCTCCCTGGTGGTGCAGAGTGTTAAAGCACAGCACTAAGCTAAAGCCACTTCAGCATGAGTTCAATCCCCGCCCCGGAGGTCACCCACATGGCGCAGCAGACCTCTGCTGACTGGCCCGCTGCTCCCCTCAGCAGTGTACTTCATTCATCATTCGGCCTGTTGCTCCCCACTCTATCTTTGTGAATCCGCTCACTGCTCCTGCACCTCTGGCCTGTACCCCAGTTCTGTATGCATAAATAAATAAATTTTTTAACAAAAAAAAGCTAATCTTCCACATTTTTTTTTAAGATTTTATTTATTTATGCATATAGAAATGGGGTACAGGCCATTGGTGCAGGGGCGACAAGAGGATTCACCAGAAACAGTGGGGAGCAGAACAGGCAGATCGACAAAGTATACCCACATTCTAATACTTTATAAGCTCTGCATTGGAATTATGGTTTGTTTGTTTTTTTAATAATAGCTGGAATTATGGTTTTTATGAGCTCTGCTTTTTAGATTTTGGCTTTAGAAACTGTCAGCACTGAATTTCGTGATACTCATTACAATCTACGGTTACACTCTAGTGCAGTTTGAAGGAAGGGTTTTATCAGCTCTTCACTCCTGATGTCTAATTGAAGGCTACCCATCAGCTTGGCAATGATATGCTTTACTCTGGTGTTGATTTTGGTTTTTTTTGTTACCATTCCTATGGTGCTAATTTTGATTTTGAAATTGTTCTCTGAGATCATTCAGTAATTCATTGGTTTTCTAAACAAAGGAAACCAAAACATTCTGTGCCGTCAGGTTTTGCTTTATATGCTTAAGAAATACATGGTCGATTATACCCAAGTTTGGGTTGCACGGAAATGATCTAGAAAGGGAAGAAAAATTAAACATGTTCAAAATCCTAAGTTCTGAGGGTGTTACTTTCAGGTCACCAACATCAAGGGAAATTTCAGAATGAGCCATTCATAAAATTGGAACCTTTATTGTCATTGTCCTTTTTACCAAGAAACTCTTACCTTAGCTCCTTTTGTCTTTCCCTTTAGATGATAGAAGATGTTTTAGGAGAAGGGTCAGTCTCTGCCAGTCGATTCAGTAGGTGGTTCTCTAACCCAAGCCGATCAGGAAGCCGATCCAGCAGTCTTGGGTCAACACCACATGAAGAACTGGAGAGACTTGCAGGTAAAATGGCTTCTGAACTTCGACATAGACTAGAACTTGCTCTGATATGGTCCATTCTGCCAGGGATCTACCAGTCAATCTGTAGGATACTGAAAAGCCTTTATTTCTGTCTCTTTTTTTTTTCTGTCCTTTTAATTCCTTTGAAGATATGTTATTATGTTTTATTAGGACCAATTAGTTATGAATATATTTTCTTGAAATATTAGGTCTGGAGCAAGCCATCCTCTCTCCTGGACAGAACTCGGGGAATTATTTTGCTCCTATACCATTGGAAGACCATGCTGAAAATAAAGTGGATATTTTAGAAATGCTACAGAAAGCCAAAGTGGATTTAAAACCTCTTCTTTCCAGCCTTTCTGCAAATAAAGAAAAACTTAAAGAGAGCTGTGAGTGTTTGTTAGGGTCTGCTTTAGGTATTTGAAAAAGTTTGGATGCTCAGTCTTAAGACAGTTGGCTCTAACATATTGCTATTTCATCAGAAGTAGGTGGTGGAATTTGCTTAATGTTGTTCAAAAAATCTTTTAGTCAATCAATACCACCTTGCTGATAATTGATATTCTGTGGATCATGGGCCCCCTAAGTATTTTTTGTCCCATTTTCGCCTCCTTGTCTAGAGTCTGATTATAATGCTCAGTGAATGTAGTAGTCATGCTGAGTAACTTGGCAGCTTTGGCCCAGTCTGCCATGCTCTCTCTTAGGGTGATAAGCCCTCTCCATACAACCTTAGGGACAAATAACCAAAGTACAGATAGCGGTTGCGCTGATACTGGGCTGAGATTCCTGTCCCAGGTAACAAGAAGGATCTTGTCCAGTGTTCAAACTAACGTACCACAGTTGTGATTCTCTAGATCCCTAGTTTGTCTTACTAAGTATGCAATTATGGTCTTGTTCCCCTGAGCAGCTATGATTTTAAGTGCTAAGTTTGTTTGTCAGGCTTTTCTGACAACCGCATTTCAACTGTGAAAGTATTTTCAACTTAACTATGATGATTGTGAAAGAATTCCTACCAAATGTTTTTTATTTAATTTGTGTGTTCTCAAACTTTCAGCACATTCAGGAGTTGTGCTTTCAGTGGAAGAGGTAGAAGCAGGACTCAAGGGTTTGAAGGTGGACCAGCAAGTGAAGAATTCAACTCCCTTCATGGCAGAACACTTAGAGGAGACTCTGAGTGCTGTAACAAACAACCGACAGCTGAAAAAAGATGGAGATATGACTGCGTTCAACAAGCTTGTGAGCACCATGAAGGCAAGTGGAACTTTGCCTACTCAGCCCAAAGTCAGTGTAAGTATTTGGCAAAAGCCCTGGCCTCTTTTCTATAATAAATGAATTTTTAAAATACTGTTCTGAATAAGCTCAAAATTCTTTAGTAGTCATTTGTAGTTAGTTGATGCTTTTTTTTTTTTTTAAGTTTTTTGTTATTGCTTATATTTGTTACTAAAAAAATGGTTTTATGTATTGTGGGTGATGATGTAAAGATTGGAAGATTCAGCTATAACTTAAGTCACTACTAAAAAAAGGTTAAAGCACAGCACTATGAAACTAACTACAGCCACCTCATCACGAGTTTAATCCCCAGCCAGGAAGGTAACTCACATGGCACAGCAGACCTTTATTGTCTTACCCTGTGCTTCGTCAGTCAGCCTGTTCTGCTCCCCACTCTGTGTCTAGTGAATCTTCTCACCAACTGCCTGTACCCCAGTTCTGTGTACATAAATAAATCTTTTTTAAAACAAAAATAAAAGGTATAAAAATCCTATTGGCATGAATTGCAGAGAAAGGTGGTTCAGATACTTAAAATAACTTACCATATTTTACCATTTTTTTTTTAAAGATTTATTTATTTATTTGTGCATACAGAACTGGGGTACAGACCAGAGGCTCAGGGGCGGTGAGAGGCTTCACCAGAGACAGAGTGGGGAGCAGAACAGGCAGATTGACAAAGTACACTGCTGAGGGAAGCAGCGGGCGGGTCAGGAGAGGTCTGGCTCGCCATGTGGTCTCCTCCGGGGCAGGCAGCAGGCGGGAATCGAACTCATGCGGAAGTGGCTTCAGATTCTCACTGCTGTGCTTTAACCCGCTGCACCACCAGGGAGGGCCTATTTTACCATTTTTTAATGGTAAACTTTCTTTCCTTTTGTATCTTAATTAGTACAAGATACTTTGCATTACCTGCTTTCTTTACTAGGCAATTTTCAGTTATGTAAGTGATTGGTAAAGTATTTGAGGGAATTTTTGAGCAGTTTCATAGTGTTAATTTAATAGAAAAGCTATGGCTCCAATCTTGTAAAACACCTTTAGGTATGTTTGGCTAGAAGTGACTACATGTCAGGAAGTGCAGGTATGGGGGGGCATACTGTCTTTGTCTTAATGATTAGAGGCTAGGTCTTACGCATGGCCTGCCTGAGTGTCACTGTTGCTATCCCTTGATGGTACAAATAGGGAAAGCTGGGTAAATCTGACTAATAAGTTTACACTAACCCCTAAATTACAGAAAATTGACCAAACTCACTTTTGTCTGATTTTCTCCTAACACCTTCTTGTCTGGGTACTAGAAATTAACCAAGGTAGCAGATGTTTGATTCACTATGCCTTGTACCAAGGGAAAGCAACTGATTTTTGATACTACTTATCTGACCACCAGTTAATGACAGAGATTGTGGCAGAGAGATGACTATGTCTCTGAAAAGGAGCACCTACTTATTTTTAGGTATCTGAACACATTATGCCAGTTACAAGGGAATTATTATGTTCTCTTGTTACTTTTGGGTCTTAGTGATTGGGTGCTGATTACAAAGTGTAGCTTCTTTTAGTGTAAGCTGAGTAAAGAAATGGAAGGGACTATGGAATTCAATAGTTTACAAAATGCTCAACATTTTGTTTCAGGTATGGTTCTAGGGTTTGATATTAACATAGTTGACTACGTGCATTGTGAAGGTGACTGGTTTGATGTTGGGGTTTTGCTCTGAACAATTTATCTAGTTTCAGCCTAAAGAAAAGGAGCCTAAAAACCTGTGTAAAAAGGTGAACGATAGAACTCAAGTTGTTAGGCAAAAAGTAACAAACCAATCTAACCTAGAAAAGATGGCAATAGGGAAATTTCCTACTTGACAAATATCATGTGACAAACACCAGGTGTGTTAACCCAAAATACTATGTATATTACACATACTGTTTTGATGTGCCTCTAGCTGTTCAGCTTCAGTGGTATTGCTTCCTGCTCCAGTTAGGACATGTTGGTTCAATCTAAACTCATGCAAATTAAAGTACAGATTCTATCCTCCAAATATAATAAGCCATGTAATGCAAGGTTTTTGTTAGATGGAATGAAATGATTCTTGAGATCTCTTATTTTAAATCATCGCCAATGAGATGATGAATTCCAAAATCAACAATAAAACCTTGGCAACTCCAACTAAAAGAAAATGTACCAGAGAAATACTTGAGGCAGAGCTAAATGGGCACAAGAATGTACTGGAGTGCAGGAAGTAAGCAAGTAACTGCTGCTACATTCGAAGAAAAGTGGAGGATTTGCATTTTGCCCTGTATATGAGACCAATTTTGGAACAACTTGTTTTATAGTGAAATGAAGTAAATTTGCTGAATTATAACCATTCTGGCCAAACATGCATGTTCTATTGAGCTTTTAAGTGCCGGCTATTATCTGTAAATCTTGATCAAGATAATGGGTAATGAGGTTTGCCTCAAACATTAAAAGCTATAAATTTCCAAAATTTCCTACTTGTGGCTTCCTAAGTGCTCCCCTACTTCACCATTTTTTCCCCTTCTTTTGGTTGCAGTGATAGACACAGTGAAATGGACTAGGGTTACCACAGGAAGGAAAAGACTTGAGAGTCTGGGTGGACTTTGCATGTATATCTTGAAGATTCTTTCCATTCCCTCATCTTTGGAACCTGTATGATGACAATTGAGACAAGTAGATCTGTTACTTTTATTTGGACATCATTCTGCTGTTGTGTCAACTCCATGGAATTTTTAATGCTTTAAGTGTATAAGAAGGTTAAAATTAGTTGGTTTTTGTTTTGTTTTCCTTTTTCAGCGAAACCTTGAAAGCCATTTGCTGTCCCCAGCTGAAGTTCCAGGCCAGCCTGTCCCTAAGAACATCCTACAGGTACTTTTCAGTCTCATATTGGGGCCTCCAAGTCCTGAACAGTAGTCTTCTGAGTGGGCTTTTAATGTAGTGATGCAGCTTTAGGCGTTAGAGAATGATTCATGTTGCCTGGCAATTGAGGATATGAAATCACTGCTGACATGGTTCTGAGGCTGTAATCTCAATGTGGGGGTTAGGAGTTAGCTAAAAGATGACGACAAAGTCATACCTTGATTTCCAATTTGCAGGTTTTTGATTCCAATGACAAGTACATAACCTGTCCTTGAAGCACTAAATTAAAGCAAATGTTTTAACTATTTTGAGAAATGTGTCGCATGTACCTATGCCAGGTCCCTCATTAAATCATCAGGGAGATTCCTCATTGGCTTCCAAAAGTTAATCCACAGTCTCTGGCTAAGAGGAAAAACTAGCTTTGTTCACAAGGATTTGACTCTCTCCCTTAGGAACTTCTGGGTCCACCAGTTCAGAGACCTGCTTCTTCCAATCTTCTGAGTGGCCTTATGGGGAGCTTGGAGTCTACATCTTTATTGGCCCAAAGAGCACCCTCACCTCCCTTGTCACAGGTGTTTCAGACACGAGCAGCCTCAGCAGACTACCTTCGTCCTAGAATCCCATCGCCAATTGGTAAATGTGACTGCATAGATGGACTGTTTTCTCCCTCCCCAACAAATGTTATATTTATTCCCTAGAACTAGGGACAAAGTCTTTTCCTTGGGGTCCTTGAAGAGTTTCAGAGAATTTACTATTTTAACATGGGTTTATTATTTATTATACTTAGAGAGGAGAGTACAAATCTGGAAGATAGTTTCTTATCCAAATTGCCCGTTAGAGTAGTAAGTTTACATTATGGGTTTGGATTTCTTCTTTCTCCTGAGATTGATCTAAATTGGTTCTGACTCTTTTAGTCCTCTTCATGTTGAGAATTCAATCCAAAGACATTAATTTGACTTCCTAACTTTCCTTACAGAGGAGTGATGCCCTGTTTCTAATGAAGCTGGTACACAGTCAACTGTGAGGTCTTGTGGCTAATTAGAATGAGAATGGAAGGAGCTCTTTCAGAAATCTGTCCTAACCACGTGTTTTACAGAATTTTTTTGTAGTGTTCCTGCCACCCTGGACCACTTAGGCTTCTGGCCAGTCTGGGTCCTGCCTGTCATATCTGAAAAGGAAGTTTTTGTAATTTCCTTCTACTATTAGTGAGCTAGAATGGAAAGAACCTCCAGGAGGTTCTTTGGTACAAGCTGACATGGTGATAATGAGCTGGAATCGTTGGCTAGAAAAGCTCACCTCTTACAAATAGAGGTCACACGCTGAAAGCTTGTGGAGAAGATGGATATATATCAACATTTTAGGCAATTATTAAATGCTCTGATTGCGGTCCATATAGCCCACTGTGGGAACAGGAGTCAGTACTCCTTTAAGAATGGCGTCTTGCTAGGAGGAGTACACACAAGTGATAACAACTCTCTAGTGAGTGATTGCTCTCTTTACACGCACTGATAGCTGTTAACTCTTCCAACAGGTTTCACGCCAGGACCACAGCAACTTCTCGGAGACCCATTCCAAGGCATGCGCAAGCCCATGAGCCCTGTCACAGCCCAGGTCTGGCTAAACTCCTCCCCAGACTCAATCGGTTGCTTGATTTCTGCTTACTCTTTCTTGCGGATGGGAATTGTTACTATGTTTGGAAGTGTTTTTAAGCTATAATTCAAACTCAGTGCTGAACAGTTAAAGTATACTTAGTTAAAATCCTAGTAAGTAGATAGCAGCACATTTAAGTCAGGTTTGCAGTATATAATTTCACCCAGCTGCTGCTTGCTTAAGCATAACTTAAGATATATAACAAGACAAGACCTTTGGAGAAAGTGCATTGACTGTCCTCTTTCCTCTGCTGATCTTCCCCTACCACTTTGGCTCAGCAGATGAGCCAGCTAGAACTGCAGCAGGCAGCTCTGGAGGGGCTGGCCCTACCACATGACCTTGCAGTGCCAGCAACAAACTTCTACCAGCCTGGTTTTGGCAAACCACAAATGGACAGAACCCGAGATGGATTCAGAAACCGGTATGTTATAAATCCTATTCTTGTATTTGCGAATTAATTTTTTCTGATGAGCAAATTAGTTAGCCACACACTGAGAGGTTATACAGTATAAAGAATTCTATCTCTATGTGTTATTAGAACAGGAAATATACTTGGATTCTACTGCAGGCACATAGACTTCATCCTAAATGATTTTTGATTTAAAGGATTAATTTTTACAAAAGTAAATAGCATAGTTCCTTATTTATGAGCTGATGAAAAACAAAACACCTGTCTTCCTCCCCAACAGATTCCCTAAGTTATCAGACTCTTCCTTGGTTTGGGTTTGTTGAACAAGTGTGTGTTAGTCAGAGCTGATGGGCTTGTTGGCCAAAACTACTAACAAATGATTACTTACTTCACTCTCCTCCTGGAAAGGAGTCTAACCATAAGTGGGAAGTGGCAAAATTATTGTAAAATAAGGCCTTTCAGAAAAGTTTATTATAAGGCAGACTCTCTTGGTAACTACACAGAAGCTCTGTGCCCTTTCTCAATGTCCCCTTTCCACATCAGCAGTCAGCACTGTCTGGTCTTTAAAACAAACACTGCCTTCATTTTTTTAGTTTTATCACCAAAATATCTCTCTCTGATCACTGTTTTTTAGTCCTGATAGTATTTGGTAGTAAGAAATTTTTATGTTTTGATGTGATTTTTAAAATTGCTATATCAGTGCCTCAATGTCCTGTTTCATCTGGGTGACACGTTTCAAAAGACATTGAGAATAAGTGACTTTCAGTGCATCCCATCTGTAGTAGTTCTTGGTGTAAGTAGATCTCAGAACTCATCTCCTGAACTCCTTCCACTGGATTTCGCTCTAAAGCAAAATATATTCTTTAATATTTACCAGTGTGATTTGTTGACTTTAAAATCACTTTTACTGTCCAGAATTTTATTTGCTCTTAGCTACATTTTATAGATATAAACACAGGTTTTTAAAATGTGACTTACTCCAAACTAGCAAGTAGAACCTAAGTATCAGTGGAACTTTCATGTTTTAGATCAAAGGTCCACCTCTCAGGCTCTCCCTGAACATCCTGTACACTGTTGGGCCCCTCAGTAGGCATGCCTTTCACCTTGTCTTGCTTTATTTTTTTATTTTACTTACCATCTTCTAGCATACTCTTCTTTTGTCAGCCTGCCCATAGTACTCCATCCTGCAACCACAAGAATGAAGTGAGCCAGAGATTATTTTGTCTGTTTTGTTTACTGCTATATCCCCAGCATCTAAAACCCTATCAAGCACATAGAAAGTGCTCACAGGTGTTTTCCAAAGGAAGTTATGCAGAACCCGCTAGTTTAGGATTTACCTCTTAAACACTTGTATTCTGACTCCCCACATTGTCATTCAGTCTCAGTGTGGCAGCATTAGGGCTTACCTCATATACACTGGAAATGGGTTCTATTCTCAGCTGCTTATTATTCTGAAATAAAAATTTCAGAACACTGTCTATACCTAGCACTTTTTGTCCTTTTGTATTACAAGGTCTGATGTGACTGAAATGCAGTGACACATTCCTTAGACAGCTAACATATTTTTCTTAGCCTGCCTACATCTTCATCAACCACTCTGTTTCTTCTGTTAACAGGGAGAATTAGTAGAATGTCTATGGGGAGAGGAAAGTCTGTTCTTTTTAACTTGGAAGGCCTGGGATCAACCTTGAATATAGACGAGGATTGACTGGGAATGCTGCTTGTAATTGGGTCTGAAAATACTGAAACTTTCAGCTCTCTATTTAATATGGCCCTATATCTCATAGAACATCAGTTCTCTGTCCAGGACTGTGCTAATCAGTGTTACTTTCTGTTCTCTGGAGCATGGATGGGCCCACAGAACAAAGGCACTCCCTAGCTTACCTCACTGATAAAGAATACAGATAACCATACACCAGCCCTGTATAACTCTACATTCCCAAGGCTGTCTCGAGTCCCTGTACCTGTTACTTCTACCTGAATATTTTTCCTCCATTTTGTAGTTTCTCATTCACCACGTCTGATTTAACCACTTCCTTCCCAGGGTTTTCCCAAAATTCCTTTCACATGAACATGCCTGACATTGCTTCTGCTTTTCATTTTCTCATTATATTTATTGGTACCTAACATCTACATGCCTTGGTTTGCCCTAGGTTAGTGTCTATCCAATTAGATGAAAGTTACTACAAATCCCAGGACTACGTTTAAGCTTTTGTCTTCTTTCAGAACTTAGCTTGTAGTTTTGCATGTTAAACACTTATTAAATGTTCAGAAAATTGGATAAGGGAAATAGGGTGTTAAGTTCCTAGGCTGTTTAAGTGATTGTGGTTTTAGGACTTGGGGTCTGTACACCGTAGCATTCACACTGATACTTGGTTCATTCACAGGCAACAGCGAGTGACCAAGTCACCAGCACCAGTGCATCGAGGGAATTCCTCTTCCCCTGCCCCTGCAGCATCCATCACAAGCATGGTCAGTGGCCTTTGCCTTCGTGAATGACTCCTAGGTTTCTCCTTGTTTGTGCCTAAGTTGTTCCATTGTGTGTCCCAAAATGTCCATGAGTGTTTTCCACAGAAATAATTGCATTAAGTCTATCATACCTTACCTTTTCAGAACACAATCTAACTCAGGCTTCTAGTGAAGCCTTTATTACATAGGGGGAAAGTGTGCCCAGATGATAGGTGGGTATGGGCCAGAGTGCACAAAGGAATGTGTAGTATGGTCAGGTGACAAACAGTTGGAAATGGAAGTTGAAGAGGACAAGGGTAAAAGACAGAAGGTAATGTGGGTGGGATGACTCTGCGGTAGTCACACATTCAGAATCAGGTCTTAGTATTATGAATTAAGACTGGGATAGAAGTTTGCTTATTTATGGTTACAAGTATAATTTTACAACTGACTCATATACCAACCAGCCTTTTATTTTTTTATTTTTATTTATTTTTTAATTTCATTTCCCTACAGACCTTTATCACTAATCAGGGCTGACAGACAAGGGAAAAAACTGTTCCTGGGTATTTCAGGATTCCAATGGATCTTTGTACTAAGCACTTTGAAGGCACAGGGTCTAGAAGCTTTTCTTTCCATAATTCATGTTTCTCCTGTCATCAGGGGTTTGGAATTTTTAGTTACAAGTATTATATAAAATCATGAAAGTGGAAATAGTGAAGAGATGGGAACAAATGACCACAAATCTGAGTCCTAGTGGCTGAAGAGACTATCAAATTATTGTAAACCTTCTGGTAACCAAATTAAGGAGGAAAATATTAGGTATATGGAATAATCTAGGTTCTGAGGTTGTTTCTAAAATGTCCTTTATAAAATGGAAGGACTATTACTCCAGGGTATTCTCTAGCCATGTTCTTCCCCTCTTCCCAGCCTAACCCAAGGCTAGGGAATGGCTGAAGCAGAGACTGCATAAGCAGGTCCTCATGACCACAGACACAGGTAGGTTCTCTATGTGCTAACTACCTTTGCAAGAGCTAAGTCTAGGTTGAGTTGTGAATAAGGGACATGCCTTTAGCACAACCACCTGTTTGACCCATTGTTTCTTTTCCTTCGGCAGCTAGAGACCTGAGCAGTGGAATTGGCCTCTGCTACCATGTAGCCAGTAAAGAGGGACTCGAGCTTATTGACTAGTTTGGCCAGTTAATCCTGACTTGATTAACGAAAGGCATTCAGGAAATGTGCTAATGTTAATTGTTCTTCTCTGCAGCTTTCACCCTCTTTTACCCCTACCTCAGTGATACGTAAAATGTATGAGAGCAAAGAGAAAAGCAAGGAAGAACCAGCACCTGGAAAAGCAGCTATGGGTGAAAATAAAGAGGACACTCAGAAGGCCAGTGAAGGTACTGATGAGTTGTTGAGAGAGTCATTACTCAAAAAATGTAATAGAGAGCACAGACCTGAATAGTAGCCATACTAATGTGAGTCTCTGCAAAATCCTAGCAAGACTTGTGGCTGCTCTGGACCACAGTTCTGTTTGACAAGTGAGAAGGGTTGGGTCAGCTCAGTCACTTAACCCCTAGAAATGCAACCAATCATAGTGATATAAGTGCTACTAGGATTAATATTTATTTAGATTAAGGTCATTATTTATGCTTGAGCTGAATTTATTAGTATATTTATTTGATACATTCACATATTCAGCTAGTTTTACTACTGAAAGGTTCTCCAGTCTGTGGAGGTTAAATGCCTAGCAAAATCTGTGCAAATGAGTTAAGGGGCACATGACAGGCTTTTAGGAACTGTACAGTTGGGATTATGAAGGTCATGGCAGAGATTCTAACAAACTAGGGTTTACACAGGTTTAGAGTATTGGTTGGTGCTTTTAGCCTGTGAGAAAGCTTCTGAACAAAATTGAGAAAATCCCGTTGGTGCTACTAGAAAGGCAGGTTAGAAGCAAGGTGCCCAGTTTGAGTTGGATCACCCAATCAGTAAAGACTAGGCTCCCCTGCCTGTGGTTAATCCTAAATTTTGAAGGATTAGAAGAATACAGACATTGGGGGTTTTTAAGTAATTTATAACTTCAGAGCCCCAGCAAGAGTGGGAAAGTTGGGGACTAGTTTCCAGCTCCACCCCTAATGATCCCAGTGACCTTAATTGAGCCTAATGATAAAGCAAACATTAGTCCCTACAGTGCAGTCCTCCAAATGTGTTGAGGGGACCAAATAAGGGTTGTAAACTTTCTAAGAAATGAGATTTACTGAATGGATCATTGGGAGGACAAATGTCTGAGAGAAGTTTACCAATAACAAAATATTTGTCTGGATCTTTAGAGACTCTCCTGTCACCCAACTCTGTGCCCAATGCTGATCGAGATTCTTCTCCAACTACAAATCCCAAATTGTCAACATTGCAGCGGTCTTCATGTTCAACCCCACTATCCCAGACCAGCCGTTACACCAAAGAACAAGATTACCGACCTAAAGCAACTGGGAGAAAAACACCCACTTTGGTCTCCCCAGTTCCTGGAACACCTTTTCTCCGCCCTGTCCACCAAGTTCCCCTCGTCCCCCATGTCCCAATCGTTCGGCCTGCTCACCAGCTTCACCCAGGGTTGGTCCAAAGGATGCTGGCCCAGGGAGTCCATCCACAGCATCTTCCAAATTTACTCCAAGCTGGTGAGTTTCTGACCTGTGTGAGTCCTGGCAGGACAATAGTTGCTAGCGCTGATGAAAAACTATACTGTGGAAGGCTTCCGTCCCTAAAGAGTTTACTAGATTTTTCCATCAAATTGATGGGCAGTGGGTCTAATCCAACCTATCCCATAGTCCATTAACAAATTAGGAACCTAAGATTGACATTTTTCATTCTTAAAAAAATTTGTATCAACAAAACTATGTAGTCAAAACCAGAAAATTTCTAGGAAACTTAAGATTACATCTCATCGGTTTTTTGTTGTTTTTATGCTCTTCAGGTATGCTTCCTCCTGGGATGGATCTGACTCATTTACAGGGTCTGTCTGGTCCAATCCTGGGTCAACCGTTTTACCCTTTACCTGCCACTAGTCACCCTCTCCTAAACCCTCGTTCTGGAACACCTCTGCATCTGGCAATGATGCAACAGCAATTACAGCGCTCAGGTAGGTGCAGGAATGTGATAGGTAATTTAGAGCTGGGCTGAAATGGCTTAAAGCTTTTTGACCAGTTTGAGCAGAAGGATGAATTGACAGTGATAGTTCCGTCTTTATAACCTTATCACTGTCTTGCTACAATAAATTAATCAGACTAGGATGAGATGAACCAGCCTCTGGGATTTCTGTATTTATAGTGGGAGAAGCAAGTGTGCTCTGGCTTTTTTGTCCTTGTTTGGAGAAGAGGCTGAGAATCCTGCAACAAAAGTTCAGCACAGGGACTGCCCAGAGGAGATACCTTTTTCCCAGTTAAGTATTAGTGCTCCTGTGATGTGACTGCTTGCTTTCTGAGGTAGTAATCACATCATCTAGGATGGGTTCTCAGTGTGAATAGCTTCAAGGTACATCTTCTAGCACTGCAAAGGAGTTTCCTAATGAAGACTTTACTAAATCATCTGGTAAAGAATTGTTTGGGATTTTATGAGCTAAGGTCTGAATGAAGCAGGACCTATTTTCACCTTCAGGTTATGAATAATCCTTCCTTATCCCACAGTTCTTCATCCTCCAGGCTCTGGTTCCCAGGCAGCAGCTGTCAGCATTCAGACAACCCCTCAAAATGTGCCCAGCCGGTCAAGCCTGCCCCACATGCACTCACAGCTGGAACATCGCCCCAGTCAGAGGAGCAGCTCCCCGGTGGGCCTAGCCAAATGGTTCGGCTCAGATGTGCTACAGCAGCCCCTGCCCTCCATGCCTGCCAAAGTCATCAGTGTAGATGAATTGGAATACCGACAGTGAAGCAGGACTGGTGGGCTCACCTAATCCTGGACCTATGGTGGTACCCCAGTCAGGACTCTGCTTCCTCTTTGTGGGATAGTTTGGGGCTTTTACTTTGGAGCACTCTGCAAGGGTTCAGCCCCCTGGCGCGGTCCACATTATGAAGGAAGCTGGAAAGCTCTTCACCAACTGAATGGAGCCCTCATGGTCTGAAAACAGGATGTGCACAGTGTTGCCAATCCTGGAAAGTCTGTTGTGGTTTCTTGGGTTTTTTTTTTTTTTTTTTTTTTGTAAAATATGTGAATGAAGTGTTGGTGTCTTCACCAAGAGGTGGCACCTAAGGGTTCTGAGGAAATAAATGTATAGACCCTTATGTACAGACCTGTGTATAAACAACTTTTGTATATACATATAGGATAGCTTTTTTGAACTTATACAGCTGTACATAAAAGTAGCTATTAGTTAAGCCCGTGTCAACAGTTTGAACTTTTTCACTTGTACATTGGGGACTTTCTCTTTTGGTTGATTAAAGTTGCATATGCTAAGTGGGTGAACAGAGCGAATGATATTGTTGGCTTATTTCTTCCTGTGCCCCTTTTTGTTTCCAGCTGAGCCATGAGGCTCCATAGTTTTTAGGGAAATGAAGTTTTAATTTTTCTATAAAACCGACAGAACTGAACTGTCTTATTTAGGAGGAAGCTATGGCCTTCTTTTTTGAGCCTCTACTGGACCAGTTTCGACTGGGCTGCCCTATAGATAAACAGATTATAGTGTATAAATTTCTAAGATTACCTAATAGTTTACCAGGTGGGGTTAATCTTTTATATAGCAGTTTCTCCCAAACCCACAAACTGGGGCAAAAGCCAACAGTTTGCTGACATCCTGTGTCTCCAGCCCCCTACAGCAAAGATGGAGCCTCAGAGTTCTAATCTATTAAAATCTCCTTTTCTCCCACCTAACACCCCCACCCCCATATAGAACTTCCCTCAAGACCTGCTCCTGTATTGACTATTTGTTACATCATTCCTCAGCTCACCATTAGTTTTATTATTTGCCATAACTACATATACAATACTGGATTCTACCAGAATACTACAGGGTCCTGGATCCATTTTTGGGATTAAAGATATTTTAGACATACTGATCTGAGGACAGCTTACAGCTCGTATACCCCAAATTAATTTTTAAGTTCTTAACATTTACTCATTCAAGGTCATCTAAGCTCCTCCATGCTAGAGGGTCAGATATGAGGCCACTATGATTTGCAGGCGAAGGGCAAGGTGGTTGGACTTTTGCAAGGGTAAAAAAAAAAAACAACAGTATGAGTTGTGTTACTAGGGATGCTGCCTAGTAAACAGAACTGCCCAACCTGACCTACAGTCCCAGAAACAGCAGAAAGCCTCTCATTGCTTTCTGGATTCAGCAAGAGATCTGTCCCTTCCCAGTACTTAATTAGCAGTCCATCACCCCAGAACTACTCATTCTCAATATAATTCTCAGCTCCAGAAATAAACTGTTTAGGATTCTTGCAAATGCTGTTTCCACAGGTAAAGGCTGGGAAAGCAGCTTTAAAGTAACAATGGCAGAACAGTTGTTTAAACCCAATTCCTCCTTTTCTGTGTCCTCTCACCTCTTTCCCCTTTGCTTGGACCAATAGTAGTAGGTTTAGGGTGGGGAAGACTGGATTGGGGCTGCAGTAGGGCATCCTTTTCCAGGCTAGAACCTGGTATGACAAATGAACAAATACAGGTACCCAGCAGAGGGCAAAACCATTAGCCAAGGATTGATGAAATGGAGCCAGCAGAAAATAAAGCAAACTGCTAAAGAACACAGCAGAAGCTAGACAAAGGTTTTTAACACCTATTTTGGTGTACTGGAGGGAGTAGAGGCAAAAGAGGACACTAATGCAATCTTTTAGGAGTGAACAGCCTGACACAGAGTAAGGACAGAAAGTGATAGCTAATAAGCAATGTTTTATGTAAAGCAACTTTGAGAAGTCTAGCCAACGTGAGACAAATTTAGAAGTAATCGGGACTCAAAGTATGTACAGAATAAAGGTTAAGCTAAGAGTGTGTGGAAGGCATCCTCAAAACCACAAAGGATCACGGGGAAACTCATGGAAGACCTATCTACCTTAAAGAAGAGGATTAGGTAGGAGGAAAGAATAGTGCCTCCCAAAGGAAGCAGTTGAACAACAAGTACTTTGGGAAATCCGTGGTAATAATGAGTAGAGGGAAGAATGGAAAGTAAAGTGAAACTCGCAGGAGATAGCCACTGAGTGTCCTCTAAGTCAGGGTCCATTAAGAGGGAAGGGAAGTCAGCTCCACTGGCTCATCTTTGCGAATGGAAAAACAATCCAGGAATTACTTCTGATTCAGTAATTCCATTTGCTTTACCAACAATCAATTCAAGAATGGGCATGTGACCTAAATAGGCCAAGAAGAGCAAGGACAAATTGGTTAGGCAGCTTCTAGGAAATGGCTTCCTAAAAAGGTGAGAATCCTCTTATCCTCTGGATGCTGATATCAAGCCTGAAACTAACATACTCCATGACTGCAGAGTCAGCTGCCCAGCAAAGCCAATAAATTACAATGGACAGAGAAGCTTGATGGAAAGTATGTGATCCTCAATGACTAATAGTTGCCACTGGCCCATCTGAGCACCATACAATTTACATGAGATACCATGTTTCCTTCCATTTCAACTAGCTTGTGCTTGCTGTTATATACAAGCCAGAAGCAGTCTAACAGAGGACAGAGTGCTAAACTGGGATTAGAAAAGAAAAGTAGGAAAAAAATTAAATCTCTGGTAGCACAGGAAATACAAGCCACACTTTGACAGTCAAACCATCATAGTGGATAAAGAGAAAAAGGACTATCTACAGGAATGCCTTCCTAACACAAAACCACCCCTCTCCTAAAACTACCAAATCTGAGGGCAAAAGAAATAGGAAAGGCTCTCCTCAAGTACCAGGGGTCCTCTGGTAAAGGGAGCAAGCTAAAATGTGGCAACAAGGCCTTTTCAAAGCATCTCCCCAGGCCTTGTATGAACTGGAGTTTAGAAATTTTCTCTCCTGGCATCCTATCATTGCTCAATTCTTACTCAATAAAAAATAAATGTGGGCACGGGAAGTCCCCAAACTCAAGTTACCTGGTTGTAAAAAACAAAACTTGCTGGTGGGCCTCCCTGGTAGCACAAGGGGTTAAGCCACAGCTCTATGAAGCTACCCATAGCCACTGCAGCATGAGTTCGAACCCCAGCCAGGGAGCTGACACAGATGGCCCAGTAGACCTCTCCTGTCTCACCTGCTGTTCCCCTCAGCAGTGTGTATCAGTAGATCTGTCTACTCTGCTCCCCATTCTGTCTCTGGTAAATCCACTCAAAACACACACACACACACCCCTCTGGCCTGAACCCCAGCTCTTGTATGTATAAATAAGCTTTAAAAAAAAAACTTGTGGAAATCCCACTGCTCAGAAAGTCAGCTTCCCTGAATAAGCAGTAGGTTCTACATGATGGCTTCACAAATGCAGCAGTGACTCTAGTCTATATCCAGAAGAGGGACTAGGACACCAGGCCTTAGAGTCTTACCTTCTGGGTGTGGGGCAATGCTAAGTCCAAACTACAATGGGAAACAACTGCCACTAAGGTAGCAGTGAAAGAGTACTGGAAAATGAGGTACTGAGTATTTGAATAATTCTACATCCTCAGCTCTTACAGGGTACTAGAAGCTCTACTTCATATAAAATCAAACTGTCTTCCTCCAGATCTATTTTCCGTCCTGATTTTCTCAGTCACTATCCTTCTCTTTATTCCCTGGACTCAGTTCTAAAATAATCGTTGGCCTCTCTTCTTCCAAAATGCACCAGTCAGTTACCAAGTTTAGATTTCTCCCCTGCACCTATATACCCACACCCTCCCATTAACCAGTCTTACTAGCCCATAAAGATTGTCAAATGATTCCCCGTTATCAGAGCAGTCCCTTTAAATTCCCTTATTCCCAGCACAATTATATCCTTCTTACCCTCTCAAAGAATCCTGCTCCCACCCCTTCTAACCTAGCCTCCGAACTCCATACACACACACATACACACACACACACAAAGTGCACACACAAACTCTGATCACACTGGTTGCCTCACTTTCAATGTTCCTGCGTCCATACCTTCGCTCAGGTTATATGGTTGAGACCAGGACTGCCATGGGATTCAAGCAGACAGGCTGGGCTACGGGAAAGGAGAAATTCAGTGGGCCCAAGCTGACAGCATAGTTCGACTAAACATTCAGTCCAACATTGACTATATACAACTGTACTTTGACTAGGGCAGGAAGGGAGCCCCAAAAAGGAAAGGAACCAGTGACACTGGAGCCAACGTTTACTGAGTATTTACATGCTAGATACTATGGTATCTAAGATACTAAGCATTTTATAAGTACTATCTCCTAATATTAAAAATTACCACTCAAGAAGGGAAAGTACTATTACTAGTTCCATGTTACATGAGAAACAGTTCTATAAAGGTTACCAGTGCAAGGTTTCCACTGCTAATAAAGAGGTGAACTTGCAACTTAAAATTCAGTGTGCCTGGTCAGAGTTCTTTACTCAACTGCCACACTACACCATCTTCCAAAAGGACAAGCCTTGCAAGGAGTAACGTTAACTTACATCAAGTCCTTCCTCTCTCCAGTATCAGCTGGGAAAGGCCACTTGAAAGAACTGAAGCTCACATCCAGTTGGAATGGTTTCCCAAAACTAAACATCAAATAAGATGTTGCATGTCACATTTTTATCCACTTCATACTCAAAAGCAGGTTCCCAGATACCCTTCTGGAGCTGCCTCAAGTACATACCCATGCTCATTCAACCCATTCCAAAACAAATGCTGACAATGACACATGAACTGCACATAGCCGGCTGGCCTACCAGGTCCTTTATGCAGTTCAATATACAAGGTGACACCAACAAAAGACAAGTGAAGTTTCAATTTTGATGCCTCCATCTCCCTCTTCTGAATCTGGATCCAATGACTGCCAAAACCAGAGAGGTTTGGGGTAGGGTATGTGTTTTGGGGGAAAGCAGCTGTGGATGGCCTGGTAGATGACAAAAAGGGAAGGTTTCACTTCTTCACAATCTGAATGACATCTTCATCCTCCAATGTATGGTCTTTCCCCACTTTTTGAGGATTGTGTTTCACAGAGAGACCCCAGACCAGAGCACTGTATGGAAAGGGAAAAAAAAAGTCAATGTAAAAAATTACCAGTGTCAGCCCTATCTACACTAAGGTGCCACCCTTTTTGTTCACTAAGAGCCATAAGCCTGCAATAGCCAAGCCAAGCCACCACCACCACCACCACCACCATCCCCCAGTCAAAAACCATACTCAAAGTGCAAAGGTGTAGTTTCATCAGCAGTTGTCTCACACTGGAGCCTTTACATACAAAGTTGCAAAGAAGGGAGCTCCCTGGTGGCGCAGGGGTTAAAGTCTCAGTGCTATCAAGATAGCTGTAGCCACTGCAGCATAAGTTCAATCCCCCACCAGGGAGCTGGCCCACATGGTACAGCAGACCTCTCCTGTCTCACCCACTGCTCCCCTCATCAGTATATTTCAGTAGATCTGCCTGTTCTGCTCCCCATTCTGTTTCTGTTGAATCCTCTCCTCTGTACAGCTCTAATCTACACCCCAGCTCTTGTATGCATAAATAAATCTTAAAAAAAAAAAAAAGTTGAAAAGATTTACCCATTATTTTTTCCTTAAGATTTATTTATTTATGCATATAAGAACTGAGGTAGAGGCCAGAGGTGCAGGAGCTGAGAGGATTTGTTAGGGGGAAAGGATGTCCTTTTGTGTTCTGCAGAGTTTTGTAGAACTCCATCCCCTACTCCGGTAAACTGCAACTCCCAGCAATACCAAGGGGAGAACTGCGAGGACCCGAGGGTGGAGCTAAGCAGGGATTCTGGGACTTTGGGGGAGATATAAGGGAGCCATGTGAGATGTACTCTCTCTCTGAACTGTGTGGTTTTCTGGACCGCGTGGCTCTCTGGACCATGGGGCTCTCTCTGGACCGCATGGCTGGTGGCTGGTCGTTTCATTCTTGATGAGTTTTCAGTGTGTTATTGGCATTCCAAGGCAGTGGAGCTGGTAGGATGTTCTAGTTAACTTGTATGTATTTCTATCTCTCTCTCCCTCTCTCCCTCTCTCTCTCTCTCTCTCTCTCTCTCCTCCCCTGGTTTGTACCTTTTCCTTACCCCTCTGTAAATAAACCCATTATTGACATTTTTTGTGTGTGCCTGCAGTACAACTGAATTGTAAGCATGCAGTAAGGACCCAGACAGGCAACCCAGTTCATAGTGGGTTGCCCTGTAACAGATTTACCAGAGACAGAGTGGGGAGCAAAACAGACAGACTGACTAAAATAAACTGGTGAGGGGAGTAATAGGGGATGGGGGGGAGACAGGAGGTCTGCCACACCATATGGGGTCACCTCCCTAGCAGGGTTTCAAACTCATGGTACAGTGGCTGCGGATATCTTCACAGTACTTCTCTTTAAACACTTGCGCCACCAGGGAGGACCCAGAAGTACCTATTCTTATCAGCAGGTACGATAAGAAGTTAGGGGTTACCTCCCCTCAATCATGTTAGGAAAATTCTCTCTCCCTATTAAGATACCATAATTGATATGTTCTCCTGATGTTTAAGGTTGTGTTTTTCTTAAGAGATAGTAATGGATATAACTGAACAAAACATTGGAAATTCACAAAGGATAAGAGCTACAGACCAAGGGGTAGACAAAGATGTTCATGTTGGTATTAGATTGCTTTTGTACCAAACGTCTTTTAAAATTTATATTCCAAAAAGAAATCACCGAACAAGATTTCACTTTGTAAAATACAGATAAAATAACAGGAACAGATTTATTGCAGTAATGTTTATAATGGCCAAAGTATGGAAACAACTTAGGTGCCAAAAGATGAATGAATCAAGAAGATGTGATATAAAAGCACAATGGAACATATCTCAGCCATTAAAAAATAAATAAAAACTTATCATTTGTGACATGGACAGAACTGGAGGAGATTATGCTAAGTGAAATAAGTCAGTGTAAGAAAAACAAATACCAAAGGTTTCCCTATGTGAAATACAGAGAAACAAGAGGACAAGACTAAACCAAAAAGAACCTTAGAAATATAACTATATTATTGGGGGCTACCCGGGGCAGGGTGAGAGTCGAAATCAAAAGAAGGAGGGGACCCAAAAGGCCTGTGGTGAAGGACTATGGGTGTGAAATTTATATACCTGTATCATATAGTTTGACAAATCAATGTCACCACTACCAACATAATTTAAAAATATATAACAGGAACATATAATACACAATAAAAAAACCATATATAAAAATTTTCAAAGGCACTAATGAGAAAAATAAATGCAAGGTAACCATTTTGCCAATTTAATCTAGAACACCAGTTTTTTGCAGTCAGATTCAATACATGCAGTAAAGTCAGCATCTATTTTGGTGGTAGCAATGTAAGTGGGCTTAGTCCTTTAGCAAAACAATGGAACAACAAAAAAGAAAACTCA
The DNA here is from genome assembly GCF_000260355.1 of Condylura cristata. NCBI lineage: Eukaryota > Metazoa > Chordata > Mammalia > Eulipotyphla > Talpidae > Condylura > Condylura cristata. Next base: position 10,222,393 of record NW_004567130.1, on the reverse strand, counting down.
AAAGCCATCAATCCTATTTCTAGAAAAAAGAAATAAAATGGTAAAGGTCTGTGCGTGAAAACTAGAACATTATTTTAAGTAGCAAAAAAAAAAAATGAGGAAATAATGTAGTTACATGGTATCAATCTTTCTAAAAATTTTTGTGTGATTCAAAGGTTGTGTGCATGTGGTAAGGGATACAAATGGAATGGAACAGACAAATATTATAATTAGTAGAACTGAAGCTGAGTTTTCTCTTTCATTAAGATGGTTACTGTACAAGAAAAAGTGAAAATAAAAAATATATATTAAAACGGAGAAAAGTGACCAATAAAATTCCACTTGCTTTGCTAGGTCTCTTCTTCAAAATATTTTTCTTTACTGCTTTTGTTAATTTATAGTTCTACAGGATTTTTGAACAATGTTCTGCCACCATACAAAGCAGGAACTATACATCTACAAAGTTTAAAAAAGGAAAGTGCTTAATTTTTCCCAAGATTCTGTTTCATTTAATGGATGGTTTAAGGATAGTGGAAATTAGACCTTACATGTAAATATGCTTATTTTAGATAAAAGAAATATGAAGTTTAACAAAGGATTTCACTCCGATTCTTAGGACCAAAATCAAGTATTTTAAAAATTTCACTAGTTCAGGGTCCTTCCTGGTAGCAAAACAGGTTGGAGCCCTAGCTGCAGCCACTTCAGCACAAGTTCAACCACCGGCCAGGGAGGTGACACACAGCACGGCAGATCTCTCTCCTGTCTTGCCCGCTCTTCCCCTCAGTAGTGTACTTCCTGTCCCCACTCTGTCTCTGGTGAATCTTCTCACCGCCCCTGTACCTCTAAAAAAAAATTTTCACACTGTTTTTACCTTCTCTAATACCCTACAGTTACTTTCTATTTCCTTTTCACTCGTGGCACACGGGTTAAAGTCTCAGTGCTATCAAGCTATCACCAGCCACTGTAGCAAGAGTTTGGTCCTAGGCCAGGGAGATGACCCACATGGCACAACTGGTCTCTCGCCTCCCGGCAGCAAGTGTTTCAGTCAACCTGCCTGTTCTGCTCCCCACTCTGTCTCTGGTAAATCCTCTTAACCCATACCACTGGTCTACACCCAGTTTGTGTATCCATAAATAAATACTTTAATTTTCAGTCTTGAGCTACTCATAAATACTGTAATCCACAGTTAGTTAAAATATTTCTCACAGGATTAATATGGCACACTTCTAATTACATATGTATGCTAAAATTAAACAAACAGAGTAAGATAACAATAGCCATGTTTCTCACTGTCAGAAAGAACTTAAAAGGAAAGCTAAATTAAATCCTACAGTAATAGAATCAGAACAGTATAAACTGGTTTTTAAGATAAAAAATAGCTAGATAAACCAGCTAGAAAGGAACAACAAAAGAAACAGAGAAATAAATATCTGTATGTAAGCATGAATTAATACTCATATGTATATTTCCTAGCTCTATCTGCCTAAGAGGGTCTATAAGCAATGACAGCTTACTAAAAAGGAGAACACCTAACACAGAGACCTTGAAAATCAGGGCTCCTTATAAAAATGACTGATTCCAGGAAATATGAACCAGAAACATCTAGCGCTGCCAAAAAGTAAAGAAATGTTGCTTTAAAAAAAAAAATAGTGGCCCTCCCTGGTGGCGCAGCGGGTTAAAGCACAGCAGTAAGAAGCCAAAGCCACTTCCGCATGAGTTCGATTCCCGCCTGCCCCGGAGGTGACCACATGGTGTGGCAGACCTCTCCTGGCCCACCCGCTGCTCCCCTCAGCAGTGTACTTCCTCGATCTGCCTGTTCTGCTCCCCACTCTGTCTCTGGTCTTTCACCGCCCTTGAGCCTCTGGTCTGTACCCCAGTTCTGTATGAATAAATAATTAAAAAAAATAGCTTATCAAAAGAACATAGTGACCAAAGGGAACTCTGTGAGTAACAAATGACTGTATCATATTAAAGCCCACAAACTAAACATTCAAGAGCTCATATTAACACAAATGAATTGTGTGTTACACTGCTATTTGGAAAAAAGTAATCACTCTAAATCACAGTAGAATTTTAATAGAAGTAAAATCAAAGAGGGAAATAATCATAATTTGGTAAACAACGCAGCTGCAAGAGTTATAAGCTCTACCAACAGATGCTAAAATCAGCAAGCAACATTTTAAAGAGAACTAGGATGTGCAAAGTCTCAAAATACTTCCCCTAAGACAATTAAAGGCAAAAGAAAACTGGTGTCTTTAGAGTAGTGAAATGCATCAACACCAACTTAAACAAGTGATCAAAGTATATATCATCATCAATAAGACATAGTATCATAAATCCTCAAAGATGATACACTGAGGACAAATCATTAGTTTGTGGTATTCTTACCAAAAATGCACAACCTCACTTCAATCAAAAAAGAAAAATGAACAAACCCAAAGGGAGGGACATCTACAAAATAACTGATCAGTACTCTAAAAATGTCAAGGCAATAAAAAAAAAAAGAGAGAATGAAAGACTAAGGAAAAATTGTTGGGAGATAGGAACATTGAAAGAATAAAGTAAAATTAACAACTAAAACACAAAAGGACATTGGTAGAAAAGGTATCTAAATTCAAATAAGGTCTATAGGTTAGTTTAAAAAATTATATAAATGCTAATTTCTGTTCCTGGTAACAGACAATATATAACTGTGGATGAAGGATAAAAGGAAACTACTATACTTGCAACTTTATTGTAAGTCTAAAATTATGTTCAAAATAAAATGATAAAAAAATTGTTTTCAGCCTGTATCAGCAGTGAAAAGTACAAGAAAGACATTGGAGATATTTATCTATCATTTATAGGGAGACTCAGGAGCCAATGGAAGTCAGTATAATGCTGACAGGAAAAATTTATATTTGTGTTTTCAAAAAAAAAGATGAATTAATGGGAGAACGTCACAGCCCTTTGTACTTTTCAATCTTCCCAACTCTGAAGAGGTTCCTATAGCTCTTCTTGTGCCAGTATGGTATGGTTTTAAGAAAACATTACAGAGATTTAATGAAACAAAACTTTCAGCAGTCTCTGATGCCCAGGTTTTTTTAAAAGCTATCCTAAGGATGACTCACCTGGAAAAGGAGGCACCACTAATCATGATACTTACTATTTAAATTCTTTGATAAGATTTTTGTGAATCTTCATGCAGAAATCTTCCACAGTGGTCCTAGAATAAGGCAATACCACAGGGGATGTATAATCTGGCAACTGGCCTTTGGGTTTGGTGTAACTAGAACAGAAGAAGCAGAGGTTGATTACTTCTTGGAATATACCATGTGTTAAATGCAAATCAACCCTGCATAGTTTTTAGAAAATTAGACAAGGAAAATCTCCAATTTGAGGAAGAAAGTACCTTCAATATGGCCTACAAGATGATAGGAATTTATTTATATCTCCAAAAAGAGTTATATTAAAGAGCTTCAAAGGGTATCACTTTAGGACAGTCCAGTATAATTCCTATATAATATTACTTTATCCATTAAGACATCCTCAGGGAACCAAATAAGGGATCAGGAAAAAAATAATTATAATAAATAAAAAATTAATAGGCAGGGCCCTCCCTGGTGGCGCAGCGGGTTAAAGCGCAGCACTGCAAGCCAGCGGCAGCCACTTCAGTGCAGGTTTGATTCCCGCCAGCCCTGGAGGTGACCCACATGGCACAGCAGATCTCTCCTGACCCGCCCGCTGCTCCCCACAGCAGTGTATTTCGTCAGTCTGCCTGTTCTACTCCCCACTCTGTCTCTGGTGAATCCTCTCACTGCCCCCGTCTCTGGCCTGTAAATAAATAAATAAATAAATCTAAAAAAAAAAAAATTAACAGGCAACAATACATTCTGCAGGGGAGTAGGGGGAAGAAGGACCAAATAAAGGGAGGGAAGAACACAAGGGACTATAGTGATGGTGCACAGGTAAACTGGTGGTGGGACTTTTTCCAGGACCACACCTGAGAGGAGAAAACAAACACTGTATAAAAATAAAGGATGTAAAATGCATACACACAATATACACATACACACATGCATACATGCATGTAAGTGCATGGATACATATATACAGTGGGCCTTTTTCCAAGACTACACGTGAGAGGAGAAAGCATACATTGTACAAATACTTGATGTAACAATATTTCACAAGACAATTTAATTTGAAGGTAAATTATAAGTCATTAAATTTTTCCCTTGCTGTAAAAGACTTACATTCTCACTAATTTCAGATAGTCCCATATCTTTTCCAAAAGATCATCAAAATTCCAGCGGTGATGAGCAGAGATAGGTACACAGTGAGGCACCTTATAGATGATATCCAATTCCTCAATGGAGATCTGATCAATCTTATTTAACACATAGATACAGGGGATATAAACTCTATCAAAGTAGGAGAAAACAGGACATTAGTCTGAAGTTTGATGACAAGACTATTTGGTTAACAGTATGCCCCCTCTTGGACCCAAAAACAGAGACTCTCAAAGGAGATCACAGGGGAGGCAAAACAGGTTAAGCCACAGCATAACAAAACTATCTGTAGCCACTGCAGCATGAGTTGGATCCCCACTGTCTCTGGTGAATCCTCTCACCTCCCACACTTCTGGCCTGTAGCCCAGTTCTTGTATGCATAAATAAATAAATCTTTAAAAAAACAGAGAAATAAAATATTATACCCAAATGCCAGGAATAATTTTAACAGTGATTTCAATTGTTATTCAATATCAAGTATTAACAGTAAAAGCTTATGGAACAAGGTTTCAGCTATGTAGCCTTAGGCTGAAGAAACAAGACTCATCTGTACCTGCTCTGATTTCTGCAGGACAGTTTACAGGATTTCACAAGTGGCTTAATTCTGGGAGAGCAGATTGAGAACCTATTATCTTCAATCACTGTATACTACAGAGATTAAGAGAGTCTAGTTCACAACAAGAAACGGAATGTGGAATCTGACTATGAAAATCAAATTTCCGAGCAAAGAAAGAAATTCAAAATTAAAACCAACCCTTCATTCAATAGGTAAAGAAACCAAGGCCAACTATTATCAATATATGAGACAGCAACACAATTGTCATGACCCAATATTGTTTTCACAAAAAGGTTCAAATTCAAACTCAGGCATCAGATCACTTGGTCAGTACCTATTTCCTTCAACCACATCAATGAGATCATCTGCTGTGGCATCGCTACGCAAAGTCACGTCGGCATTGTGAATTTTGTATTCTGCCAGAATGCTCTTCACAGTTTCAGCATCCAGCTCACTTTGAGGGCACTGCATGGAAGACAGTGATTGCTCAGAGTACAAAAAATTCTCACAAGATTATGTACCTGATATTACTAGCTAAGGTGCAAGCTCATTTCTGTAGTCTGTATTCCTAGATGAGAAACTTTTAGTAGGAAATACTTAAAAACTAAAACTCAATGGAACAATTTATGGCCTAGGCCCTCCCTGGTAGCACAGTGGGTTAAAGCACAACACTAAAAAGCTAGTCTCTTAAGCTTAAACTTCAGCATGAGGGGGCCATGGAGGTAATCCACATGGCACTGAAGACCTCTCCTGACCTGCCCATTGCACCCCTCAACAGTGTAGGTAGTCAGAGTCTAATGCATGTGTCAGTCATTACATGATTACTGTGTTAGGTCAAATAGTACTGGGAAAAGTCAGGAAACATTTAACTTCATTATTGCTATACTGCAATCCAGTCCCCTATACCATTCAGCAACCTGCCCCATATATATCTTCTTTACTTACAGTAGCAGTGAGATTAATGCCTCCCTTATCCTTCTTCTTAAAGCCAATGTTAGGAGGTTTGCTGTTTAAGCGAATACCAAAGCCTTCCAACTCATTTTCAATTATCTTCTTATGTCCCAATGGTTTCAAGACATCCAGAACGATCAGGATCAAGTTACATGTTCGGGCCACTGAAGAAATAGGAAAAAAATAATTTATACCAACCAAGTCACTAAAAATTTAACGAATCCAAATACTCAAATAGAAAATAGGGGTAAGTGTATTTCAGTAGATCTGCCTGTTCTGCTCCCCTCTCTATCTCTGGTCAGTCCTCTCAACAGCCCCTATCTCTGGCCTATACCCCAGTTCTTGTATGCATAATAAATAAATCTTTAAAATACAAAAAGTCTGCTAGATAGACTCCAATAGCCACTAATGGCTATTTAAATTTAAAGTAATTATAATGAATCTTCAACTCAGTGAAAGAATATAATGGCTTAACTAGAGTGAACAGTGGTAGGGAAGAAAGGATGAAGGAGATGAAGGAGTGAGGCAGATGGGATACTGATAAGAATGGTTTGGGAGAAGGTGAATGGAACATCTGTACGTATGGAAAACCAAAAATGTAATCCCATAAATTAAAATAAAAATTTGTAAATAAATACATGAATTTAAGCAAATCAAATAAAATTCAAAATAGTTTCTCAACTGGACTAGGCCTTTCTAAAATGATCACTAGCCATACATGCCTAGGAAATACTGTATTGGTGATCGCACTGAGCCTTAACCCCTAGGTCACTAGGTCGGCCCTGGAAATACCAGAGTGGAAAACACCATCTTAAAACACTTTCATTACTGAACAGTGCTAGATGAGAAAGTAACCAGTCCAGCACATTGAGAGGGCAAAGAGGGGAGGGTGTCTGGCTGTAGCTAGGAGCCACAGTATGGCCAGAGAGCCAACAGGAGTTGGGAATTCACTGGCACATTTTGCTGCAGTTCATGCCTGGAGGACCCCTTTCTTTCCTGCATCCCTCCCCACCACTTCAATAAAAGAAAAAAGGTAGAGAGCAACCAATGCAACTGAAGCACAAAGACAGGGAGATAGTGGTAGGTAGCAGAGAAAATTTTTAAAAAACATATTGGGTATTATATTTTAGTATCTGGAAAAATATTTTTGATAGACATATGATCTTCTCAAACATTTGAGAAATATTAGCAAACACAGAAAAGTAACCAAAACCAGAAGCAATTAAGTCCATGATAAATAAATTTAAAAAACATAGTTCAAGAGAAGAGAAACCAAGTCATAAAATACCAATTATCTCAGCATTAAACAAAAATTTAATAATGTAAACCATGAATAATGAGTTAACTAAAAATTAAATAGAAAAGAGTATTAGAGAGCTAATCTCTACTATAATAGGAAACCAACAGATGAAATCTATAATTAATCATGAAAAAGCAATATGATTGTATTTTAAAATATGAAGGTAAGTAGCAAAATCAGAGTCAACAGTAAACAATAGAGGTAAGGAGAAGTGGGGTAACAGATAGAATTTATGATTAACCTTTTATAACAATTTACCTGAAACAGGAGGAAAGAAGGAAAGTCATGGATAGAAGTCAGGAAACCTAGGTTATAGTTGTGAAGCTGCCGTAAACAGTTCAACCAAAACATTTCACTTATATCTTAGTGTTTTTCCTTACTCTTTGGCTTTACTTTAAGTTCTGACATTTTATTCTGATGAAAAGTCAGAATATGTCCTTCACTGGGAAATCATCTCTAAGTTCAACAGACCTAGCCTACAGATACAGTAAAGACCTGTTATTCCAGGATACTGACCCTGAACTACTCACCTGCAATGACTTGACGGCCTCTACCTTTCCCATCCTTGGCACCCTCAATGATACCTGGGAGGTCCAGAAGCTATAAGATTAAAGACAGCCAGAATGAGAGAACGGAAAAAATCAGTTATAAATCTGAACAGAAAAAAAAGACTGATTAAATACTTAAAAAGATGATAATCAAATAAAATGATTTATTTCTCAAGTATTCAAAATTTAGGTGATCAAATCCAAACTTCCTTCTGAGTGTGTGAATATTGATTTGATTAAGTATCTACTAAATGCCAGCTATAGGCTTTTAATATACTTTGCCTAGTTTAAAATGCCTAACACGGGCCTACTTGGTGGTGCAAGTGTTAAAAGTCTCAGAGCTATCAAGACTGAGCTATCGCAGCCAATGCAGCATGAGTTCGATTCCTGGCCAGGTTGCTAACCCAAATGGCACAGCAGATCTCTCCTGTCTCATCCACTGCTCCCCTCAGCAGTGTATTTCAGTATATCTGCCTGTTCCATTCCCCATTCTGTCTCTGATGAATCTTCTTACCCCCCACACTTCTGGCCTATACCCCAGTCCTTCTGTGCATAAATAAATGTTTAAAAAAAAAAAAAAGATAATTTATGTTGACTACACTTGCCCTGAACTTGGAAACTTTAGCTACACTGATTCAAAAGGCCACATGGGGAGTAACAAGCATATCATCTCCAGGAACAGGAATTACAGCTCCTTCAGAAGCAGTTGATTTCATTGATGGGGCAGAGAAAATGAGATTTAGCCTGGAGCATCTAGTGGTACCAGAAAATATGGAACTACTAACAAAACTTCTGGAAAAAAACACAAGGATCAACTTGAAAGAGTTCTAAATCATCAAAGCTGGAACAAGGAATAATAATAAAAAAAAAAAATTGGCAGTACTGGATTATAATCCATAAAGTAAAATGAGTGTGAGCCCATACTGATACAAGTTACTGAATAAATAAACAAATGGCAGTGAAAACATCTGTTCCATATAGAATTCTAATTAAGATAAAAGAGAAAAGCAAGAAACATAATAACCGATGTTCACAAGTGCCTTAGACGGATGCTAAAATGAGTGGGCAAGTTAGAGAAATAGGATTGATATCATCTCAAAGTATTTCTTCCAAGTTATTTTACTACAGAAAGACAGCTTCCCAACAGAGAAACCCTGTAGTAAACAGCTTAACCAACTACGAGAGATCAGTTTCACAAATAATGACATGTCAACACCATGAATTTCATGACAAATTACATTAAAGATCCAATATTTCTCTATCAAAAAATACACTAGGGTATCCCTAGTGGCACAAGGGGTTAAGTCTTAGCACTGTGAAGCTACTCACAGCCACTGGAACACAAGTTCAATCCCCAGCCAAGTGATCCATATGGCACAGCAGACCACTCCTGTCTTGCCCTCTGCTCCCCTCAGCAGTGTACTTCAGTAGATCAACCTCTTCTGCTCCCCACTCTGTCTCTGGTGACTCTTCTAGCCTCCTCACACCTCTGGCCTACACTCCATCTCTTGTATGCATAAGTAAATAAATCTTTAAAAAAAGAAAACTAGGGGCCCTCCCTGGTGGCGCAGCGGGTTAAAAGCACAGCACTGAGAATCTAAACCCACTTCCGCATGAGTTCGATTCCCGCCTGCCCTGGAGGAGACCACATGGTGTGGCAGACCTCTCCTGACCCGCCCGCTGCTCCCCTCAGCAGTGTACTTCCTCGATCTGTCTGTTCTGCTCCCCACTCTGTCTCTGGTGAATCCTCCCACCCTCCGCATCTAGTCAACCTGCCTGTTCTGCTCCCCACTCTGTCTCTGGTGAAGCCTCTCGCTGCCCCTGAGCCTCTGGCCTGTACCCCAGTTCTGTATGAATAAATAAATAAATCTTTAAAAAAAAAAAAAAAAGAAAACTAGTCAATATTCTTTAACAGTATCAAGGTCATAGAAGACAGGATTGAGAAAGCATTACAGATGGCAGCAGAATAAGGAGAAAAACTTAATACAACACAGATGACTACAGGAAAAATTTTGGAAAAAGGATATTGGTGGGATAACTGGTAAAAATTCAAGTAAGATCTGTAGTTAAAAAAAAATTTGTAGTTCAGTAAACATTATTGCACCAAATTTTAATCTGTCCCCCACAATTACTCTACAGTTATGTAAGATTTTAACATAAAGGGCAGCAGAACCTAAAATAATCAAGACTCAATTCAGCCTCCACCAACAAGAAGTACACTTAATATTGATACAGTCTTTCTAACATAAACCCGCAACATGTAAACTAATATATAATGACAAAAAGTAGACAGACAACTGACTACTATGAGAAGATATGAAAGGGGTAGGGGCAAGAAGGGACAGGAGGGAATGTTTTTACTACTGTGTAATAATCAAATTACACACTTCATGTACAGCTTACTGTAGCGAACCATAATTCAATCAAACAAAAACTTCATCAGTTTTACTTACTATCTCTATAAATTAGATTTTGTAATCTACTTATTACACTGAATAAATTCCCTTCTGCTTTAAAAAAGTTTTTCTTCAACAAACGGCTTTACTATATATTGAGCCTAACTGTTGCTATCAAGAACTTAAAAGGAAAATCCACCTGGATATATAAAACTCCTAAATCCATATTTTGACTATACTATCAAATAAGAGTATTACACTGGGCCCTCCTTGGTGGCGCAGAGAGCGCTGCACTGAGAAGCTAAAGCCACTTCTGCATGAGTTCGATTCCGGCCTGCCCCGCAGGTGACCACATGGCGTGGCAGACCTCTCCTGGCCTGCCCGCTGCTCCCTTCAGCAGTGTACATCGTAGATCTGCCTGTTCTGCTCCCCACTCTGTCTCTGGTGAAGCCTCTC
>NW_004567130.1:10209818-10210343 GCF_000260355.1 Condylura cristata | reverse complement strand
GGGGTACAGGCTAGGGGTGAGGGGCGGTGAGAGGATTCACCAGAGACAGAGTTGGGAACAGAACAGATAGATTGATAAAGTACACTACTGCTGAAAGGAACAGCGGAAGAGACAGGAAAGGTCTGCCATGCCATGTGGGTCACCTCCGGGGCGGGGACTGAACTTGCACCAGAGAAGCCACTGCCACGGCTTTGACACATTGTGCCACCAGGGAGGAACGCTGTAGGATTTTTAAGAACGACATGTTAACTACTTTAAATCCAAATGTCTTTAGGGTTTAAGTGGGTAACGAGATGTGCAAGGCCATTATATATAGGAAAATCAGAGTTCTAGGAATCCTAGCAAGGTGAACTGTAAGCCCCCAAATTTTTAAAACATTGTAGATCCATCTATTTGAGACATCAGTTTTCTTTATAACATCCCTGCTTAGTGATATTTTAGCTGCATGAACACCTCCAGACTGACTACTTCATTACCTCAAGAGTTCACTCCATTTTTAGGCAGCATTACTGTTAAAAATCCTCC
>NW_004567130.1:10207985-10209075 GCF_000260355.1 Condylura cristata | reverse complement strand
GGATTATGGTGATGGCACACGGGTGACTTGGTGATGGGAAACCCGCAGGGACTACAATAGAGATGGGGGGAAAAATGGAAAAATGGAAAATAAACTGTTATAAAAAATAATAAAAATAAAATTAAAAAATACTGCATATAAAAAAAATCCTCCTTAGAAAAACAAAGCAATCTTCCACTTTGGTTATTTTAACTTTATACCCTCCCCATGCACAATCAGTCCTCTGCACTAGGCAATAGTCTTTCAAGAAAATACTTAAGGGCATCATATCAATACAATGAAGCATGCAAATTCATATGCTTACTTAGTCTGGAAAAGAATCATAAGAGGAAGAAAAACAGAAGCAGAGATTACAGGCAAGAAAGCAAGCACCATGCCAAAAAAAGGGAGGTGGGGTGATGCTAAAAGATCAAAAGGGAGTGAAATGAGTAAATGTGTCGGAAGAAAGACAGGGAAGAGAGAAATTTTGATATATTCAGAAACCCTGAGAAAGGTTTCAAAGAGCATCCATCAAGAAAAAAGGTTATTCTCTAAGCCTCCAAAGCTGTGACTTTCAACAGGATTCTAAAGCCAGACTGAATCAGATGTGGTCCAGCTATACCCATTCTTGTTACATACATTTGAACACAGAAAGATACTTATCCTAATAGTCTCTGAATGGGCACTCAAGCAGCAGGGGAATAGAAGCCATTGTAAAATACCACCAGGGTACCTGTGCTTTCCTACTTCAGATTCTATAATAAATACAGGGCCCTGCCTGGTGGTACAGCGGGTTAAAGCACAGCAGTAAGAAGCTAAAGCCACTTCAGCATGAGTTCGATTCCAGCCAGACCTGGAGGTGACCACATGGTGTGGCAGACCTCTCCTGACCCGCCCGGTGCTCCCCTCAGCAGTGTACTTCACTGATTGCTCCCCGCTCTGTGTGTGGTGAATCCTCTCACTGTCCCTGTACCCCAGTTCTGTATGCATAAATAAATCTTTAAAATATATATATATATAAAGGGCCCAGCAATCCCACTCCTAGGTATCTACCCAAAAGACACAAAAACACTGATTGAAAAAGATACTTGTACCCCCATGTTTACTGCTG
>NW_004567130.1:10192598-10207224 GCF_000260355.1 Condylura cristata | reverse complement strand
ATATATATATATATATATAAAGGTACCTCACAACTCGTTGGATAGCCCAGTTAAGACAGAAAGCAAATGTCTACACCTAGACACTCTGGGACACCACAGAGAACTCAGGGATGCCAAGGGATATTATTCTTCAAGAGAAAAACACACAGCAGGTCTTGATATACTAGTTACTGAAGAAACTACCAACTACAGGTAGCTTACAATTTCAACATTAGATCCTACTATTCTGTCTTCAATTATGTAAGTTCTGAATCTTTAAGAAATTGGATTTTTCAGCAGCTGCTATAGTTTAAAAGGTAAGCACCACACAAAAAACAATGTGGAATAGAAAACAAATGTTGCAGTATCCAATCTGATTCTTATATTTGAGAAGCTTATGTGATACTCAACAATGCACACACAAATCCCATTAGTACATAACTATAGCTGCAAGGACATAAAAGTTTAAGCTGTTTGGACCTAATTATCTAAATAAAGACAATCACTGACTAGTCCTTTTGGTCTGGAGCATCATAAAAATTTCCACAACAGGCCCTCCCTGGTGGCGCAGCGGGTTAAAGCGCAGCACTGAGAAAATCTAAAGCCGTTTCCACATGAGTTCGATTCCCGCCTGCCCTGGAGGTGACCACATGGTGTGGCAGACCTCTCCTGACCTGCCCGCTGCTCCCCTCAGCAGTGTACTTCGTCAATCTGCCTGTTCTGTTCCCCACTCTGTCTCTGCTGAAGCCTCTCACCACCCCTGGGCCTCTAGCCTGTACCTCAGTTCTGTATGCACAAATAAATAAAATCTTAAAAAAAAAAAAAATTTACCAGAGCAAGAAAAGATGTCATGAAATAATCGTTACAACATTCAACAAGAATATGTTTTATTATATTTTATATTATATTACAAATATGGACCCTCCCTGGTGGTGCAATGGGCTAAAAGCACAGCATTATGAAACTATCCACAGCCACTGCAGCATGAGTTTGATTCCCAGCCACGGAGATGACACAGGTGGCCCAGCAGACCTCTCCTGTCTCACCCACTGCTCCCCTCAGCAGTGTACTTCGTCAATCTTCGTGTTCTGCTCCCTACTCTGTCTCTGGTGAATCCTCTCACCCTCTGGCCTATACCCCAGTTCTTGTGTACATAAATAAGTAAATCTTTTAAAAAGTATATATATGTGTGTGTGTGTGTGTGTGTGTGTGTGTATCTATATATATATACATAGACATCTATATATACATCTACATATACACATCTAAATATATATACACATATATGTATATCTAAAATACATATACTTTCTTTCCTATCCAAGGGGACTCATTAGACAATTCTAAATCTCTCTAAGAATGGCTCAAGATATCACCTCTTCAGACCTCACAGACAAGAATTATCTTCTAAAAAGAATCTGATCAGGTTATTTCTCTATTAAAGGGCTTCTAATACTTCCTAACTACATACAAGATAAAACTCAACTATTTTAGCAGTACAAGAACCTTCATAATTCACTACAATCTACCTCTCCAGATTCACATTTTATCACTCTTTGTCCCACTCCTAAGTTCACACCACAGCAGGCAGTTCACTACTACAACTGGTTGAAATTGCTCTTTACCTTTTCTCTGGCTGGTAAAACTACATGAACATCAAGATCTAGCGCCACTACCACCTTCAACATGAAGCTTTCTTTGTGTTAGCAGACCTTCCTTCCTTGACCATATTAAACCTACGATATTAAACGTCTCTACATACTACTTACCTCCCCTGCTAACAATGAGGTTCCAGCAAATCAAAGATAAGCCCCAGTATACACAAAGGCCTCAATAAATGTATTTTAAATGCATTCAAGAATGGATTTCTTTTCTTCCTTGGCTTCAGAACTCACCTGGATCTTGGCACCTTTGTATCTGATGACACCAGGTACAGTGGTCAGAGTAGTGAACTCATAGGCTGCCACCTCAGAATATACCCCCGCCAGGTTGCTGAGCAGTGTTGACTTCCCAACAGATGGAAAACCCACAAATCCAATTCGAGCATCACCTGTCTTGGCCACATCAAAACCTAAAACATAAATATCAAAACCAGAAGGAAAGTTATCTCTAGGAAATAACTTGAAACTCATGTAATTCCTTTCACATTCTAGCTGCCTATCCCTACACCCTTATTTCAACTTTTTACTGTTTACCTCTAGAGTATATAACTCAAGCATACAAAATCCTTCCACAGCAATTCACAACATTTAACGTGATGTTTTTTATATAAAACTTTTCTGTCATTTAAACTGTTACATGCCTTGGGGGCCTCCCTGGTGATGTAAGGGGTTTAAGCAATCCACAGCCACTGCAACACAAGTTTGATCTCCAACCAGGGACGTGACCCGCATGGCCCAAAAGACCTCTCCTGTTTCGCCTGCTACTCCACTCCACAGTGTATTTCAGTCAATCTGCCTGTTCTTCTACCTGCTCTCCCTCTCTAGTGAACCCTTTCACTTCCCCAACTTCAGCCTACATCCCAGCTCTTATATGCATAAATAAATAAAATCTTTAAAAAAGACTTAATATTTTATTTATGCACACAAAACTGGGGTACAGGCCAGAGGTACAGGGGAGTGAGTTGATTCACTAAAGATAAAGTGGGGAGTATAAGTGGATCCACTGAAATATACTGCTGAGGGGAGAAGCGGGTGGGTCAGGTCTGCTAAGCCATGTGGGACACACCCCTGAGCCAGGGACTGAACTGGTGCTGAAGCAACTGCGGCTAGCTCTTTGTGCTGCGCTTCAACCAGTGTTGTGCTTCAACCCACTGAGCCACCAGGGAGGGCCCAATAAATAAGATCTTTAAAAAAAAAGAAATATTATATGCCTTTCTAATACCCATAGTACTTAAGGTCCAAATATTATATAATAATTTATCCAAAAAAGAAAGGGGATTTCTTGGGCCTCCCTGGTGGCACAGGGGTTAAAGACAGCCTATCAAGCTATCACCAGCCACTGTGACACAAATTCAATGCCTGGCCAGGGAGGTGACCCACATGGCACAGCAGACCTCTCCTGTCTTGTCCACTGCTCCCCTCAGCAGTGTATTTCAGTATATCTGCCTGTTCTGTTCCCCATTGTCTCTGGTGAACCCTGTCACACACACACATACACACCTACCTCTGGCCTACAACCCAGTTCTTGTATGCATAAATAAATAAGTCTTTAAAAAAAAAAAAAAGGCAGGGGAGGCTTCTGTCTTGTCTTATAAACCCTGAGACTTAAATGACTGACTGGGTTTGTTGGTTGTTCAAACTTGGGGTCCTCCTCTAGGAAATACTACCGATCTTAAGCTATTACTTTCAGTCCTAGCATTCTCTCTATTGGCTTCAACTTATTCCTACTACCTTTGTTTTCCCTTTGGATAACTGAACTTTTTTATGTTGTTGACTATAGTCAACAAATACTGACATCTTTTTGTAAGTGAACGTAACTCCATTTGAACCGGAGCAAGATACAAATTACTAAAACTACAATTCACATACACAATATTCTTTTGCCTTTGAAACCAGCAGGAGTTTAGGAAACCGTTCAAGGATTTAGGTTTAGAAAATGCAAATTTACTTTGATAGAAATTTAAAAATTATTTTTAGCCATACACCTATATTATATTGACAGGACTCACACACACACAAAGTTGAAGAAAAACACCACAAACCTTCTCCTGGCCCACCACCACCACCACCTTTTGGAGTAATGAGTTCTCTGCGAAGTTTAGCAAGGCGAGCCTTAAGCAGCCCTAGGTGATGCGCAGTAGCCTTGTTCTTTTGAGTCCGAGCCATCTGCAAGAGAGGAAACAGGTTCATAAGTCAGAAGCAGCCCCTACAGAACAAAAAATGCTTTCCCAGCTCAGGAAGAATGTTGTCCTTAGGTCCTATTACTGTCAGCATATACAATCTTGTCACTTAAAAAGAAAATCCAGTCTGTGTATCACCCAGCCCAATCCCCTCAGAGCAAACAACTGAGGCCCAAAGAGAAGAGAGAGAACCAAGGTCATTACATCGACGTCCAGATTCGACTAAAACGTCTGCTGGTTCCTTTTTCAATACTTTTCACTAACTGTATGCCCCACCGGATACAGGTTCACCACGTCCCCGACTGTAAGGAGCTCTGAGGCTTCTGGTAAGATTTACAATAGTGCAGGTGGGATCAACAGCTACCACTGTTTATCCAATTCCCGGGAGCAACTCTGGGAAAAGGGGTCATCAAGAGAAGACACTGGGGGGGGGGGGCGCGAGAAGGGGACGAGTGCGAGGCACGATGAGGAAATTATACTAAAGTATGTGAGCATGCCAGAGCCGGGACAGAGACAAGGTCCAGCGTCGCGCAAGGGGTAAAATGGGAGGCAAGACTGAGAGAAACAGTGTTCGGACAAGCTCAGAACACTGGAGGGTCCGACCAAGGAGCATGGAACGTGGGCATGGAAGGTTTGGGGAAGACCCGACCAGACTGTGGGGAGTAGGGAAACGCGGGACCGGAACTGAAGGGAGGTGGAGAACGAGGCAGACGGGAGTGGAGGAACGCCTGAGCCCTGCTGAGGAGAGTCGGGGAACGCGGCCGAGTCCTGACGCGGCTGAAGAGTTCTGGCAGGAGTGAATACTCGAAGAAGGAACGCTCCGACGGAGAGTGAAGTGCCAGCTGGGTCCATTACCTCGGCTTCGATCTCCGCGATCTTGGCTAAGGTGCTGCTCATGGTGGCGAGTCCCGGGGGGCTCACTGGCCTCCACGTTGCCTCCCGTCACACAGCAGCCAGCGGACCCGCCGTAGCCAGCAGTCACTACTGCAGTGCGCAGGCGCGACACTTCCTTCTTCTCGCGAGAGAGTTCCGCGTGCAGCTCGAGGCTAGACGTACGGCGCGCAGTAGTCCCCTCCCCCTCAGCCAACTCCGCCCCATCCCACGAGCCAGCGCGGTGTCATAGAGCCCGCGGGAGCGGGGGCCAGAGAGGCCGCCCCAGCTTGTACCTCCTCGGGCGCGCCGAGGGTCGCGCGCCGCTTGGCCCCGCCCCGCCCCACCCGACCTGCGCCCCCGTCCCGCCCTGCATCCCGCGCATGGTGTGTGAGGAGGAGCAGCTCGGCGCTGCAGCCCACAGATCCGAGTCCTTGGAGCCTTGGCGAGGGTCAAACGCGCCCTCACGCCCCCACCCCTCTTCCTCGCTACCTTCTACAGATCAGGGCCCCCCTTTTCCCAGCTGGGTAAACACCGTGATGGTCTCGGCCTCCTGGGTTGGTGTAAAGACCGATCTTCATTCAGTTTCTCTCTTTGGAAGAAGAAAGTGCTCCTTTCCATCCTCAAAATAAAATTAGTTTTGGGTGTTTTGTTTACACCCACCCCCAAGCAGATGGTAAGCCCACAATAAGCGCAGGGCTGAGTGGGGAATTCACGAAGAACCCGTGCTTGCAACACAGCTTGCAATACTGAGGAATTTGAAACTGTGTTAACGCCCATCAGTAGGGAAATGGATAAATAACGATACCTCTATGCTGTAAAATAGTATTACAGTCACTACAACGGGTCTGTGTCGTCTGACTGGATGGATGTCCAGGACATACTGATACATTTTTTAAAGCGTCTGTTAGGACCTTTAGTTACTTTAAAAATTAGATGTGTATGTACTTAGGTGTACGCCACTAAAGTTCAGTGTTTTATAAAGTTTGGATACAATAGCAAGCTCTTAACAGTGGAATGGGATGCAAGGTGAGGAGGAGAAAAGCATATTTCACTCGTATTTCTGTGTCCTCCCAATTTTTTTTTTTTACGACATGAACATAGTCTTGTATTATCTGTGCAATAATAAAATTAAAAATTTCAAAAGACTTGTCTTCCCCCAAGTGTCTTGTGAACAGGAAGCCAGAAAGTCCAGGAGCTATGTCCTGGTTTTGAAAGCTGCTTCCTGAGGGATCAGTGAATTCTTGTTGATAGATTGATTGATCCATCGGGATTTAACCCATGCGGCTGGCCTCCACTTAGTTCTGGGAGGGGGGTTTATTTAAATTTCTAAGAACATTCCAATTTGCCTGAGACAGAAAAGAAGGCTTTATCAGGATTAACGGAGGGAATGAGGAAAGGAAAACTTTTACAGAAAGCCCCCCAAAGGCTCCCAGCATTTCTTTCTTCTTTTCTTTAACCTCAGCCTTTTCATAAATAAATTAAGAGGTGATGAGGTAATTAGATCCTGCAAGGACAGCAATGGAGGAGGGAAGAAAAGGAGAGGAAGTCCAGCTGGAATGGGAGATAATGATCAAAGATCATACTTGAAAAACAGATAAAATCAAATAAATCAGCAGGCCTTCCCTGCTTCAAGTACTTACAGAATTAATTGACAATATCAAAGGTACCTGTACAGAGGTTCTCCTTAACAAATCCATCAGAGAAAGCCCACTGTTAAGTTAACCACTTCATTGCTCAAGACATCCCAGGACCTACTTTTGGAACCAAAAGATGCCAGTAGGGTGGCAAAGGTTAATACAGCCATCCAATTGATTCAAGGAATATTACTGAGGTATGATTGCTGCTGGTATGATTGCTGAGGTATGATCCCTGGACCAGACCAGACCGGGACCAGAGCAGAAAGAACAGATGCTGTTCCTGTGTTTAGGTGATACCTAGGTTGGGAGCCCTGCTCACCCAGGTCTGCTCAGTACTAACCACAGCAGTTGTTTTAGAATTTGGCTAAGTCACTAATGTCTTTGCACTGTGTATCTTTAAATTTTTAAATGGGACAGAAGCACTTCATCAGTTGCTAGCACACCCCAACCATTCTGAAATAACTTCTTCAAACTGTGTTTTTCTCTGTTCGGCCTACTATTTTCCCCCACCCTCTCCTTCCACTAGTTAACTCTTTCTCATCCTCACAGTCATCTCTAAGAAGCCTCCCTTGGTAGTCAAAGCTGGGTAAGGGCCCTGCCTCTGGCCAGAGTACAACCACTGCTTGTTTACTTGTCTGACAGTCCAATTACCTGTGAGCCCATGACGGAGGAGCAACATAGAGCTCAAGCATGGCACTCAGGCAGCTACAGCAAGGTCTTAAAACATTTATTTAACAAACAGATATAAAGGGGCCTCCCAGGTGACACAGGGTTGTCACCTGGGAGCTGATAGCTATGAAGCTATCAGCGGCCCCTGCAGCATGAGTTTGATCCCCATGCAGGGAGCTGACCCACATGGCACAGCGGACCTCTCCTGTCTCGCCTATTGCTCCCCTCAACAGTGTATTTCAGTAGATCTGCCTGTTCTGCTCCCACCCTGTCTCTGGTGAATCCTCTCACCCCCTGTACCTCTGGCCTATACCCCAGCTTTTGTATGCATAATAAATAAAATAAATCTTTTTTAAAATGGAAATAAAAATAAGGAGGTAGGGAAATAATTGGGCAGAGTTTACTTGCTAAATAGAAAGTTGCCTGGTTCATGAATCATTTAATAAAAATTAAATTGTTTTAAGGTGTTTGAAAGATTTTTCTAGTATTTCCATTTTTCTAAATGAGCATTTATATTTTTGTTTAGTTTTTTTTTAGCATTTATATTTTATTACAGACAAATGAATAGTAACTGAGAGCTACCTGGATTTGTTTTATCTAGATATATTCTACTTCAGAGAAAGAGCAGTGTCATAGCCAAGGACTAGTTTAAAATATATTTTCAGAGATAATGGGAAAAGTTCCATGATTTCTTAACTTCTGGTTGATGGAAAGAGAAATAACAGGAATATGATACATGATACATGAAACATGTTAGCACTTTTATGTTTTGCATAGAAGAGCTTAGGTATAATATAGAGGTGCAGTGGGTAAGAAGATTCACCAGAGTGGCGGAGTAGAATAGGTGGATATATTGAAGTACAATGCTCATGTTAGCTTTTTTTTAAAAAAAGATTTATTTATGCATACAAGACCTGGGGTTCAGGGGGTGAGAGGATTCACCAGAGACAGAGGAGGGAGCAGAGCAGGTAGATTGACTGAAATACATTGCTGAGGGGAGCCAGAGGAGAGACAGGAGAGGTCTGCTGCGCCATGTGGGTCAGCTCCCTGGCCAGGGATCAAATTCATGCTATAGTGTCTGTGGACAACTTCATGGAGCTGTGCTTTAACCTGTTGTGCCACCAGGGAGGGCCCTCATGTTAGCACATTTTTCAGTTTAGGTTTAAATAGATCAAAAGTCTCTAGATACTGTACCAATTGAGAATGGGAAGTGGCCCATGAAGAATAGCTGTTAATAGCACTATTTAGAAGGGGGTGTCTCAAGAATGTGCATATGATAAAGATAATGCTCTATACTTTGTCTCTTAGATGCAAAAAATAAAGTGTGCATGTCTTCACCAAATCAAATTATGCTTCATTTGTCATTCAAGTGCGTGATTCCTTGGCGAAACTGAAATGTTCAGTATATATGAGCCAGGGGCTGTTCTGGACAGTGGGGATTTAAAAAAATGAGATCCCCTTTTTCCCTCCAGGAAGAGAAGAAAAAAGGGGCAAAGGCATGAGAACACCCGAACCTCAGTAATATAGGCCTGATGAAGCATCAGAAGAGATAGAATAAAGGCACCTTGTGGGTTCCAAAGGAAGAAGCTCTCATATCTGGTTTGGGTCAGGAAAGGCCTGGATTTGTTGAGCATGAGAAGATGGAAGAACTAAAACAGGTAAATGAGCAAAGGCAGAGCAGAAGGGAGCACACCTCACACCTGCAGGTTCGACAAGTGCCGCTGGTCTCAAGTGAGTGTACACCTCAGGACAGCACAAAACAGAAACTTCCTCTTGAGCATCATCACACATGCAGTTTGCCTGAGGCGATGAATATGGTCGGCGCTGGCAGTCACTTTTTGGATAAAAAAGCAAAATAGTACTTTGTTACAAGATAATTAATTTTCTTTCTTAGGTCTTCTCTTGAGAAAGTTTTCAAAATGTTAAAAAAAAAAAAAAAGGGGGGGCCTCCCTGGTGGCGCAGCGGGTTAAAGCACTGCACTAAGAAGTTTATGCCGCTTCCACATGTGTTAGATCCCCGCCTGCCCCGGAGGCAACCACATGGCGCACCAGACCTCTCCTGACCCGCCCGCTGCTCCCCTTAGCAGTGTACTTGGTCGATCTGCCTGTTCTGCTCCCTACTCTGTCCCTGGTGAATTCTCTCACCCTCCGCATCTCTGGCCTGTACCCCAGTTCTGTATGAATAAATTAATAAATCTTAAAAAAAAAAAAAAAAAAGGTACCCTCCCCGGTGCCACAGCTGGTTAGGACACAGCACTGCAAACCAACCTCAGCTGCTTAAATGCCAGTTTGATCCCCGGCCGGCCGTGGAGGTGATCCCCATGGCTCGGCAGGCTCTCCTGGCCCGCCAGCTGCTCCCCTCAGCAGTTGTTTCAGTCAGTCGGCCTGGTCTGCTCCCGGCTCTGCCTCTGGTGAAAGCTCTCACCCCCTGCACCTCCTGGCTCTCCATCCTGCTTCCTCCTTTAGTTTTATGTCCAGCTTCTTCTCCCTACTCAGTTCCACCCTCCTTTGGGTGGGGCAGGAAACCTGGAAACTCCCCTTTTTCTGGGTACCAGCCTGTTACAGAAGGTCACCATGGAAGAACTGAAAAGCAGTTGTAAGCCTAGTGGCCTCGAGGTCAGTCTCAGTCTTATGTGTCTAAGGCCTGAGTTGGAGTCCCGGCCAGGGAGCTGACCCACATAGGGCGCAGCAGACTTCCCTCTCACACACTGTACCTCTTAACAATGTATTTCAGTAAATTCATCCGTATTGCTATCCACTGTCTCAGTGAATCTTCTTACCCACCCCACCCCTACAGCTCTTCTATGCATAAATAATTTTCAAAAAAAAGAGAGAAGAAAAGCATTGTAGACCTGCTAAAATACCAGAGGTGTGAGGAATAAGGAAATTTGATTCTGACAGCAAAAGTAGGAAAAGGAGTAAAGGAAAACAATAAAGTAGAATAAATAATAAGCAAAAAAAGGACAAACACTTAATTTATCTATCATGCAGTAAACAGGCTGAATTCCCTTTCTTTTTTTTTAAGATTTATTTATTTATGCATACAGAACTGGGGTACATGCCAGAGGTGCAGGGGTGGCAAGAGAATTTACCAGAGACTGAGTGGGGAGCAGAACAGGTAGATCAGTGAAGCACACTGCTGAGGGGAGCAGCAGGTGAGACAGGAGAGGTCTGCTGCACCATGTGGTCATCCCCAGGGCTGGGGATGGAACTCCAACTGAAGCTGCTGCTGTCAGCTTGCAGTGCTGCGCTTCAACCCGTTGTGCCAACAGGGAGGGCCCTGAATTCCCTTTCAAAACAGACATTTTCCAGTTGGATTTCTAAAAAGTCCTAAATTGAATTTAATATGGATTGTAAATATGAAGAAAAAAACTGCCCACACAACAAGAAAGGATGAAAAAAGAATGAAAGTAGAAAGTAAATAAATGGTCAAAGATACAGATGCAAACAGGAAGACAGCAGCTTGGCCCTCCCTGGTGGTGCCCTGGGTTAAGGCTCAGCACTACAAGCTGGCCACACCTGGAGCACGAGTTCAATCCCGGCCAGGGGGTGACCCACAGGGCGCAGCAGACCTTTCCTGTCTCACCTGCTGCTCCCCTCAGCAGTGTATTTCAGTCAATTCCCCTGTTCTGCTCTCCACTCTGTCTCTGGTGAATCTTCTCACCCCCGAAACTCTGGCCTGTGCCCAGTTTTTGTAAACATAAATAAATCTTTAAAAAAATTTTTTTAAATTATTGCGCTAAGTAGAAGTTGCACACAAAAGACCACATTTTACATGATTTCATTTATATGAAATGTCCAAAACAAGCAAATCTATACAGATGGAAAGTAATGGCTTCTTCAGACATCAGTGTGGGGGCTTAGGGTGGGGGAGGAATAGTAACAATAAAGAGATGAGTTGAAAAGAAAATATGGAGTTTCTTAGAGAAACACTATTACAGCCATAGTGATAGCTGCACAGTCTTGTGAGTATACTCAAAACCATTGTTTTAAAGTCACTAGTTAATCATGGCATATTAATAAAGAAATAAAACAAATAATATAGAAATAAATAACATTTGCAATGGAAAGGTCATCGTGGAAGAAATGAGTTATAAAAATGCAGTAATCTTTTTTAAAAAATCTTTGAAATAGTCTAAATAGTAGCTACTACATAAGCTGCAGTCTCTGACCATAACCCAATAAAACAAATTTTCAGTAACAAAGACATAAGGAAAATATAACCACTTAGAAACTTAAAAAATACTCTTCTAAATAAATAAAAACAAAAAAATGAAAATTCAAATGATCTATAATCTTATAAATAAAATACTTTATACCAAAACCATAGGAAGACTACTAAAATAGTACTGAAAGTTATGAAGTCTTATATGTCTTTATTATTTTTTAAAAGATGATTGAATTAAATAATCAAATTTTGAAACTTGTAAAGACACCACATAAGCCATAATAAAGTAGAAAGCTCTTTTAATATTTTAATATAAATTTAATAAAATAATAATTGCCAAAAGTAATTCAAAGGATTCAAAGGACCACTAGAGTAGAAAGAAAAAATATTCTGGCAAAACCGAATAAGGGGTACAGGATAGAAAAATAAATAAAAGCAGTAATCATGAAAGAAAGGACAATTAACAGAGTAAAAATAACTAAAAGAATCATAAAAGGCTATTACATTCTTCCAAAGAAAGGTCTGAACAGACTAGTAATTATAAAAGAAAAAATTTTTTAAGTTTCAACTTTTTTTTAAAGATTTTATGCAAAGAAGAACTGGAGTAAGATCAGAGGTGCAGGGCCAAGCTGATTCACCAGCGTCAGAGTGGGGAGCAGAACAGGCAGATCAACTGAAATGCACTGCTGAGGGGAGCAGCGGGCAGGTGAGGAGAGATCTGCTGCTCCATGTAGGTCAGCTCCCTGGCAGGGGATCAAACTCACGCCACAGTAGCTGGTGATAGCTTGATAATACTGAGACTTTAACCCCTGCGCCATGAGTGAGGTCCAAAACTATCAATCCTTTTAGAAAGCACCGTTTTAGATGGTTTTATTGCTGAGTAAATATGTAAATTAGCTTCAATGTACTGTTAGTTTCATAAGTACATGCATAAGTCAAAACTCATCAACTGTATAGATTAAATGTGTATGGTATTTTAAGTCAATTATATCCCTAAAAGGGACATTTTTAGGGCCTTGCTAGTGGTGTAAATATTAAGTCTCAACACTACCACTCCAATGGCCTGAGTATGAGCCCCAGCCAGGGCGCTGACCCAAATGGCACACCGACCTCTCCTGTTTCCCACGATGCTGCCTTCAGCAGTATATTTCAGTGGACCCTCCAGTTCTGCTCCCCACTCTGTCCCTGGTGAATTGCTCTATACACACACCTCTGGCTTACATCCCAGTTCTTCTGTGCAAAAATAAATAAAAGTTTGGGAAAAAAGTAAAAGAACATTTCTAAAAACACAGAGAAAGTAGGATTTCTAATGACAACAAACTAATCCTCTAATCCTAAACAGTTATAAAGCTGGATGCAATCAGAGGCATTGCTTTCCAGAATTAGAAAACAGGCAACATAGGCTTTTCTTGAGAAAAGGGAAATACACAAGACGAGCTCTGTGTTTATTCTGGAGACAATTTCCCGACTACAGTGAAAAGGTGGATCTTAAGCAAAGAAGTGATCTTCCTGAGCTGAAGAGGCAGAAGTCAGTATTGGGGGCTGGTGAAGCAGCAAGATTTGACAGTTCGGGGTACAGAATTGCAGAGGGTAGCACACCAAGGGCGAGAGGAGGCAGCTGTCTACATGGGAATTCTCTTGAGTCTGACCAAAGAGGCTGGCTGGGAGCTCTGAGTACAAAGTGGGATTTTGTGAGGCTTCGCAGAGAACAATTCTTTAAGGCTGAGTTGAGCAGAGATGCCACGGTTTACTCAATGCTAGAACAGACTGGTGTTTAAGTCCAACCAGAGTGGACACAGTGAAAACTGGGGCATTCAGTTGAGATCCCCAGAATGCCCTGTTTTAGGAGTATGGACGAAGTCCCAGTGCAGGGGGGTATGTTCTAGGACCTAAGACAAAACCGAAACAGACTGCCACACAAAATTTAAAACCACTGACAGGAGAAACTCCACTAGTAACTGAATCACCAGAATAAAACTCAAAATCCTTTAAAAGAATGGAAAAAAATGAACTTTCTGCCATGCATCATTCATGCCTACTATTTAATAAGAAACTATTAAATATGCTAGATATGGGAAAAAGAGATACACAGTGGCTCTGCTCCCCATTCTCTGGTGAATCCTTTCACACATATACTCCCACCTCTGGCTACACCCATTTTTAAAAAAAGTTTTATTTATTTGTTCATACAAGAACTGGGGTACAAGCCAGAGGTGCAAGGGGTGAGCGGATTCACCAGAGAGGGAATGAGGAGCAGAACAGGTAGACTGACTGAAATACACTGCTGAGGGGAGCAGCACTGAGCCCTGTGCATCACTCCCTGCCCAGGGATGGAACTCTTGCCTCAGGGGCTGCCGCCAGCTTCACAGTGCTATGCTTTAACCGCATTAACCTGTTGCACCACCAGGGAGGGCCCTATACCTGTTCTTACATGCATAAATAAATAAAAATAAATCTTTAAAAACATTATGTTCAGTGACTTAAAGGAAAAAAGTGAATGAAAATGAAAACCTGAAATAATGAGGGAACATCTCAGCAGACAAACGGAATATATTAAAAATAGGATTTTTTGGAACAGGTAAGTACAATATCTGAAATGAAAAAATTCATCATAGGGAGTTAACAAAGATTAAAAAGTGAAGCATGAAGCTTAAATAAATTTGAATAAACAAAGAAAATATTAGGGGCCTCTTCGGTGGCACAAGGTGCTAAATAACATAACACTGTAAATCTATCTGTAGCCACTGCAGCAGCAGTTAGATCCCCAGCAGGGAGCTGACCCACATGCTGCAGGAGACCTCTCCTGTCTCCCTGCTGCTCTCCTCAGCAGTGTGTTTCAGAAGATCTATCTGTTCTTTTCCCCACTCTGTCTCTGATGAATCCTCTCAATTCCCCAACCGCTGTCCTGTACCCCAATTCTTATATGCATAAATAAATACACCTTTTTTTAATTGGGAAGTGAATACTCCTAATACCATGTGAAACACTACAAAATTGACATATCTAAAATAGGAGCCCAGAAAGACAGAAGAGATAATGGTATAGAAAAACCCCATTGTGAGGCTAAGGACCAAAGAAACTCAGAAAACCTCAAGTGGGATAAATACAAACCAACCAATCAAAACCTACAGACATAATATTCAGAATGTTGAAAAGCTCAGAAAAAGAGAAAATCTGAACAGCAGTCAGAGGAGAAAAGACATGTTTACATACAAGAGAAAACAATAAAAAAATAATAATAATACAATGACAATAAAATCTGTTTCACATCAGAAAGAAATGCCAGAAAACACCAGAGCGAGGGGGGGGGGGCCTCCCTGGTGGCACAACGGGTTAAAGCACAGCACTATGAAGAATCCTTTCAACCCTCACAACTCTGGCCTGTACCCCAGCTCTTATATGCATAAATAAATAAATCTTTAAATAAAAGAAAGAAAACACCAGGGCAGATCTTTTTTT
>NW_004567130.1:10178102-10191844 GCF_000260355.1 Condylura cristata | reverse complement strand
CCATGTGGTCACCTCCGGGGTATGCGGGGATCGAACTCATGCAGAAGTGGCTTTAGCTTCTCAGTGCTGTGCTTTAACCCGCTGCGCCACCAGGGAGGGCCTTAAGACTTATTTTATTTATTTATGTATACAAAAGCTGGGGTGTAGGCTAGTGGTTCTGGGGGTGAGAGGACTCACCACCAGAGACAGATTGGGGAGCAGAAGAGGTGGATTGACTGAAATACACTGCTGAGGGGAGTAGTAGGCAAGACAGGAGAGGTCTGCTGTGCCTGGCTGGGGATTGAACTCATGCTGCAGTGGCTGGCGATAGCTTGATTGCACTGAGACTTAATTCCTGCACCACTAAGGAGGACCCAGAGCAGATCTTTAAAATACTGAAATATAAAAAGTGTCAATCCAGAATTCTATCCTGTAAAAATGTCCTTAAATATAGGGGGGAAATAAAGACATAAAGCTAAATTAAAGTTGAGAATGTTCAATGGCAGCCACAAGAAAGGCTAAAGAAAATTCCCCAGGCTGAAGAAAAAAGAGACCAGGTGCAATCCAGATCTGCAGTAGTAATGAAGAAATGATATATTCATAGATAAATGCTTTCAAATACAATGTTATATGTATTATATCTCAATCAAACTTTCCTATTATTTCTTAAAAGACAACTTTTTCAAACGAAAGCAGTTATAGTGTATTGTGAGGTTTGTATACATATGAAATAGACTATCACAGCACAAAAGCCAATATTGAGGGTATAAATGGAATAATATTTTAATAACCTTCTATTTTACCTAAATGGTCCAATAATAATTTTTTTCAATGGCTACAATAAAAGTATTTCAAGAATGTTTAGTAATAAATTTTAAAAACCATGAGTGAGAAAAGCCTTCCAAAATAAGGCAACCGGGTGCCTTAAAGGAAATGACTGGCAAATTTAACTTCAGAAAGAAAAAAAAAAAAACATATATTTTGAGACTACAGGAGACACCAAAAAAAAGCGCAAAATAAAAGACCAATTAGTAAAAAATATTTAAAGAATATATAACATTTAAAAATATTTAAATATAACAGATAAAGATTTTAACAATTTCTACTACACAAAAAGTCTCCACAAAGATAAACAATGCAACAAAGAAGTGAGCAAAGTATATGAACAGGCAATTCCAAGAAAAGGAAGCCTCAATTGTCAGTAAACATATGAAGAACGGCTTTCAACATTACTGACTAGGAAAATTCCAATTAAAGAAACAATGACATAGCATTGTGTCCCTATCGTTCTGATAAAAGTAGGGTAATGACATGCAACACTAGTAAGAATGTGGAAAAAGAGCACTCTCATTCCTCAGTACCAGAGAACTAAAGTGTTATAATCCTTTTGGAAAATAAGATTATAATATTTACTGAAATGTAAAATATACATGACCTTTGACCCCGCACTCTCCCTTTGAGGAATCTGTATGTGTTCAGGAGTGTTTACGGCAATACTCCTTGTAGTTACAAATAAAACAAAACAAAATAAACTTGAAGCAATCCAATGTTTATCGTACGAATAATGGATTCCATTGTGTATATGAATAATATGGAATATTACGTAGCTATTAAAAAAGAATGGCTAGATACTTATCTTTTTTCACTAGGAGGAATCTAAAGGATAGTTTATTTTTTCAGTGAAAATCAATTTAGGGCCTCCCTGGTTGTGCAATAGAAGCTCTCCGAAGCCACTACAGCACAAGTTCAATCGCTGGCCAGGGAGCTGACCCACATGGTGCAGCAGACCTCTCCTGTCTCAGCCACTGCTCCCCTCGGCAGTGTACTTCAGTTGATCAACTTGTTCAGCTCTTCACTCTGTTCTGGTGACTTCTCTCACCACCCACCCTCACATATCTCTGGGGTCAGCTCACTGGACTATGGTGATGGCACAAGGGTGATTTGGTGATGGGCAGCCCATGGGGATTAGAACGGAGATAGAAAGAGGCACAAAATGATGAAAAATAAACTATTATATTTTTTTAAGTTAAAAAAAATTATTTATGCATACAGAACTGAGGTCCAGGCCAGAGGTGCACTCACCAGAGACAGAGCAGGGAACAGACAGTACACTGCTGAGGGGAGCAGCGGGCATGTCAAGAGTTCTGCTGCTTAACTTTGCTATGCCATTTACCTAGGGTTGGGGATCAAACTGGCCCTGAAGTGGGTTCAGCTCGCTTGAAGTGCTGCGCTTTAACCCGTTGCTCCACCAAGGAGGGCCACCATCTTGAATTTCTTTATAATTTTATCTTTGAACTGATGTTTAGTAACTGAAACCCCATGGGGCAGTGGAGCAGGGCAGGTGAGACCTATCTGTGTGTGCTTATATGTGCATATATATTTAATTATTTATTTTAAATATTTGTTATTTATTTATGCATATAAAAGCTGGGGTGTAGGCCAGAGGGGCAAGGGGTGAGAGGATTCACCGGAGACAGAGTGGGCAGCAGAACAGGTAGACTGACTGAAATACTGTGCGGAGGGGAGCAATGGGTGGGTCAGGGGAGGTCTGCTGCGCCATGTGGGTCAGCTCCCTGGCTGGGGGTATCAAACTCATGCTGCAGTGGCTGCCGATAGCTTGATAGTGCTGAGACTGAACCCCATGGGGGAGGCCCCATATTTATTTATACAGTGAGAAAGTTCATAGCATTCTGCATGCCCCACGTGCATGGGAATGTAGAGACTCAAAGCAAGCACAAAGTACAACCACTCTCAGGCTGAGTAAATGGGATATCTGCATCCAGGAGAGACCAAGCCCTCCCTTCGAATCAGAACGTGCTTGAATGCAGAGAGAAGGCAATAATGTTCTAAGAAACATGGATGACCCAGAGGTCCTACCACAGCCTTTCGCATTCATGTGCCTTATTTGTGTTAGTCACGGAAGCTGTAATGATAGTCACAGATGCTGTAATAACAGGCAGCCGGTGAGATAAGGACATATAGTTCCTTTTCCTTTCTGTTTTTTCTTACTCATCAGTAAGCTGAGAAGGAAGTGTTGGGACAATGGGAATGTATCACAAAGTGAAATAAAAACAGTTGTTTGTTCTGTGCATTTGCACTGCCGTGGCGAGAATAAACCAAAAGGCATGTAGGAGATACAAAATTTAAATATGGTGACTCCACAGATGAATCTGAAACCCTCACATTTTTTGCACTTAAAACTGGCATTACACAACATAAACACAAATGGTAAAATTCATGCCAACAATGCAAAAGTTTATTTTCTCTTTCCTTTGAATGAAATTAGCAAGTGAAAAACACTGACAAGTCAAAACAGAGACTGCAGGAGAAGGTTTGGTTTGTTCCTTACTACTTTCAACAGCTCCTTCCCCCTGCCTTTTGGACAAGGGGTCCTCCAAATTCTATAATTGGCCCTGGGGGGGCAAGCAAGAGAGAAATTCTGGGGTCCCTGCTTGGGAGTGGGACTGCAGGAGGTAAAAGTAGAGGAAAAGTTGTGCCCGGCAGTCAAAGTGGCTGGGTTCACCCTAACACATTGTAATCACAGCAACGTGCTGAACATGGTTCAAGCTGATGCTCAACTTTTTTTTCTTTGTTTTTGTCCAGTCTACTGTGAGTCTTAAAAGTGTGTTCTAAAGATCATAAGAGAAACAGAATCTTCCCGGAAGCAATGGCAGCTCGTGGGTGGTTCTGAGGCCATTTCTAGGAAGGCGGTAAGTGGTCTCACAGACAGGAGGAGACCCATGCCCAGTGACTCAGCTGGTAAACAGAAGACTGGGGACCTGTACCCCGCCAGTCAGCCTCCAGCACTGACTGTGTCCCCTGGTGTCTTTAGCAAAGCCATTAATAACAAGACAAGCCAAGGCAGATACAGGGAAATATCACAAGGGTGTCTGGCCCAGATTTGACGCTGTAATGACAGGCCTCTGCTGCTGCTTGGGAAATCCCAACCGGATATTAATTTCACCAGTGTCAATGGCCTTCATAATATTTTCGCCTTAAAACATGATGATTCGGAGTAAGGAGATCAAGTACATTATTAGTTCCTGTGATCTCAACTCTCAGATGAATTCATGCAATTTAGTGCGTTCTAATGCAGTCAGATGGAAATTCCAAAGCAAGCTGTTTTGGAGATAACAGACTTCTAAATAAGCTTGGGTGATATAAATACAATGTTAGGGATGGGGTGGGTGGGCAGGATCTATTGAGCAGCGATGTCATCGGTCACCTGCACATCAGGGCCTGGCACAATGTCTAACTCTAGGTAGGTGCTCAACAGGCTGCCCAAATTGAGTGAGCCAGTGTGCACCAAGGTGCACTAAGGTTTCTAAACGTAGTGACCTTAAATAGAAAAGACACACCCTTTTTCTGGGGCGTTAATGGAACACCTTGAAGCCAGCTTAGCAGCCCTTAAGCAAGCATGATGTCATTTGTCCAAAGAGCTCTCATCCTGGGAGGTTCCACCCAGTTTGTCACAGTCCATATTTTCTGAGAATTGCCCTCTCTCTGGGTGTGGGGTCAGAGCAGCCATTTGTTAGGACAGGACCCCTCTCCTCCTCCTGGTCACAGGAGATGGCGCAGGGTGGCTCATCCCATTCTTTCTGCAAGGGATTCGGCACTGGGTCTCAGCAGGTCTGATAAGTTTCTAGAGTAGCTAGAATGGGAAACAACAAAGTTTGAGGTCCATACTGTAGCCATCTTCTGGAAAGACAGAAAAGCCAATCTTAGAAGGTGAGGATGTTCATGGGAAAGAAGAAACGAGGGCTGGACCCTGGCAGCTGCGTTTGTAACATGAGATTTTGCCTTCGACAACAGCTGATTGCATTGGAGGGGCAGCCAGTCAGTGTCAGTTCAGTTAGTCCTTCCCCCAGGTCTTTGGTGAGAATTGCAGTCTGTGTGGTTGGAACTACACAAGTGACACTGGGAGTCTGGGGAACAGACCTGTCCCATCCAGACCAAAGAAGTAGAGAGGCAGGTCCGCAGCCTGAGAAAAGCAATTTGGATCCGATTCCCAGAGTGTTCTCCTGGGACCACTGGTATTCCTGTTTGGTTTCAGGACACACCCTCTGTCTTTTAAATAAAGACCTCATTTATTTACAGAGCTTGATCTGACTTTGTTATCTGCAACTGGAAGAACTGTAATTGATTTTCCAGACTCTGGATACCCCATAACTTTTGAGTGAGATGTGATTGTGTTCCTCTGATAAATTCATACTCTGGTCATTCAAGCTAGTTTAACTGATTGCTTCCAAAGTCTTTGATTAGAACATGTGTGTATGGATGATGGCTGGGTAGAGATTTGCCCATCTGTACGTGGAAGTCATCAGTGGATCAAGCTCCCTGTCCATTCAAACTGTTGCTTCATGTGTTTGTTTATAACTGGTCTCTCTCTCTCTCTCTGATTCACTTATTTAGGCAAACATAAATAAGCATGTATGGGGTACAGGCCGGAGGTGCAGGGGTGGTGAGAGTATTCACGAGAGATAGAGTAGGGAGCAGAACAGGCAGACTGAGAGAATACACTGCTAAGGAGAGCAGGAGGTGGGTCAGGAGAGGTCTGCCGCGCCATGCGGGTCACCTCCGGGGCAGGGATCAAACTCACGCTGAAGTGGCTATGGCTAACTCCACAGTGCTGCACTTTAACCCACTGTGCCAACAGAGAGGCCCCTGGTTTCTGTCTCTTGCACAATCTGTATTATTTTTAACATATATATACACACACACATACATATATAAACACATATATTTAACATTTTATATATACACACACACACACACACACATTATTCTTCATTTTGTATATTTTTCTTCTTGGTTGTGATGGGTGAAGTGGACTTTCCACCACCACTTCACCCATGTGCTGTCACCATAGTTCCATATGCTCTTCTCACCCCCATTTTGATCCTGTTCCCATCTCCTCCCCCATAAAATGTCTCTGGTTTATAGTTGTTGGTTGATGTTCATATTTACTTTATTATAATTAGTGTATATGTATGTATGTATTTCTGATCCCTTATACTCCTGCTATGAGTGAAACCATCCAGTATTTTTCTTTTTCTGGCTTATTTCACTAAGCATGATCTTTTCCAGCTCCATCCATGTTGCTGCAAATGGATGCTGAGTAATATTCCATTGATTGCTTTTGATTGCTGAGTAATATTCCATTGTGTATTTGTACCACATCTTTTTGACCTAGTCATCTAGTCTTGCAGAATCTTTTGATGCCCTGGGAACAAGACCAGGAGATGTAGAAAATAACTCAGGAGATGTCAGTCTCAGGATCATAGACCTGGGACACAGAAAGAACTGAGTCACAGAGGTCTAAGTGAGGGACTGAACTCAAGGCTTCAGTGTCAATCTTCATTTTTCCAGGGTTTTTATTTCCATCTTCTCAGCATTAAACAACACAGAAGGCATCCTAGACACGACCTAAATTTAATATTTCACCATAGACCTTATTTTGACCTTTTGTACAGATGATGGCCTAGGGAGAACCAAAAGAGTTTGCTCAAGGTTCATCCTGACGGTCTTGCTGATGGTCATGTAAACTTGAGGCCCGTTTTTGGGCCCGTTTTTATACGAGTGAGCTCAGCACTCAGGTCACAGTGACCCACCATATTCCACAGGTGTAACTGGCTGTGACTGTGTTGTTTCTCTACATCCCCCCCTTTCTTTTTAATATTTGTTTATATTTTGTTTATGTTCCTGAAAATTCAATCTTCTTTTGAGGCATCAGTATCATACAGTGAAACACAAAACACAGATAAGCAAAACAAAAGCCCACTTCCCAAACTATGAGTGATACTTTGTACAAAAGCTTTGGAGTCTAAACCTTGAAGTGCATCAGCAAAAAGGTCAATCAGTTGTAAGAAACACCCCGGAGGTGTTGAAAAGTCTCAAAATTGTGGTTAAGTTGTCCCCAGGAAGCCAGAGTGACCAGGGGGGCCACAGTCACGGTGGCGTCTATGCTTTGTTTTGATCTGTAGGGCTGCCACCTCATGCACTGAAAACTCGGGAGCTGTTATCTCTTTCTTGAGCTTCTTTGGCAATTTGGAGTTGTGACCCACCGCAATCCCGGGTCCTGCATTTCTGAAGAGGAGTCCATATTGTTTCACTGGATCCACTGGAATGATACAAGCATAACATTTCCCACGGGCAATTAAAATCCCGGGCTTCCATTTATTATTATCCTCTTGCCACCAAACAGTTTCCTAGAGTATTCCTTTGTCAAAATGAGGAGAAAGTTTTTCTCCTCTGGTGAGCCAGGGCTCACCATGTGGCAAATTTAAAAAGTTTAAAGTACATAAAGACATGTGTAGTAAGTC
The DNA here is from genome assembly GCF_000260355.1 of Condylura cristata. Taxonomy (NCBI): domain Eukaryota; kingdom Metazoa; phylum Chordata; class Mammalia; order Eulipotyphla; family Talpidae; genus Condylura; species Condylura cristata. The sequence continues at coordinate 10,184,543 of NW_004567130.1, read as the reverse complement.
TCTGTAATCTGCGCCCCTATTATAATTTCCCTTTTTGGTTTGAATAATCTTGGAAAGCTGTCGTTTCAATGTACCGTGGGATTTTAGGGGAGACCAGTAATATGACGAATTTGCCAGTCCAGGCAGAAATTGTTAAACTTAGAGCTAGTGGAAGCAGGTCCATTGTCTGTCTGAAGGTTGGTAGGCATGTCTTGAGGGAAGAAGGTGAATTATTACATGAGCAGTTCTTTTCTCCGGAAGCAGTTGTAGCCCAAATCAAACCAAAACAGGTATCAGAGATGCATGAATAGATCCCAGTGATCCAAAAGGTGGAAATGAGTGACATCATCTGCCAAATGGAATTGGGTGTTACACCATGATGGTTTATACCCCTTAGAGTTTGAGTCAGGTATAGGGTTGGCAAATGGAACGTGACCGAACAATTTGGTGGGTTTATCGCAGGAGAATTTTACATTTAATATGTAACCTAGCTGCGTCTATATGTAGGCAACTGTGTTCATCTAAGGGTGAAGAGAAAACTGGGTTAGCCAGAAGGTCAGCTTTAGCATTGGCAGCCTGAAGTGGACCTGGCAACGTTGTATGAGCTCCAATAGGAGTGATGCATATGGAGGAAGTCTAAGAAGGGAATATATTCTGTAATGTGGAAAAAAGTGGTTTCAGTTGTGAAGGAGTGGAAGAAATGAGCCCAGTTTGAAAAGAAGGCAACAAGTTTACAGCATAAGCCGAGTGGAAGCAATGTTGAGAGAACCTGTCAGCCTTGTAGTAATTCTCTGAGTGCTGTGAACACCTGTTGGGCAGAAGAGTGCATCATAGGAAGAGAAAGAGACAAACCTGAATAGAAAGAGACAAACCTGGCCCGTGGATGCCTGCTTTACCAGTAAAATAGGTGGGTGCAACAGGAATGGGATTCTGTTTAACAATATCATCAACCACCCACTGGGTGTGTTTTAGAAAGCCCCACAATTTTCCAGCTGGATAATGACATCCAATTTTACCTACATAATCTGCAATGGCTCTTTGAAGGGAGGTAGAAAAAGAGAGAATATCTGAAAATTGACGTTTGGTCAAAGGAAGTACAATAAAGCAGGATCACATTCAAAGGTTTATAGAGCTCTTCTACGTCCTTGATAGATGAGCTGGGCTATGAGGTCAATGTATGGGGTGATGGATCTATTAGTCTTATGTTTTAAAAATACCCATTCAATGGGTGAGTTATTTTGTGCAATGATGCCAGTTGGTGACAGAGGACTGGGCAGAACAAGATAAAGCAAAGGTAAGGCTGGATCATATCATGAAAGGAACAAATTTTTAATCCTCTGTTCCACTAATGCTTGTAACACTTGTAGGCTTCTGAGGTTAGCGGTGGGGGGGGGGGTGTAATCAAGCCCAGGGTCTCCAGAAGGTATGTTGAAGAGCTGTGTCAGTTGATGGATGGGTACACCCAACAAAGGGTGAGCCAGTTAGTGGCTCTTAGTGGTTTTTGGAAGTCATTTAAAGTTTTTAAATTATTTATTCTAATCGGCAGAGATTGTGGTTTTACAGTGAATCAGTCTACTAAGATTCCTAAGTAGTGGAACAGGGTGGTGGGACAGAGTGATAAGAGTGAGGATGTTTGGCCTGATGAAGTTGGTTGCTCCAAGTTTGTGTGTATCCCCCATTGTGTGTCGGGGACTGGGGCTGGCCCCTGCTCTCGTTTCCTGGAAGAGCATTGCCATCTTTGTCAAATTTAGATCTGCACTCCCTCGCCCAATGAAGACCTTTTCTGCATTTTGAGCAAATTCCTGGTGCTTAATTTTTACTGAGAAAAATACTCTGTGGGCCACTTCGACAGTCCTTCTTAAAGGGACCGGGCTTGCCACAGTTGAAACATTTTTGTTTTGAATCTTTTGAATAGAGTACAATTCAGCCTCGATTGTTCTTGCTCTGTGAGAAATAGTGCCTATATTTTAACAGAGCCTAAGGTAATCCAACACTCCTCCACTTTCTTCATGGGGGCAGGGTATGGTTGACAATCTTCATTAGCATTTTCAGACAGGAGAGGTGTGCAGGCCATGTGGGTCACCTCCGGGACCAGGGATGGAACTCATGCTGCAATGGCTGTGGTAGCTTCATAGTGCTGTGCTTTTACCCGTTGTGCCACCAGGGAGGGCCCATTTGCGTCCTTTTTTTAAAGCTTTGACGTTATTTTTTGCACGCACCCAGTTATCATCAATACAGGTGCCCTCATCAGGGAATCAGGGATGACATTCTACCATGTCTAAACAACGCGCTATTCTCTATTTGGACACTTATGCCCCATTTTCGTGCAGCAGATGGTGAATAACAGAAACAAAGGTGGCAGCACGAGTGACAGATTACCATATTAAAAACACCTCGTAGAAATTCCTACTTACATCCTTCTGTAGGGTTCTTGTCTGCTGTCATCTGAGTCGCCTTCAGGTCCCTGTCCGGGCACCACTTGTCGATCTCAGGGATGGCAGACCTGGGACGCAGAAAGAACTGAGTCACAGAGGTCTAAGTGAGGGACTGAGCTCCAGGCTTCAGTGCCAATCTTCATTTTCCCAGGATTTTTATTTCCATCTTCTCAGCATTAAACAACACAGAAGGCATTCTAGACACGACCTAAATTTAACATTTCACCATAGACCTTATTTTGACCTTTTGCTAATTATCTGTGAAAACTGTATGTGGCACTGACTCATGCAGGTGGTGCTGGTAGTTCAGGCAGTTATACATGATCACATTAAGGCAGACATTGTAAAGGTAAGGATCAAAGTAATACATTATGAGGTTTGGGGAGAAACATTAACTACCTCTGCCCACACTAGGAAGATATTCCTTGTGTCCAGCTGATGGGTTTAGGGAGAACCAAAAGAGTTTGCTCAAGGTTCATCCTGGGAGGTCTGGCTGATGGTCACACAACCTCGAGGCCCATTTTTGGGTCCTGTTTGCGCAAGTGAGTTCAGCGCTCAGGTCACAGTGACCTGTCATATTTCACAGTGCACCTGGCTGTGACACTATTGTTTCTCCACAGGGAGAGGGGGCCCCCTCACAGAAGCCGAAAAGGGGCTTGGGAGGATCAGCTTTGGCTTCAGACTTCGGGTAAACCTTAGATTCACTTCAAATGTCTAAAATGCGAATAATATTCTTCACTTTACTGCTCCACCCAGAATTGCTCCACAACTATGAGAATATGAGATTCAACAATGTAAAAGACTGTTATTTTATAAGGATTATGAAATAAATATATACATAGTTGTATAAAAAATTCCAAAAAGATCAACTAACATGAAAAGGGACATAGAAAAATAATTTGCCTACAAATCTTCATCCCAGTAAATGCCAGTGGACAGATTTTATTGCATGTCCATAAATCTCCTTTCCATGTATACGCCCTTTTTTTCCTGACAAAATTAGGGTCCTACTGTTTTGGATGAAGTAGGACTTCTACTCTTTTGGTTCAACAGTTTGTGACTATTTTCCCAAATCCTTTCTCCTTTTCTTTTAATGGCTGCATAGTACTTGATTCCAGGGGTGAATCTTAATTTCCACAACCACCCCCCACCCCTTTATTGAAGGACTCTAGGCTGAATGGACACTGTGGCCATTTAATAGTGGGAGAGGACAAAGATTCTGGGTTAAAGGCAAGAGGTCAAGAAAGACTTCATTCCACCTGCATATTGATTGTGTTTGTGAATGTATTGCCTATTCAGATGAATAGATAAAGTTTTCAGAAAGGAGCTGAAATCTGAGCTGACTGCTGAAAAACAAATAGGATTTTTTTAGAAGAGAAAAATGTGGGCAGGGGGAATCCTAAAAGGAGAGCACAGGAAAGGTGTAGCAGCAAAAAACAGAAGTAGCTTATGGAACAGCTTTATCTATCAAGGGAAAGCCTGCTGTCAGGAGCTGGCAAAAGAGAAAGTCAGGAGTTCAACCCAGGGGCTCAGCAGAAACCAGTGCCCCTTTTGCATGGCCTAAGTCCTTCTGGATTGGGGGCTGATGGTTTCCACTCTAGGTCTGTAAGACAGACAAATTAGCTTGATTCAGGCTTACTTCCTATAATTCAAGTTCTGATTAGCCACAAATTATCAGCCACCTTGAGTCTGGGGATCAGTTAAATCTGCCCAGGGTAGAAAATTGTGCAGAGGTGTGTAGGAACTTCTAAGAAAGCTCTCTATGTTCTTGGAGGCTATGGGGACTTGTGCCAAGACCCAGGCCCCATTTTAGAGCTCTTCTGTGTACGGACACTGCCTGCAGGTTCAAAGCATTTGACCTCACAGTCCAAGGTCATCTGTAACAGTCTACTGGCAGAGAAAGACCCACCCAGGAATAATTTCCAGGCACGTGAATGGCAAGCTGTGAGTCTGAGGCTCCTGGAATAATAAACTGGGAATTAGGAGCACATTCCACTTCAGTGACCTGTTCTATCAGGTCTGCAAAACATTTGTGGAAAACATGGAGGAGTTCCAAGATTTCTAAATTCTTCTGAAAAATAGGAAAACTTTGTGAGGGGGAAGGCTGTCCTGAGGTACTCTACAGATACAGGTTTTGTGGACTCCACCCCCACCCCATGCACTGGAACTACAAATCCCATCAGCATCAAAGAGGAGCACGCTGGGACCTGAGGGCAGAGTTAAGCAGCCAGGTTTGGATATAAAACCAGACATGGGGCTTCTTGGCCTCCTGGCTTGTGGCCTGGCTCTCAGCTCTTCACCAATTTTCAGTATATTATTGGGGTTCCAGGTCAGCAGAACTAGTAGGACGCATTAATCAACTTACCTCATTCTATCTCTTTCCCAGAGTTATTCATTTCCCTTTTCTCTTGTAAATAATCCCATTATTAACCATTTTGAGTGTGCCTGCAGTTGAATCTTAAACACACAGGTGAAGACCCACAGTCAAGCAACCTAATTCACACTGAGTAGTCTTGTAACAACTTCACAATACTAGGCCCACATTTCCTCAGTGGCTGAACTCTGGCTGTCCCCCTTGGTGTGATACCTCCCTTCTGCCTGGAGCTTCTACTCAGCCCAGATATTTCACCAGGTTACCCTGAGCCCTACAGGCACATGAACTTGAGACCCTTCACCTAGGTCACCCCCTTGTTTTATAGGTAAGAGAACCGAATTCTTGAGAGGAAGGGACTTACCTAAGGTCACCAAGACTGGAAACTTCAGTTGGTTTCCAAGGTCTAATTTCCAGTCCTGTGTTTATTTGGGAGCAAAAGCCACACACCAGAAAACCAGGAATCTTCCTACCTGACATGTATGTCATAGGTTGCTGAATATTAGGGGTCTCATACAGAATTGAATTGAAGCTCCAGAAACTCACCTGACCTACCACGCCCATTCTCCCTTTTACCTGTTCTTCCTACCTAAGCCAGGTTTGGGAATTACCTGGCATTGGAATATAATACATTTCTCGCTCCGAGAGGATCAGCTGCCAGAAAAGAAATCCCCTGGGGCCTTTCTTCCTTACCCCTCAGAATTTGGCTTCCTGGAAGAAGCATGCCCTGATCCCCCAGGCAAGGTTCTGTCATCATATGAGTTCTAGTCCATGGGCTTCGCTCATCACTGCATTTCATACTGAATTGCAAACAATAACATAGCTTTGATGAAGCAATTACAATGTGAATAGTGATATTATCACCAAACTCTGTAAGAATCCCTTAGACTCCAGGGAGTAAATTTCCACCAAATCTCATAGCTGAAAGTTAAGTTCAGACCTCCTTGCTGCTAAGAAGCTGATAGCACTTTGTAGGGCCTCCCTGGTGGGACAAAGAGTTTAGTATCAGCAAAGAGTTAAGTGCCACAGCCACTGTAGCACCATTTCAATCCCCCCAGCCAGGGAGCTGACCCACATGGCACAGCAGACCTCTCCTGTCTCGCCCACTGCTCCCCTCAGCAGTGTATTTCAGTCACTCCACCTGTTCTGCTCCCTATTCTGTCTGGTGAATCCTCTCGCTCCCCACTCCTCTGGCTGGGGCCCATTTCCCATTTCTTGTATGCATAAATAAGTACATCTTAAAAAAAAAAAAAAAAAAAAGAAGGACCCCCCTGGTGGCTCAGAGGTTAAAGACAGCACTAACAAGTTATCACCAGCCACTTCAACATGAGTATGATCCCCAGCCAGGGAGCTGACTCACACGGCACAGCAGACCTCTCCTGTCTTGCCAGCAGTGCATTTCCGTAGATCTGCCTGTTCTGCTTCCTACTATCTCTGATGAGTCCTCTCACCAACCCCTGCACCTCTGGCCTACACCTCAGTTCTTGTACACAAAAATAAATAAATCTTAAATACACACACACACACACACACAAAGTCGTTGGTACTTTCTGTACCTCGGTTTCTAAAATTAGGTTTTCTTTTTTTTTTTTAAGATTTATTTATTTGTTCATACAGAACTGGGGTACAGGCCAGAGGCTCAGGGGCGGTGAGAGG
>NW_004567130.1:10167723-10177872 GCF_000260355.1 Condylura cristata | reverse complement strand
GGGGGGTGAGAGCATTTGCCAGAGACAAAGCGGGGAGCAGAACAAGTGTATGACTGAAATACACTGCTGAAGGGAGCAGCAGCTGAGACAGGAGAGGTCTGCTTGGCCATATGGGTCAGCTCCCTGGCCAGGGATAGAACTCATGCCACAGTGGCTTCATAGAGCTGACTTTTTTTTTTAAGATTTTATTTATTTATGCATATAGAACTGGTATACAGGCAGAGGTACAGGAGCGGTGAGAGGATTCACCAGGGACAGAGTGGGGAGCAGAACAGGCTGACTGACAAAGTACAGGGGAGCAGTGGGCTTGACAGGAGAGGTCTGCTGAGCCATGTGGGTAAGCTCCCTGACCGGGGAAGCAACACAAGCTGAAGAGGTTTGAGGCTAATTTAGTAGTTCTGCACTTTAACACCTGCTCCACCAGGGAGGCCCCAAACTCTGATAATTTATATATTTTCTAACTTAAAAACTGTAAGTTTGACAACTGAGACAGGAAAAGGCACAAAATGATGTAAAAATAAACTATTATATTATTAAAAATATGTATATATAAAAACTTTGGACTTCTGAATACATTTCTGTTGTATTAAGCCCCCTGCCTCAAACCTATTTGTCTCCTGCCCAGTAGAAAATATCTTGTGAAAACCACAATCTCTACAAACTGTCTCCCTCTCTCTACTCCCAGTGCAACAAATAAACGCAGATGATCATTTTCAACCTTCTTTGATGTGCAAAGATGTTTATCTCAGTGTGGACTCTTAACAGCAAAAACAGTGCAACCTAAAAAAGCCCAACATAGAAAACAGGTTCAAAAGCCAAGGTCAAGTATCCACCCAGAAGGAATAGATTTGCTAATTTTATGTTTATGTAGTCATTTGAGAAGGACCCAAGATGAAAGTAAATCCTTTTCATTAACATAAAATAAAATGCTATAGAAGCATTTAATGTAAAAAGTGAGAATGGGGCCTCCCTGGTAGCACAAGGGTTAAAGACACAGCACTATCAAGCTATCACCAGCCACTGGAGCAGGAGTTTGATCCCCAGCCAGGGAGCTGACTCACATGGCACAGCAGACCTCTCCTGTCTCCCCGCTGCTCCCCAGCAGTGTACTTCAGTCAACCTGCCTGTTCGGTTCCTCACTGTCTCTGGTGAGTCCTCTCAGTCCTGCACCTCTGGCCTATACCCCAATGCTTATATTCATAAATAAATAAATGTTTAAAAACAATAAAAAGTGAGAATAACCCCACAAACACACCACTGCCAAGCCCCAGCATTAACATGAAATGTATTTGTGATCTATTGTTATGGTTAAGAAGCAGTATAAAATTAATATGCTCATTAGTATTTTTTTTAAGATTTATTTATTTACATATACAAGAACTGGGGTACTGGCCAGAGATGCGGAGGGTGAGAGGATTCACCAGGGACAGAGCGGGGAGCGGAACAGGCAGATCGACAAAGTACACACTCTCAGCAGTGTATTTCAATAAATCTGACTGTTTTGTTCCCCCACTCAGTCTCTGGTGAGTCCTCTCACACCACACACACCCCTCCATTCTTCTACACATAAATAAATCCTTAAAAAACAAAATGCGGGCTTTTGACAAGCCTTCTACAGCTATAGACATTTTTCCAGCAACATACTCATTTTGAATCTCTAAGTCATGTTTTGGTAATTCTCAGCATCTTTCTAACCTTTTTGTTATTATTATTACATCCATGATGGTGACAGATATAATAATGTGACGACTGTAATTGTTTTAGGGAGCCACAAACCGTGCCCATCTGAGATGGGCAAACCATCCTTAAATGTGTGTGTCTGTCCACTCCACCAACAGGTCTTTCCCCATCTCTTCTTGTCCCTAGGCCTCCTTATACCCTGAGACACAGCAATGTTAAAATTGTGCGAATTAATAGGCCTACAATGATCTGTAAGTGTTCAAGTGAATGAAAGTATGCATGTCTTTCTTTTGAAATCAAAAGCTACAAAAGATTAAGCTGAGAAAGGAAGGCATGCTGAAAACAAACGTAGACCAAAAGCTACCCCCTCTTGAGCAGAACAGTAAGTTATAAATGCAAAGGAAAAATTCTCAGAAGAAATTAAAAAAAACCTGCTATTAATATATACGAATAAGAAAGTTCAAAAAAAAAGAAAGAAAGTAAGTGAAATCATCGTGTTGCTGATACACAGAGTTTAGTAGTCCGGATAAAAGATCAAACCAGTCACACATTCCCGTAAGGGCCTCCCAGGTGGCGCAGGAGTAAAAGTCTCAGTGCTATCAAGCTGCTGCCAGTCACTGCAGCACAAGTTTGATCCCGGCAGGAGCTGACCCACATGGCGCAGCAGACCTCTCCTGTCTCGCCTATTGCTCCCCTCAGCAGTGGATTTCAGTAGATCTGCCTGTTCTGCTCCTCACTCTGATTCTGGTGAATCCTTTACACCCCTCACCCCACACACTCACCTCTGGCCTATACCCCAGCTCTTGTATACATAATTTTTTTTAAAGAAATACATTTCATAAGTCTATACCTGCCATAGATAGTGATTCCTCCGATAGATCTGGCAAAACAAAGTCAGCTGATAACCTTTTGAAAGGGACTAACTAGTCTAGATGCCTTTAAGTACATTCATGATTCATCCATAGAGCCAGAGTGGAGAGCTAAACAGGCAGATCTACTGAAGTGCCCTGTTGAGGGGAGCACAGGGCGAGACAGAGAGACAGAGACAGCAGAGGTCCGCTAGGCCTTGTGGTCAGCTCCCTGGTCTGGATCCAATTTGTGCTTGATAGTGCTTAGATTTAACCCCTTGTGCCCCAGGGAGGCACCAGAGCCTTAGTTTTATGATAGAAAAAAAAATCCTATAGAGATAGAGATGGTGATACAATGATAAATGTATTTAAGACCACTGACCTGTATGCTGAGAAATGGTTACGAAGGCAAATTTTATGTGATGGGTATTTTACATTAAAAAAAAAAAAAAAAGAGGGGCCTCCCTTGTGGTCCCAGGGGTTAAGCACAGCACTGTGAGGCTATCAGCAGTCCCTGCAGTACAACTTCCATGATGCCTAGATGATGCCTATGCAGCTGGCACAGCAGACCTCTCCTGACAGGCCCACTGCTCCCTTCAGCAGTGTATGTCAGTCAGTCTGCCTATTCTGCACCCCACCCTGTCTCTGGTGAACCCTCTCACCCCAACATCTCTGGACGGTATCCCAGTTCTTTTCTGCATAAATAAAAATAAATCTTTTAAAAAATTGAAAAAAAAAAAGGTTGGACACAATAAATACAACAATATTTTAGTGTTTCTATTTTGGTAGTGGAGCTGGGGGTAAATCCACCCACTTCCACCTTTTGCTTTTCTTCCTTTCCAAATAATCTTTTATGGGAAAAATAAACGTGAAAAGTAAAAATGACAGACTCTTTTCATCTCCCTTTACCCAAGGCCCAGGGCTAGTTCAAGATCCAATCTGCTTAGAATTTGGCTGCATCCAAGCGGCCGATTCTTCTGTGCCAAACCGTTAATAGGAAGAGCCACCTTTTGGGGAAACAGAAAGGCAGAACAGGGCTGGCCAGGGGAAAGCCTGAGGTGGAACCCCAGCACCCCACCTGGACATCACCGGGATCATTCCTGCTCTCGTGCTACGGGCTCTCCGGGTGGTCAGCTCTACTCAACAGACATGAAATAGCTCACGGAGTCACGCTGGGGTGACCCAGCGACCAGTTTGCCTTTTCAGAGTCTGGTGGCCGACACGAAGTGCTCCTCATTGCATCGCACATCGCCCCCAAAGCTGCAGCTAAACGTCTAACTCAGTAACAAGTTCCCCTCTCACTCACCAAGCTACGTACCACCACCGTCACCCCCACCCTACTCACCTGCCGGACACTTAAATGGTTTCTGGTTTTCATTATTAGACGGAGTGCTCCAGCGAACATTCTTGAACCTACATCTGGAGCATTGGTGTGTTTATATCATCAGATTCCTATGAAATTTCTGGGTCAAAGGGTAAGTATTTCTTAGGCTCTTAAAACATTGCCAAACCACTTTCCAGAAAGATGCGACATTTTACCTTCCCAGCAACAGGGTTCTTCAGGCCCTCCCCAGCCACAGTGGATGATCTTTTTCACATTCTCACTGAAGGAACACTTAAGGGTGGCTCACTCTGCTTGGCAGTGGGACAAGGGAGTAGGCCCCGCCTCGGGAGCTCAGTCTAGAGGGAAAGGAGACAACAGAAGAGGTAGTTATTACCTTGAGGAGTAGTGGTGTCAGAGGTGTGCTGGGAAGCTCAGAGCACTACTGGAACCCTCACAAGGTTTAACTACTTAGGGGCCTGCAGCAGCCTCTTAAAAGGAAGATGCATTTAAAAAGAGACCAATTAGTATGGAGGAGCTGGCACTGGTTTTTACAGGCCATTTTTATTTTCTCCCACGTCAGTTGCCTGCTAGTGTCCTCCAGTTGTTTTTTCTTTAAAGTATTAAATAGAGGGGGCCTTCCTTGTGGCACAAGGGTAAGTTGCAGCACTATGAAGCTATCTACAGCCACTGCAGCAGGAGTTTGATCCCCAACCCCAGGGGTGACCCACATGGCGCAGCAGACCTCTCCTGTCTCGCCTGCTACTCCCCGCAGCAGTGTGTTTCAGTCAGCCTGCCTGTTCTGCTCTCCACTCTGTCTCTGGTGAATCCTCTCATCCTGCTTGCCTCACACCTCTGCCCTAAACACAGTCCTTGTATGCATAAGTAAATAAATATTTAAAAAGAAAAGAAAATATACAACTGCATGTGGGGAATTCTCCCTTACTTTTTGTTTCTGAGTCACTGAAGGAGAACTAAGGTGTTGCTGGAGACACAGGGGGAAAAAAAGCAGGAAATAGGGCTGAAGATAAACCAGGCCTAGAAGACGAGGGCACAGAAGGGTCAAGATGAGGGAGATGGGTGGCAGGAAGCAGCAACTCCCGAGTCTTCGTCTCCTGTGGGATTCTTGATGAAGCTCAAAGAGCTGGGCTTCCAAACAGGTCAGTTTTTCTTAGTCACAAAGGATGCCCATTGTTGGGAAAGGTGAGAGGTTCAGAGTTCAGTGGGAAGAATCTGCCTGTTGGTATCAGGGTGGCTTGTGCTCACTTTGGACTCTCCCCCTCTATGGGTGATCTTGGACCAACCATTTCTCTTCCTAGTTACCTGTAGAGAGGGAGAATTGTGATCCTACCCACAGAAGAGGCCTGGGAGGGGCCCTCCCTGGTGGCCTGGTGGTGCAGGGGGTTAAAGCGCAGCACTGCAAGCTGGCTGCAGCCACTTCCGTGTGAGTGTGAACCTGGGTCAGGGAGCTGACCCACAGGGCACAGCAGACCTCTCCTGTCTCTCCGGCTGCTCCCCTCAGCAGTGTCCTTTTGTCAGTCTGCCTGTCTGCTCTCCAATCTGTCTCTGGTGAATCCTCTCGCTGCACCTGTACCCCAGTTCTGTATGCATAAATAAATAAATCTTTAAAAAAACAACAACCGAAACACTTCTGTTATCACCTCCTCCTGTTGGGTCCCTGGCAGACTGTGGCCCAGATGTCTATCAGCCTTGCTGCATATACCTTGGACCGTCCCTTTTTCTTCCCTCACTGGCTATTCCTGTTTCCCTACCTGTAAAACAAGAACCCCAGTGTAGCGACCTGGTAGGGGTGTTGCAAGGAGCACAGGGGTAAACTCAGCTGGCACAGTTAGTAAGCAACACACACTGACTGTGATGACGATGCCGGGTCCCCACCCTTTGACGTGTGTTGGAAAGAAATACACTGTTCTGAGACTATAAACCACTATATAAGATAGTACCCTATTATGTTAAAAACAAAAATATGTACATATAGAGAATGGGAAAAGCCTGGAAGGAAATGTTAGAAGTGCTTACTTAACACAGTGGTGAAATTACAGGGGATCTTTCCTTTGAGCTTTCATGTATTCTCTATGAATGCACATATTCCTTTGGCCTTCAAAGAAAAACACCCGAGAGCTCTGAGGAATTATCTCTTGGATGTGGACTCACAGAAAGGATGCTCCAGGCCGAAGGGGAGCTCCTGGAAAGATGGTCGAACTTGAAAAATTGGGGAGAAGAGCTAAAAGTCTTTTTCACTTGTGTATTTATTGTCTGCTCCTGCGCTGTAGACTTCTGGAGGGCATGGTTCATGGGTTACTGTAGCATCCAAAGCTGTAACCTTAGCACCTAAAACCAAACCAACCTCCCAAACTTGGTGCTTAGTAGGTGCTCAATAAATACTGATCCAGTGAGCAAGCAACTTGGACATCTCCCCTTAGTCTGGAAGAGGAGGATGCTCTCAGTTAGGCATCCGGCTGTTGTTCTGCCAAAATGGAGGTGCATGGTTTCCATGGCAACAGAAAAGGGCCCTCCAGACCAGCAGCAGGAGGCAGACACAGGGATTGTGAACTCTGCATCTTTGTAAGGTGTCACATGGAAATTGGGAACTGGGCTCCTTCAACAGATGTAGAGGGGAAAGGAACTTCATAAATATGTTAGCTCTTTTGTTTTCTGGACAAGTTTGTTAAATCAATGAATGGTCAGGCAGGAAGTCCAGGTCTCTGAAGGAGGGTAGGAAGTTCAGGGACTTAAGAATTAAGTTTGCGGGCCCTCCCTGGTGGCGCAGCGGGTTAAACTGCAGCCCAGCAAGAGAGCCACAGCCACTTCAGTGCTGGTTCAATTCCCACCCCAGAGGTGACCCACATGGCGTGGCAGACCTCTCCTGACCCGCCTGCTGCTACCATCGGCCTGTTCTGCTCCCCACTCTGTCTCTGGTGAATCCTCTCACCACCCCTACATCTCTATCCTGTACCCCAGTTCTGTATGCATAAGTAAATAAAATATTTTAAAAAAGAAGAAGAAGAATTAAGTTTGGTTCTAGTCTAGACCCTGCTGTATCACTTTGGAAGAGTTTCTTAACAATTCTGGGCCTCAGCATGGCATTCAAAAAATGGGAGGTTTGAACAGCTCTGAAATTACTTGCCAAAATGCAGGTGTAATAGGAACATAAAAAGATGCACTCTCTGTGGAAAAGTTTGTTGGTTCCTCAAAAAGTTAAATACAGAATTATCATAGGACCCACTGGTAGGTATATACCCAAGAGAATTAAAACTCAAATACTGGGCCCTCCCTCTTGGTGCAAGGTGTTAAGTCTCAGCACTATGAAGCTATTGGCAGCCACGGCAACACAAGTTTGATGCCCGGCTAGGGAAGTGACCCACATAGTACAACAGATCTCTCCTGACCCGCCCGCTGCTCCCCTCAGCAGTGTACAGCCTGTTCTGCTCCCCACGCTGGTGAATCCTCTCACCCCCTGCACCGTTGGCCTTACTCTAGTTCTTGTGTGCATAAATAAATAAATCTTAAAAAAAAAGAAACCTCAAACACCTATACATGAATGCTTATAGCAGTATATTTCACAAAGTCAACAGTTCATCTATGCATGAAAAAAAGGAAAGATGGCATACCATACAAAGGAATTCAGCCATAAAAAGGAGCTAAGTATTGGTACGTGCTACAACATGGACCTTGAAAACATTATGCTGAGAAAGAAGCCAGACTCAAAAGCTCAAATGTGTATGAATCCATTTATACAAAGTATCTAGAATAGGTAAATTCACAGAGGCAGAATCCAGATGGTGTTTGCTGTGGAGCTGGAAAAAGAGGTGAGTGGAGAGTGGCAGCTTAGTGGGTACAGAAGTACACTGCGAAGGTGACATGGAGGAGAAAGGTCGAAAACCCAGTCAGAACTGGCATCTGCACAAGTCTCTGACCAATTCCCCGGGATGGGATCCTGTACGTTTCATTCAAGCTCCCAGGGCCTTAAGTATCCCATTTGCAAAATGGGGCTAATGCATGTTCCCCCTTTTCCGCAAAGCACGGAGGATGAAGGATCACCCTTTGCAATAAAACTAGTCACAGCACTGTCTTCTAAGCTGGGCCCACTCCTAATTATTGTGGAGCCATTGAAGGACTTCGGAAGTCTGGGGTCAGGAAGGGCCTTCAGCACTCAGGTGAAAGGGTTGTCATCTTGGCTTAGCCAATGTATGTGTGGCCTCTGGCAAGTCACCAGGCTTCTTCAGTCTATCGTTAGCAGTAGAAGGGGAGTATCTGTACCTATCTTGGAGACAGGATATGTGTACACCGTAAGCACCATAGTAAGATCCCTTTGCTCTCTCTTTGCGGTTGGATATTCCCGGTCGCAAGCTGGAACACAAAAGTTGCCAGTTGCTAGAATCTTCCAGCTCTGGGAGGTTAAGGCATCAGCCAGCAGTGAAAGAACTAGTAAGTCTGGGTTTAGAACACAGGCTGCCTGCCTACTGGCTTCAGGAAACTTTCCTTAAGCCTTACGGATCGTTTTTTCTCTTCAACAGGCAAATAGCCCCTAATATGCCCTTAGGTGGAGGTGTGTAAGGAGAGGGACTCAGTCCAGAATTAGGAGCTGTGCAGACGTGACCTCGGAATCCTCATCCCCTTATGGGACAGGTGTTGCTGTCCCGTGGTACAGATTATAATACTGACTCTATGGGGCAGGCTCCGAGAGGCCAAGTGACTGGAACCAGAACACACCACCAGAGGGGAGGTTTCCAATTCGAACTCGGATCCTCCCGTCGCGCCACGCCCGGATGCCCCCGAAGAAACCTTCAACGCCTGGCTTCGGGATAGTAGGGCGCACAGCGGTGGGAATCTCGAGAGGAGCTGGAAGCCCGGCCGTTCATTTGCATGCTAATACCCAGAATGCTCTCCCCCCTCCCCCGCACACCGCCTCTCTTAATGGAAGCGCTCAGTTTGGAACCGTGGAAAGTTTGGAACACATACTTCGCTCCCTCTTTGCAACTGTGGGAACTTCCCGCCCGCACACGCGGTGCCTGCAGCCCAGGGTTCCAAAGCCGGCGGCCTCGCGGCGGCCACCAGCGCTTCCCGAGCAAGCAAACCTCGGTGTCCAAGCCGCGCTCCGCAGCATCCCCCGGGCCGGGGACAAAGCGTCCGGGCCTGCCGGCGGGGCCCACGGCCTGGGCGCTGGGCGACTCGCTGGGCTACGATACTCCCGGCCGTGGGAGGCCGAAGGGCGCTCTCCCATCCCTCCAGTATCCCCATTCCCTTAGGGGCTGCTGGGGTGCGTGGGGGGATCCCTGCGCCTGTCCATTGCTCTCGCTCCTATATTGCCGCCTTCCAGAGCTGAACTGGTGACTTCCCGCTCCCTGGGGCACAAAGCTCGGCGAATCGTGGTTTGTGGGAGAGGCTGCCGATGGCCGCTTCTCCCCAGCTCTCCCCGGTGCCCAACCCCTCCGGTGGGTCAGTGCACAAGAGTGCAGAAGCAGCTTCGGAGGTTCGGCCCGCCGCCGAACCAGGACCCCGGGCCCTCTCCAGGGCTGGGAGCGGAGAGGCAGTAGCAGGCGACTTGTGGGGATTTCGCACACGAAAGGGGGCTCCGAAGGGTACCTGATGCCCGCTCGACTTACGGGTGCGCATCGCAGGCTGGGGCTGGGGGCCCCATAAGAGCACCCATCGGTTCCCTCCCCACCCCCCCGCCCCGTCCGCTCACTGCCACTCTCGGCGGGGAGGGGAGGGGCAGTGGGAGCTGGTTTGCTGGCTTGGCGCTTCGTTTGCATTGGCCGGGGGGGCTGAGACTGCAGCCCCCGGCCCCGCGGGCGGGGTTGGGAGGCGGGGGCCGGACGGGGGCTCAGACTGCGCTAGCATTGGCGGAGCTGGGGAATGGGGAGGGGGGGCAGGAAGCGGGGGGAGCGGAGCCGCCGGGGGGGTTGTATAAATAGGGAAGGGGGGACGTGCATCCTCGGCTGGGTGAGGGGGGGGCGCTCGGCACAAAGAAAGTGGAAAGTTTGCAGCGCGGGGCGGCACGGGCCAGGGATCCGGGTGCGCACGTGCAAGGCCGGGGGCGCCGGGGGCCCCCCACGCCGAGCTTGCCGTTTCTTTTTTTTTTCCTGTAAGCGAGAGGGGGGGGTGTTGTTGGTATCGCCCCCTCCTTCTCCTCCCCCCAGGGGTGAAAGTGCAAGAGGAAGTGCAGCCGCTGCCATCTTTCCTCCGCTCCGAACACACGGAGCCCGGGGCCGCAGCGCCGCCGCTTCGTCGCCGCCTTCGCCCGGCCCGGAGAAGGGCCAACCCTGCCGCCGCCGCCGC